>NW_017728943.1:126365917-126378225 GCF_001723895.1 Crocodylus porosus
CCCAGGATAGAAGTCAGGCTAATGGGCCTGTAGTTAGCTGGATCCACTCTCCTCCCTTTCTTCAAGATTGGCAGCACATTGGCCTTCTTCCAATGCTCCAATGTGTTAGTGTGTAGGAAACTAATTAATTCAACTGTAAGATAGTACTATCAGGGACAGTACTATTTTATGGCAAAGTCATTAAGTGTGATCAAACACATGTTTAGACAGTGACTGCCAAGGACAAATTGTGCTTGTTCACCCAGCCAGTCCCTCTGCTACTTGACACTGCCATCCAGAGCCCAGGGCTGACCCCCCCGACCCCTTCCAGCCCAGGGCTTCTCTCCCCTCGGCTCAAATTGCTGGAGTCCCAGGCACACATGCTGTGCCCAGGAGCAGTTAACTCCAGTTTGAACTGCTCTGGAGTTTATTTTTGCTGCACATTAATAGCACAAGTAGATGGACCCACTGAAATAGTCCTATAATGCTACTTCTGCACAAGTTTTCCGTTCGTCAGAAGTAAGATTTGAAATAGTGCAAGAAAAGTTGAGTTCAAGGTATTTCCAGCAATTCTCTACTGGAAGAGAAACACTGGAAACCACATGAGGTTGCGCTTGTAAGGCAATTTTTAATTTAATTTTGCAGACTGGAGATGTTAGGAAAGTTTAGCTAAGCTTTGAAGCAGTATCTAAATATTCTGATGCTTAATCTGACCCAAAACCAAACTGAACATTATAAAGTTAATTCATGATCTTTAAACACCCACCTCAAAGGATCACAAAGAAGAGGTAATAATTGCATATTACTCACATTCAGTTAGTGTTTAACCCTGTCATAAAAATAAATTATCTATCGCTCTGCTGTAAAATGCAAATTAAATAACAAACACTGGCACAGTAAACATTTAAAAAAATGGTCAAGAAGCAATAAAACCTTGTAACTTGCATCACGTCCAGCCAAATAAATCTCTCAGAAAATTTTAGGCGATTATGAAAACATTTTTTTGGTATATGCTACCATATTCCTGATTATATATATGAAACATTTATTAAAGCTCTTCTGATGTTACGGGCAAGAACACTAAAGCATGTAAGAATGATACTGCACTGTTCTGGATAACTACACTAAAAGTATGTATTTTTTTCCTAGTGTGAGAAAAGAAGTTCTATGGTCAACAACCCTTTTCATAAATTGTAGCCAAATGTTTATGTTAAAATAATATTCAATTGCAAAATCAAGCACTCTAAAGCTGGGAAATAAGATTTTTCTAGTAATAAGATTTTGCTTGTGCAACATTAAATTAATACCTGTTATGCATATGAGTTATGAATCAGACTTTACTTATGCGATCACACAGTATTTCCCCTCTTAATACTTTTACTTGTTCAGTGAATGTGCATTTATTTACTTTTTTTAATTCCCCTTGACTGTGTGGCCACACACATGTGCAGCCAATTCATTTCATCCAAAATACTCTCTTGCTAATTCTGAGTGCTAATCAAAATTTATTCTCAAAGGGAAGTTGTGAAAATAAATGTTGTTATTCTCATTTTACAGGGAAATTGAGGCACAGAAAGACTGAGGCCCAAACTGTAAAAGTGTGTATTAATTTTGGATGCCTGATCTAAGATTTCTAAGGAATTGATTTTCTATTGTACTTAACTTTTTGGGACGTTTATACATGTGCTCCAGGAGTGTGTGCGTGTGGCGGGGGCACTTTAATTAGAGAGGCTCTGAATCCTGCTCTAATTAAAGCAACTGGAGTGTTGTATATGTCAGCGTTCCCATGATTAAAAATGGTGGCAGGGGCTAAAGCGCTCCTGCCACCATTTTAAAGCACAGGGACGCTGGAGTTGATTAATCAATTAATTGAGTCTGCTGGGCAAGTCTGTTGGGTGCTTTAATTAGAGCGGCTCTCAGACAACCTCCCACCCACTCCTGCATTAATCAAGTCTGCTAGAGCATGGTATTTTCTGTGCTCATAAGTGACTGGTGCCTCCTGAATCTGGGGGGGGGCACCCACAGAAGCTGCTGACTGCAGCAACCCTGTCGGAGCGGCACCAGCCCTGCCAACAGCATCAGTGTTGGCCAACGGTGGGGGCACCGGCCCTTTGGGGGGGGGGGGGGCACATGCAGCAGACTCCAGTGTCTCATGTATCAGCATCCCCATGCTTAAAAATGGCAGCAGGGGTACTAATCAAATCTTAATTACAGTCTTGCTTCTCATGTATAGGAGCACTTTAAGTTTGCATGGACAACTTTAATTTTCGCATGTGATAACTTGCAAGTTCTGAAATTAACAACCATAATGTTTTTCAATGTCATTTTAAAATACAGCTTCTTCAACTGGAAAGTCACCAATCCTGTTGTGTCTAGTGAGTCATCAACAGGAGTTGAACCTTGAGGTGTGTGCAGCAACTCTCTACCACTGAGTTAAACAATTGTTAACTATAGGTTGTTATGGTTCAGCGCTAGATAGGTGGGGGCACGGGTTGAGTTAGACACATTTTGTCAGTATGCTTCAAAACCGTTTGTTTACAGAAGAATGTGGAGACTCAGGACTCTTAGGTTTAATTTTAGGTTCTGGAAAGAAATGTACATTCATGATTGCAGACCCTTCCACTGAAAGCTCTCAAGCCTGATTCTCCCCGTCATCTCCTGTCCCCCCCTCCACTCACTTTCTGTTCCCATCTTTCTCCCTTCACCTACTCTCTTCTCTCATATTAGCTCCTAAATCCAACCACTGTTCTCCTATTTAATCCCTCTGTGCTCTGCTTTTGCTGTCATCCCCATCTATACAAAATTTTTATACAAACATTTTTAAAATGCTAAAATTAGAGGTGTCACTGAAGGTTTTTTTTTAAAAGGTATTTTCATACTGAGTCATGTAAAGTAGACATAGAACATGTTTCAAAGTCTTGGAAAGGCTCATCTGATTTCCAGATTTCAGACACAGATCAGTATGAAATATTTCATCCAGATTTTAATGATTAAAAAACTTTTGAGAAATGAGAGAGGTTATATTGGTTTCTAGAAAAAAGAATCCATCGTAGTGAATGAATTAAATATCTACTATGCTGAACCACAGCCTTGCATACTGCATTTTTATACTACTGCAATAAAATAATAATAAAGATGATACTAATTAGTTCACTCCTACAGATATAATATCTTCATGAACTAAAGAATATTTTTTAAAAAGGCCGAGATGTTTATAATTTGATAAGTATTGTATGGAAGGCATAATATATTAATAATGAACAACAGATGATATGCCAAGGGTAGATAAAAGGTAGTAATGTATTTAAACGAGTTTTACAGTTGGCATCTGTTTATGGGTACATGCATACACTTTGATTAAAAAATCTTATCAGAATGCACATTTCTGAGCAATAGGAAAATAATTAATAT
This sequence comes from Crocodylus porosus, assembly GCF_001723895.1. NCBI lineage: Eukaryota > Metazoa > Chordata > Crocodylia > Crocodylidae > Crocodylus > Crocodylus porosus. The sequence continues at coordinate 126,369,308 of NW_017728943.1, forward strand.
TTCATGTATTATAATATTAACAGGGTGTATCTACACATGTGCTTCATTGTGGAGTAAAGTTAACTAGCTCTGCAGTAAAGCGTTACCATCTACGTGTGAGCAGGTAAACTAACTCTGCCAAAATGCACATGTGGATGGTGACCGTGGGTGTAAATTGCACCCAGTCAACCCAGCCAGCCAGGGACCTTCTCTGCCTTAAATTGTTGCTGTCCTGGGTGTAGGTGCTGTGCCCAGGAGCAGTTAACCCTGGCTTGAACTACTCCAGAATGTATTGTGTCACATTAATTGCATGTGTAGATGCACGTACAGCTGCTTGACCTAAAAAAGGGTATTGTTTTCACATTTGTTGGGTCCTACAGCTTTTTGACAATGTGCTTTAATATGACTCTGAACTCTCTGGAGCATGGACTGTGTTTTGCTATATGCAGGACCCCCAGTACATGTGAGCTCCCATTTGGATTGGACCTACTGGGCATTGTCAGGTTGTAATGATGCCTATTGGCTCTTTAAGGAAGAGCCTTCAGGGAAGGGATGAGCATGAGGCCATAGAGCTTCATCTATTTTCCAACCAAATGCAGCAAGACAGAAAAGAGGACACAGAAAAATGGTCATCAGGAAGCCACATGGTCTTAGGGGAAAGAAATGACAGTTTCTTCAAAGGCCTATAGTGAAGAGACAAGTAGGGCAGAGTGGGGCAAAGCGTCCTTCTATCTCAGTTCAACAAATCAAGACAGAATCCTGCAAGAGTCACAGGGAAGATCAGAACCAAAGGCTCCCATCTCTATTTTCGTTGTACAGAGGAAACGAAATGGAAATGTCAGTGGAACTGCAAACCCTGCAACAGGGTTCTGCATGAATCATGCACCTTCTAGGCATATGCAAACAAACACACAAAATTTGCCACCTACACACAAGACCAGTAAGTGAACATATCATTTTAATCACCACACGCATACATTAGTGCTGTGTGAAATTTCAGCAGCCATTTCATTTTGGAGGTGTTTCAGCCCATTTCAGCGCTGGAAACACTGCATTCAAAATGAAATGGAAGGCTCTAAAACATCTCCGAAACAAAATTAAACCATCCAAAATGTTCGTCAAAATTCAGTTTCAGAGCTGGGCTTGCAGGGAAACAGAAACCCAGAAGAGGAAGGGGAAAGGGGGGTGGTGGGGTGGACTGCTCCAAAATTGACATCTATAGTTGGCCAGTGTCTGCAATCTGTTCCTGAGGTCCCTTTCAATCCCAGTGCTCTGGGTGAGGGACAGAGAAACATCATATAAGGCTCTGTGTAAAGCCTTTCTGTCCCTTTTGTGAGCTGTCTCTTTGGAAGGAACAGTATGTGAAAGGTACTGTGGCTGGCTGCAGTGACTGGCTTCCTAGATAGTCTCCTGCTAGTCTCTCTTTTTGGAAGGGATTGGATACACCTTTTGAATATATTACAGATACAAGATATAGTAAGCACATAGAGGAAGATATAGTAAACACATAAATATAGTAAAATAAGCAGATAGAAGAAGAAGATATAGTAAACACATAGAAGATATATTACACACAAATGCACATACACACAGACACACACACAGACACACACACACACACATTTTCCAGCACAGCAAACAGTATGAATCATGCTGGAAAGGAGGGGGCCAGGTACTCTGACAGGGGAGCAAGAGGGGGCAGAGGGAGAGCTGTCAGTTCCACCCCCTGCAAATGTAGATGCACCCTGTTCCCAAGCAGGCATGCACCTACCCCACCTCCACTAACACCAGCAATAGTAATAACCCCCAGCACCACCAGCATGACAGCCTCCTCCACCCCAATTTCAGTTCCCAGCATGCCTCCCAGTACCACAGGAAGAGCTGGATCTGGAACCAGGGGAGCTCAGTGCCATAGCCAGGGAAATTCTGGGGAAAGAAAAGTTCCCCTAGAGCCAGGTCTCCTTCCCTGGCAGGCACTGCAGAGGAGGTTGTGGGGACAGGTGGCTCAGCTTCCCCTGTTGTTGTGCCTCTGCCTGATGAAGAAGGGGATAAGTCAAGATCCCCACCTGCATCCAAGAAGTGAGGGGGTAATGTGGGATCATTTTGAGGTGTCAGATGATCCCAACTATGCTATCTGCCTGCACTGCTGATGCACAAGAATGAGAAACACTTCAGCACCATGAAGATGCTGATGCATATCAGGAGGTACCACCCCCTTGCTGCTCCCCAGCCTGGCACCAGTGGGAGCATGCCCAAAAGGAAATCCCCATCCCCCCAAAACAGAGGCAGGTCACCCTGGAACAGTGGGAGAAAGGCAGAGGGAAAGGGGGATGCATCCCCAAGGTGAGTGAGGTCACCCAGAGCATTGGGGAGATGCTTGCTCTGGATGGCCAGTCTTTCTTCTTTGTTGAGCGACCAGGGTTCAGGCAGCTTATGGCACTCATGGCCCCATCATACCAAGTACCCACACGTACCACCTTTAACAGGATGGTTGTGCCCTTCCTGTATGAGGCATGCAGGGAGTACTTGAGGGAGGAGCTGCACAAAGGAAGTCCATAGGTAGCCTTACACTTCACTTCAGAAATCTGGAGCAGCCAGAGTGGACATCATGCCTACCTCTCCCTCACAGAGAACTGGTGTGATCAGTCAGGCCATTGGTGTACTCTCCTTCAAGCAGAGGTGATGGATGAGTCCCACACAGCAACGGAGATCATGGGGGCCATGAACTGTGTGCTGCAGGCATGGCTCATTGGGTAGTGCAAGCTCACCAGCAGGTTCATGGTCACTGACAACGGGCCAATATGGTCAAGGCAGTCCATGATGCCAACTTTGTTGACATCCATTGTGTGGCACACAAGCTCCACCTCATAGTCAGGGATACCTTGGAGGAGGACAGGGATGCTGGTGAGGGCGCCATCACAACCAGCCAGCTCATTTCAAAATGCAGGAAGGTGGCAGGCTACTTCCACTGGAGCATCAAGGGGGGCAAGATGTTTCAGGATAAACAGGCAGAGCTAAGCATCCCGCAGCACAAAATCATGCAGGACATGGAGACTTGATGGAACTCCACCTTCCTGATGCTCAAAAGGCTGGTCAAGCAACAGAAGGCCATCCATGAGATGGCCTTACTTGGGGAGATTGGGATCAGTTGTGCAGGTACTGGTGAAGCAGCTGAAGGAGAGCATCAAGAAATGGCTGAATGCATTGTGGTCCAGTATGGTGCACATGCTGGTGGCAATGTGCCACTCAAAGGTTGAAGGGGAGTGTGTGCAGCAGCAAAACCCTGGATCACTGGATGGAGGTGCTGGTGAACAGTCAGGGAGGCAGAAGGGCAGAGGCAGGGGGACATGGAAGAGGAAGATCCACTGTCCCATGCCAGCACTCCATTCACCAACTAATCTCCTCCACCACAGGTGCTGCCAATGTGGGCCAAGGGCATGGCTTCCATGTTAGTGTCCAGAGGCACCAGGCCCCAGCATCAGGCAGGTAGTACTGAGGACTTGGTGGCTATCTATCTCACTGAGGATGTGGAGCCACTGCTCTGCAGCCCCTTGGCCTACTGTGCAAGCTGTAGCCAGATCTGGCCCGATCTGGCCACAGTTGCCTAGGAACACCTGTTCTGTCCACCAACCAGTGTTCTGAGTGAGAGGGTGTTGTGACACCCCACTGCACTTCTTTGGATTATGGTTTGGTAGAGAAATTGGTGTTTCTCAAGGTGATCCTCCCTATGCTGGAGTTGCCCAAGCTCATAGTTTCATAGTGTTTTGGTCGGAAGGAACCTAAACAGATCATCAGGTCTGACCCTGCCCTGGGCAGGAACGAGTGCTGGGTTCATAACACCCCAGCCAAATATCTATTCAGCCTCCTCTTGAAGACCCCTAAGGTAGGAAAAAGCACCACCTCCCTTGGGAGTCCATTGCAGAGCCTGGCAGCCCTAACCATAAAGTAATGCCTCCTGATGTCCAGCCTGAACCTTCTCTCTAACAATTTGTGACTGTTATTTCTAGAAATCCCCAGTGGTGCCCAGGGGAACAGAGCCTCACCCAATTTCCGCTGGTCCCCCCTGCTGAGTTTGTAAATGGCCTCTCTTGTGGAGGCTGAAAAGATTCAGGCCCTTTAGCCTCTCTTCATAGGGCCCTACCTGCTGTCCCTTGGCCATAGAAGTGGCCCTCCTCTGGACCCTCTTAATGCCAGCCACATCCCTCTTGAAGTACAAGGCCCAAAACTGGACACAGTACTCCAACTGTGGCCTGACCAATGCCACATAGAAGGGAAGTATCACCTCCCTGGGCCTGCTTGTGATGCATTAGTAGATGCACAACAAGGTATGGTTAGCCCTACTGACTGCTTCCTCGCATTGGTGGCTCATGTTCATCCTGGAATCAACAATGACTCCAGCTTTCTTTCTGCCACTGTGTTGATAAGAAGGGTGTTCCCCAGCCTATAGGTGTGTTGCTGGTTCCTTCTCCCTAGATGCAGTGCCCTGCACTTGACTGCCTTGCACGTGCAGACAGAGTGAGTGCCACCCTCTTCACTCCATCTGCACCTATTTCCTTTTTAAATTTTTTTAAAATCCATTTAATGCCCCACTTTCAGAGCTGGAGGTGGCACTCTCTGTATCACCAGCCAGCAAGGGAAGAGCATCTCCCTGCTGAGCTCCCATGGGCAGGATGAACTTGGAGATATGGCCTGGGGCTGTGGGGAAGGAGAAGACCCCAGGTCCCAAGCATGACCTAAAACTACACCCTTTCAGGGTCGGAAGACCTGGTGGGACTTCTAGTGATGCAGTAACCCCCAAGAAATGCCAGGACTGCAAACCTCCCTGGTGAAAGGTGGGTTAGGAGGTGCTTTATAACCTCCAGCCACCACATGCATGCACAGTCCTGTCTATGGAAAGCCCAGACCTGTAAGATTCATAGACATTAGGGCTGGAAGGGACCTTGGAAAATCAAGTGGAGCCCCCTGCCCCAGGACAGGAAGTCAGCTGGGGTCTCAGGATCCCAGCAAGATAAATGTCCAAGTGACTCTTAAAGGAGTTCAGAGTAGGTGCTTGTACAATCTCTGGTGGCAGTCTCTTCCAGGCCTTGGGGGCTTGGACTGCAAAGTAGTTCTTCCAGTCTGAAATGGTATTGGAGAAGTTTGTGACCATTTGACCTTGTCATGCCATGGGGCGCTCTGGTGAACAGCCATTCCCCCAAATCCTTATGTACACCCCTTATATACTTATAGGCCGCCATCAGGTCCCCCTGAGCTTGTGCTTTTCCAGACTGAAGAGTCCCATGTCCCTCAGCATCTCAGCAGCTCTCATCATAAGGCCTGTTTTCTTGCTTTCTGATCATGCACGTGCTTCTCCTCTGGACACTGTCAAGCTTCTCCACATCCTTTTTGAATTGTGGAGCCCAGAATTGTTTACAGTACTCCAGCTGTGGCCTTACCAAGGCTGAGTACAGCAGGAGTATGACATCGTGGGATTTGCTAGAGAAGCATCTATGGATGCAAGCCAAAGTTTGATTACTTTGCTGGCTGCAACATCAAATTGGTGGCTCATATTCATCTTGTGGTCAATCATGACCCCAAAGTCCCTTTTGGCCGTGGTGCTAGCAAGCATAGCACTGCCAAGCCGATAAGCATGCTGCAGGTTTTTCTTCTGAAGGTGGAGTACCTTCAATTTTTTGGTGTTGAAGGCCATCAAGTTTTCATCCACCCATTTTCTGAGCCTGTCAAAGTCAGCCTGGATTACCATCCTGTGGACACTTTACGCCAAAAGTTTGGTGTCATCAGGGAACTTGGCCAATTTGCTTCTGACACCAATGTCCACATTGTTAATGAAGATGTTGAAAAGAATAGGCTCAAGGACAGAGCCTTGGGGGACCCCACTGGTCATGGTGCACCACGATGATTGACTTCCATCAACTACCACTCTCTGGGTCCGACCTCGAAGTCAATTCCCCAGCCAGTGGACTGTGATGTAGCCGAGGTCACAGTTGGTCAGTTTTTCTATAAGATGATCATGGGATACCAGATAGAAAGCTTTTTTAAAGTCAAGATATATGATGTCAATCACTTCTCCCTTGTCTAGGTGATATGTCACCTGGTCATAGAAGGAGATGAGAGTGGTCAGGCAAGACCTACCTGTAACAAATGTATGCTGGCTATCCTTTAAGATCTTTGAGAAGCCTGAGGCTTGCTGGTTGCAGTGGAGTTGTGAGGCTTCAGGTGAGCTTAGATGTCTGGAATACCATTTGTGAGGCATGGACTGCAGTGTTAGGGGAGGTATAGAGCTACGGAATGGGTGGATGTTACCCCTAGACATCAGAGCCTTAATGGGCAGCCTTCTGCCTGGGAAATATCCAGATTGGTTTTCCATCAAGGTGGAGGTGGCACTCTCTGTATCACCAGCCAGCAAGGGAAGAGCAGGTGAAAGAGGGGTGAGTGATTGGTCCAGAAACAGGTAGTTGGGCCAAGTTCTCACCCACACTGGAAAGTTTCCCCTGCTCTTCCTTGGCATGCAATGCAGGTAATAAAGCTTGTCAGTGAAAATGGAAATTGAGGTGTCAGGGGGTGAAGGAGAGGCTGGGGTGGGGGGAGAAGGATGTAGCAGGTAAAAGTTGAGAGGTACCTGGGGAGTCAGATGTTGGGCAGGTTATAGTGTGTCATAAATCCAATGGCTATATTGAGTCCATGAGTTTCTGTATCTAAGAGGTTGATGAAGTGAAGTTCATAGGTTAATCTGTGAAAAGTGGTTTGTAAATTCCCTTTGAGGATCAGGCCTGAGCAACTGGAGTTAAAGTGGCCTTCTTGTGAGAAATGTGATCCCACAGGTAGTTGGCTATTCTTGTCTGTAATAGATTGGATTAGAATATTGGCAGGTTTTGCATTTCTTGTCATGGCATGGTCTGTATCCATTTGGTGTGTTTTGGGCTGAAGGAAGTTGGTGATGAGTTTGTGAGGTCTGGTGCTTGTTTGAATTTAAAAATCACTTTTCAGGGTGGCAGTGAAGCAGGAGGGGGGCTACGGGAGGGCTATGGTGAAATTTGGGGCGACTGAAGCCCCCCCATTGTCCCCTTCCAGCACCGCCACTGCCTACCCGAAGCCCAGCCCTGGCTAAGAAAAGCCTGGCACAGCCTCAACTCCAGCCTGCAGCTGCAGACCGCCTGCCCTGCCCCATGCAGATGTGGGGACACTTGCCCCTCCCCCATGCTCTCCCGGGGTCCACGCAGTCATGGCAGCTGCTACCCCTACGCACCTCCCAGATAAGCCGTAGCTCCATCCCGTGCCCGGCCGGGCAGTGTCTGCCCATGCCACTGCCCCACTCCTACCTTACCATGGGGGCATTGATCTGCACCTCCAACTCCTTTTCTCTTCTCCCTCTCCTTCTACCACACCAGACTTACCAGCTGCATCAGGGTCACAATTAATTGACTGCATAACTGAAACTGTGCACAAAAATACATGATATTACTTTGCACAGTTTTAGTTATACATGGTCAATTAATTGTGACCCTTTCTTTTTTTACATGGTATGGATTCACTGTTATAGGTTGCAGTGCAGGTGGGTAGTGAGGAACAGAGCCCAGCAGCTTGGAAAGCTGTGTGCAGCTGGTAAATCTGGTGTGGTGGGGTCCTGGGGACCTCCCAGGAATGCAGCCATGGCAGAAAGCCTGTCCAGTAACCAGTGTGTGACTGTGGCTGACCAGGCTTCAGTTTTGGGTGGCAAATGTTACTGCCATGTGCACCACCCCATTTGTTTTTGGTGTAGGTTTTTTGTAGCATATTTTATGCAGTTGCCTTATAATCTGTCCAATAGCACATTTACTATTATTTACATAGTTATTTAGGTGATTATTTACGTAACCATCAAATGTATTCAATTACTTGCATAAAATCTCCAGATTTCCAGTCTCAGTGGGGAGAGCTCACAGTGTATATATTTTGAATAACCCAGAAAAGAAGTTGCAGAAAAATGAGAGAAGACCAAGTTTGAGAATCCTGATATTTTTAAGGTACAAACAAATACAACAAGGAACAATAATGGTACAAGTATCAATATATCATTTATATTTTCGTAGTTTGTAGGGTCAGAAGGGACCTGAGCAGATCATTGAGTCCGCCCCCCTGCCATGGTAGGAAAGAGTACTGGGGTCAAGTGAACCCAGCAAGGTGTACATTTAGCCTCCTCTTAAAGACCCCCAGCGTAGGAGCCAGCACAACTTCTCTTGGAAGTTGGTTCCAGATCCTAGCCGCCATGACCGTGAAGTAGTGCCTCCTGATATCTAACCTAAACCTACCCTCTGCCAGCTTGTACCGTTATTCCTGGTAGTGCTCAAGGCAACAGGGACTTCCCAAATGCCTGCTGGTTCCCTCTGACTAGTTTGTAACAGGCCACTAGATCTCCCCTAAGCCTTGTAGAGGCTAAACAGGTTCAGGTCCCAGAGCCTCTCCTTGTAGAGCCTGCCCTGGTGCCCCCTGATTGTGTGAGTGGCCTTCCTCTGGACCCTCTCCATGTTGTCCACATCCCTCCTGAAGTGCGGTGCCCAGAACTGGATGCAGTACTCCAAATGCGGCCTGACCAGTGCCGCATAGAGAGGGAGTATCACCTCCTTGGACCTGCTCGAGATGCATCTGTGGATGCATGACAAGGTGCGGTTCGCCTTCCTGACTGCATCCTCACATTGCCGGCCCATGTTCATCTTGGCATCAATGATGACTCCAAGATCCTTTTCTGCCTCTGTACTGATGAGAAGGGAGTTCCCCAGCCTGTAGGTACGGTGCTGCTTGTTCCTCCCCAGGCGCATCACCTTGCACTTGTTGGTGTTGAATCCCATCCTATTCTCATCCACCCACCCCGTAACCTGTCTAGGTCTGATTGCAGCCTCTTCCTCCCTTCTAGCATGCCCACATCCCCCCACATCTTAAAAACATCAGCAAATTTGAACAGG
>NW_017728943.1:126378325-126381534 GCF_001723895.1 Crocodylus porosus
TCCTATTCTCATCCACCCACCCCGTAACCTGTCTAGGTCTGATTGCAGCCTCTTCCTCCCTTCTAGCATGCCCACATCCCCCCACATCTTAAAAAGCTCTGTCCTTTAATATCCCTTTTAACTTGCCATAAATAACCAGAGTAAAGCTGGATCAGGATTTAGATTTTGAAGAGTACAAAATTCTTTTCTTGACTAATTTATAAAAGCTGCACAAAAATCTACAAGGAAGAACATCTTACAAGGCTGCCACATAAATTAAACCCCAAGCCTCACTCTACAAACCATTGGCTTGTATGAAGACTACAGGTTACAGTGTAAACTATACCCTTTTCTTGCAGACGCTATCACTGTAGGTGAGGAGCTCATGTCAGCCATCATGGAAGAATGCAGGAAATCCTGGCAGATCCTGATTAAGTCAATTGATATGATGCATGTAGAAGTCCTTGCTCTTACCAAGCAGTAAGTTGCAGGTAGTCTACCAGGACTTTTTGGATCTCTCCTGCCATGACTTTTATGTAAAAAACAAACAAGCAAACCAATTTTGGGAGGTAGAACAGCTGGTCCTTTTGCAACTTCACTGGTTACCTAACCTCTTCACAGGGCTCCTCCATCCCATAACACTTGGCGTAGTTAGGGCAGGGTATGGTGTCATTCAGATTACAGGCCTCATTCTTCCTGGGTCCAGCCCTCTACAGCCCAGACTCTCATACTTCACTGTGTCAAATTTCCTCAATAATTAGTCATGCCCAAAGGGTTGTCACAGTCTCTTTGGCCTCAGTCTTACTCAATCTGCAGAACCCTGAGACACTTTCCTTTTGAGTTTACCTCAGGTCCTCAAGTCCCCCAGTCCAGGCTGAACTCAGTGGCCCAAGAGGCTATGAATGTATTAGCCAGCACAGGTTTTCAAGTAACATAGTCCTTAACACATTTTCCTAGGCATTAACTCCCTCTTCCCAGGGAAGCTGTTTCCTATGTGACTGACTGTTTGTTTACCTCTCCCTCTTTCTTTCTTCCTCCAGATTGCTGGACTGAGGGGTTTGCTTACCTATGGGATCCTTACTGGACTTTCCTAGGATGCTCCAGCACAGCAAGCCTCACCTTCGGTAAGTCAGCTTTGCTCAAGCACCTGTCAGCATCTCAGGTAGCTTGGGCAAGCACTATACCTCCATGCAGTCACATAGGCTCTCACCTCTGATGGTCTTCCCTTCCAGGAAAAGAGACCTGCCTGAGCCAGTGTTTAAATTCACCCTGGCTCTCAGTCTGCACCTATCAGAACTTCTGGTCTGCTGCAGCTCCCTGCCACAATGGATACCCATAATTATGGTCCTGGGCTTCAGGCCCTTTAATGCTCATTGATTAATTGTGAGGTCACTTTTCTCCTCTGATTTGGCTGTTTCTCATTTCTTTATGGAAGGGCTTATCTGCTGCCCTGTCACAATGCATAATAGTAAAAAGGCATGGGCAATATCACATAAGCGAAGCAATGACCCACAGAAGGTAGACCAATATCATAATGTCATGACTAACGAAATTGCCCAATAGATGTTTCTCAATGGAAAAAGCCCCCAAACCAAAATCAAACAAAGAAACCCTCAGACTTGAAAGGTATCAGTACTCTATAAAGACCTGAGTTTCACAAGCTTCTTCTCAATGACTGAGTTGAATGGCAGTATTAATACACTGAAGACGGGGAAAGCAGCCAGCCTTGATGACCTTCTTACAGAACAAAATCAAGCAATTTGGACTGCAGACTCCAGAATCGCTCCTCTGCCTATACAACTCATGCACAGTCAGTCAAAAAAATCCCAAAGATATGGCAACATGATCTGGTAAAGCCAGAGAAAGAGCCATCTGACCCAAAGAGCTTTAGATCTCTCTCTCTGCTATGCCACACATGCTGTAGCAAAACCCCCAGTTTTTCTTTTTTAATACATATTTATGTATATATGATAGGTATGCATTCCCTCCCCTTCCCCAACCATTTCTGACTTCTTCTCTCCCTCTCTATTCCCTATAGATAAGTATAAGTAAGCTCAGACTTAGGATAAGCTTTAACATTTTTTTAATTTTGGTAGCACGTTTTTGGTTTTGGATATCCACTGCTTTATGTTGTATAATTATTAGGTTTGTATTGATTTTTATTGTTTCATATAGATACCGTATGGTTTAGGCCTGTGTTTGTAAGTGAACCAAAGTCATGTCAAGTTTCCATTTTATATGTCATGCCTCTATCTTGTGTCCTCTGCCTGGGCATCACATGTTGCAACTGTATGAGTCATGTACCCCTCCCATGTAAATTGGTTCCCGGATGAATGAGAATGATTGGGAATGACTGAAATGGTGGCAGGCCTCTACTGAAGGGCCTATAATGACTGGGCCATCATCTCACATTGATTCATCCAGGAACCACAGACCTCACCCAGGAACAGAGACAAGAACCCATCATTTGAAAAACAGAAGACCCTGCAGAACCAGCAACTCTACCATTGTATCCCACCATTACAGACACCCAAAACTGCACATCCCTGCATGAGGTACACATGCTCAGTACACCAGGGGCTGACCCTAGTCTGGGCATGCCTCCTGTCACTACGATCACACAAGGTCTGCCCCTATAAAAAGGGGCATTGAAGAGAGACCCAGTGGGATGCCCTCTTCGTCTGGACCAGCACCATGCCACACCACACCTACCCACCCAGAGGCCCTGCTGGCGACCCCCCTCTGGACAACACCTACTGGACAAGGACCCTTTTCCAGCCTGGGATAGGTAGATATTACCTGCACACCTCCTCCTACAGTTTGGACTCTTTCTCTCTCTCTCTCTCTCTCTCCTCCTGGACTTCAGTGGACTTCAGCCCTTGCACCAAGCCTCTCTAACTCCTGCTGCCATTGTGTGTGTGTGGGGGGTGGGGTGGGGGGGGGTGCAAGGGAACCAATGAGACATTGTGTTACCATCTCCCCTATTCAGTAAAACCACTGTCATTTGCAACCCCGAGTTGGGTCATGTTTTACTGAATCCCACTTCCTTCCCAATCTTAAATTCCAACCTCATTCTCTCTCTCTCTCTCTCTCTCTCTCTCTCAGCTCCAGTCCCATCACTCCTTGCTGGTTTCCTGATCTCCTCCCAACTCCATATCCCCTTTTCTGCCACCTCTCAGCCTCTCCTTGCTTTCATGCTGTCCCTGCTGCCTTTCAGCCTCCCATGCCAC
>NW_017728943.1:126381669-126386805 GCF_001723895.1 Crocodylus porosus
CCGAGCCATCCTCTGGCTCCCTACACCCAGAGCCCCTCTTTAACATCCACACTTTCCCTTAGTCTAATTTTCCCTCTCATCACCTACCTTTTCAGCTCCTCTGAAGCATTGGCTCCAGTCTCAGCCTCTATGCCGGCATCAGTCCCGTGTTCTGCACGCTTTGGACATTGTATTTTAATCAATTAAGATCAATTAACCTAAAGTTACCCCTAAGCCTCAGTTCTTCAGCCCAGGCCCCTCAAGTCTACCTGTTCTAATCCCAGTCCCGGTAACTTTCACTCCCTACACTTCTACTTTCTTACCTTAACCTTTCTCCAGGTATCCCAAGTACACCAAGCACATACATACATACACACACACACATCACAACACTCAACTTAGGAACTCACCTGTGTGTAGTGTAGGTGGGTGGTATGCATGTGAACTAGTGAATATACATATATATACACATATATAGATATCTTTGTGTGTGAATGAATTAGTAATCCACATGTGTGTATTGGATTCGCAGGTGTTGGTAACTGGTAACTAATTCGGTCTAAATTTGGTGTGTGTGGCATGTATGGGCTTAAACTGGTGATAGGTGTGCATGAACCTAGACTGGTTATTTTGAACCTGTGTGCATCTCAGTTGCTAGTGTGAGTGTGTATGCACCTAGTGAGTGTATGCGTGCTTAATTGATTTTTATGTGTGCATGTGCAATTGTACACCATGGTCTCCTGTCTATCAGTGCAATATTGAGATCCTGAGCATTGCCCTGACCCCTCAGGGCAACAATGCAAACTGTATGAACAACTGATACTAAACCAGCTTGCCCCATATGTGGATAAAGTCTTAATGCCCACATAGGGCAGCTTTTGTCCTGGAAAATCAACAATGAGCCAGCTGTTCAATCTAACTTCACTTCTTGAAGATAGTTTCAAAAGTGGTCAAAGTGCCAGAGCTGTGATCATCGACCTAACAGTGCTTACAATACAGTTAAATGCCAACAACTCCTCCACAAGACCCTGGAAGTCAAAAAAGATCTACACCTTATAGAGCTGATATGAAAACAGACTTTTTTGTCAAACTGGATGGGAAGTGAAGCAGATAAAGATGACAGATTAATGGCCTCCACCAAGGAAGTGTACTTTTATCATTGTAATATAACATCTATATGAATGACCAACCAATGGTTCTGGAAACAAACTGTTTAATCTACGCAGACATCTTATACATAACATACCAAAAAACTTCCTTTGACCATGTTGAAAAATCCATAAGTGAGGCACCAACTAGCCTAATCTCATACTACACTGAAGACCAGTTAGGAGTCAATCCAGTGAAAAGACAACTCTATGGCTTTCATCTGAAACAGCATGAGGACAACCATCAGCTCAACATTACATTGCCTGGGACCCCACTATCTCACTGTTCAATCCCAGTTTACCTTGGAGTCACACTCAGTTGAACCCTCTCATACAAATAACACATCATGAAAACAAAAGCAAAGGTCAGCACTCATAACAACATCTTATATAAGTTTACCAACTTGAAATGGGGATCTAGCCCCTCAACCATCTGAACTACTATTCTGGCTCTAAGCTTCTCTTCTGCTGAGTATGCATGCTCTCAGTGGGAGAGATCCATACATACTAAGTGCCTTGACCCCATTCTGAATGATGGCTGCTGATGCATTACAGGATACCTGAAGCATACCAGCTTAAACAGTGTGTACCTTCTGGCTGACATTGCTATGCCTGACATCAAAAGAGCAGTTATGATAGCAGGATAGAACTATTGAGACTAAATGAAGCTGTGAGACACTGTATGATCATCCCATAGCACACAAATGACTGAAGTTATGCAGGAGCTTCCTCATAGCAATTGACCTCTTAATACTATGCACAAGGAGACATAACTACATATGTGAAATGACAGGCTGAAAAAAAATACCTGACAGTAAAACAATGCACATTCCAGTGGCCCAGTCTTTACCAGGGGCTGACATACCATGGCAAATATGGTGATGTATCAATCACCTATACACCAAAATGGGATGCTCCAAGGAACTAATGAAGAAGTGGGGTTATACCATTGGTTTTAACCACCTGTGAATGCAGCAGAGCCTTAGACTATGCAAAACCTGCTGCAATGCCTGCTGCTTCAATGCGCATGTACAATAAAAGATTTCAGAAAATAGAATACACTAGCTCAAGCATGCATAACAAAATGGTCAAATGTGGTGTAGAGACATGAGAGGAACAAGAAACCCAGTCCCATTCTTGTCGGGTAACTCTCTAATTGTCCCCTGCCACACCTGCAGGCTGCTTCTCAGGCAGCCTGCCTTCACTTAAAGTAGCTGGAGCATGAAGCCTCCTGCTACAAGGGGCCATTGTACAAAAAACACATCCCAACCTGGATTTAGGAAGTCAGTATACCCAAATGAAGTTCTCTTCTGACTCTCTTGAACCGAAGACTCTTGTAATGCTATTTTATTCTTCTGAATCATTTTAATTACAAGTTGCTAATCATGAAAGAGAAGAGAGTTGAAGGAAAGATATTTTAAATAAATTCCTTAAAGAAATTCATCTGTAATTAATTTATTGTTCTTTTCATGATCCACAAAGATTCCTTTGAATCATTCTTTTGAAGTATTACCACTTTCATTATGATGTTGAAATGTTTTTGTGGTTATTATTTGTCTAATTATATGCTGAACACTTTTTCTTTAAATACAAAAATAAAATACTATTGTGGAAATGTTCATGCTTCTTACTAGCTAGGCTTTATTAGTAGTTAAGCAATATATCAAGCTGGAGGCATTTGGAGAACTAGATGGTTAGCAATTCAAGTCTAGCCCCCAAAGCAATGAAATACAGGATCTACTGGGCACATCTGCACAAGATGCTTAATGTGCAGTAGGCTAATTCTACTGCTCATTAGTGTGTCACGGCAAAAACTGTGCTAATGTGCCAATGCACAGTAGAATTAGTTTACTGTGCACTAAATGTCACAAAAAGACCATGCGCCATTGGTACTGCACATTTATGTAATACTTCATATTAGAAGTACTAAACTGAATGCACAGTAGCAATGGTGCATTAACGCATGTGTAGATGTGCCCACTGTGTCTTATATGGGCACATGTACATGAGCTGTTTATTGTGCAATAGACTAATTAGCTGTGCAGTAAATGTCTTGGTGTCTATGCGTGCAGCCCTATTAAGCTGGAGTAAACTAATTTACTCTGCAGCAGGATAGCACTTGTATACAAGTGTATTACAAGTACTATCCTGCTGTGGAGTAAAAAATTCCACAGCAGTGCAAGTGTAGATGCTGGAGGGGCTGGCTGGGACACAAGGGTGCTTCAGTGTGGGAGCTGCCTGCTAGCTATCTCTGCACTTAAGTATCTATGTACCCCAGCCAGGCCCTCTATAGCACATTGAGCCAGGAAAAGCAGCCCCAGGCTGGCAGGCTGATTCCCAAGGTCCCCTTCAAGCCAGAGCTGCTTTGTCCCAGCAAAACGTGCTGCTATCCTAGGTGCATGTGTACACACATTTCCGGCACCGATAAGCTCTGAAATGATAAGATCCCAAGCTTATTGCTGGGCATTGATAAGGATATGTAGACATGCTGTCTGAGTGAGAATTTGAGTCCAATTTCCATGGGATTGTTTCCCATCTTAAATGCAACCATCCCAATTGACATCTTTACTGAAAGTCTCTGTACACAGGTCTGGAATGGAATGACAGTAGAAAATGACTTACCTTCTCACCCCAGAACTAGGCATTAGGTCACAGATGAAGCTAACTACTGGAGCAGCTGGGAAAGTTGACCTTGTCTGTACTGAACTGGAAGGAAGGAAGGACTTTGATTTTTTAACTACTTTATTCAAGGGTTCAGGGTAAAAAAAGTTGGCTCTTCCAGGGTCCAGGTCCAATATACAAAGCAAAGACAAACAAATTACCATCAAACCAAGAAGACCATGTCGTTACATTCATAGCATCACACTGTGACAGACTCCTTCACTATATTGCACCTCATGCCTAACATGCCATTATGCGGTTGGGACACTGGCCACATGGCCGTATAGATCAGTGGTCTCCAAAGTGGAGTGCATACACCCCAGGGGGTGTGCAAGACGATTCACTGGGGTGCAGGAAGAAAATATTAGAATTTTTATTTCTATTTATATTTGGATAAATATACATATATTGGGGGTGTGTGATCAAAAAAGTTTTGAGACCACTGGTATAGACCAAAGCCCTCTATAAACAAAAGTTTCCTACCCTGATCTATCCAATCATACACGCGACAACACCTTCAAATTCCCACATAAAGAATAAAGAAAAAAGCAGCCTCCTGAGGGACCCAGGGTGTGGCACAAGCTGGGAGTCACAGTCTAACACCGAGCCTGCATGGATGCCCAGACTGGTCATAATGTCAGAGTGCACATTGAAGATGGCCGTCCTCTATGTGGCAAAGCGTTCCCTCAAGGGCCCAGTGTGCCTCAAAGGCAGGCACTTCCTGCCAGAGCACAGTGTGCTTGAACTCCAGCAAGAGGTGCACCCACACCAGGAGGCCGAAAAGCCACAGGGCATTGTCTGAGCCAGTCCTGGCAAGCTGGCTGTGGTGGCTCTTGAGGATGGCCATCTTGGTCTGACACAGTAGAAAGTTGGTCGCCTGGTATGGGTAGGAGCACATGTAGGTGGTTTCCGAGAAGCTCATGGCCAGCACCTGCATCAGTGGCTCAAGGATGACAGAGCAGCCACAGGTGGGGACAGCTGAGGAAGGCATGAAAGAGATTCTCCTTAATGCCCCCAGGACAGAAGGGGCAGGCCATCGAGGCAGCTGGGTCAAAGTGGGACACAAACATGCCAGTGGCTGGGATGCTGTGCAATAACCGCCCCTGCAGGTCACCAGTCTTTTTGGTGGTTGTAGGCTTATACAATGTGCATCAAACTGGGTGGACCATTGGGGAATCTGGTGGTGCCAGGCTCTGGTGCCATGGTGGATCGGGGTGGCCCACCAGCACCTGGGCATGGCAGATGTGAACCATCCAGGCATATAGGTTGACAGGTTGCAACGGTGGGCGGATGAGAATAGGATGGGGTTTAACACTGATAAGTGCAAGGTGTTGCACATGGGGAGGAA
>NW_017728943.1:126387335-126435168 GCF_001723895.1 Crocodylus porosus
GCTCTTTCCTGCCAAGGCAGGGGGTCGGACTAGATGATCTACCTAGGTCCCTTCCGACTCTAGCTACTATGATACTATGATAGGCTTCTACATGACAGAGAAGCAAAGGGGCAACCCATGTCACTGTCAGGAGGCACAGGGAGCATCAGCAGGTTGCCAGGCCTACCAGCCACCTCACCAGCCATGGCCAGGGTAACAGGCAGCACTGGAAAAACCTCACTTGAGAGATCTGCCAGGGACCTGGCATGCCTAGAGATGGTCATCCAGGGTGACTGCTGCCTCTGGTGGGAGGGCAACCTGGATGTCACACAGGAGACAGCCCATGCTGCGGATGGAGTACGTGCCTAGATGGGTGGTCAGGGCGTCGGGAAAGATCCAGGATGACAGAGCAGGGTCAAGGAGATGGCTCAGGTGGAGAGCACGCACCTAGATGAGAGCAGCTGTGAGGTTGGTGGAAGCCAGGCTCGGTGTGGGGTGCCTCATGGCTGAGTTGTGCACCAGGGGTTCCCTCAGCAGCTGTGGGAACTGCAGGTGCTGGGCCTGGGGCTGAAGGCAGCCTGCCAGGCTTGTACCATGCCACGGTAGAAAGCCAGAAGCTTCAGGAGAGTAAAGTCCAGCAGGAAGAGCTCCCTGTCGAAGCTGAGGGCCCCCACCCTCTGCAGGAACTAGCATGCCAGTTGTTGCCAGGGTAAGCTCTCCTCACTGTAGAGGAATTGTTGAAGGGCTGGCAGGTGGGAGGCAGTCACCTTGCTCACCAGGTTGACCAGGCTCTGTCCCCGCTTAGCAACAGGTAAGTAGAAGACAGCTCGTGGGAGCCAGTGGTGCCCATCCCAGAAAAAATCTACCAGAAGGCACTGGAACCTCTTGAGTAGGTCCTGTGGTGGGTTGAGTACAGTACACCAGTGCCACAAGGTCACTGCCATCAGGTTGTTTGTGATGAGGACATGTCCATGGTAGGAGAGGCTGGGTAGGCGGGCCTCCACCCTTTCCTCATGGCCGTCCTAGTTGTGCGCCATGAAGGTTGGTGGCCCCAGGAACACGCCTGGGACCTTGAGGCCCTTGTGGTGCCAGGTGAGGCCCCCTTGCAAATCTGGGGGGTTTGTGCTGATCCACGTGCCAAGCAGCAGGGCAGCACTCTTGGCCCAGCTGATACGGGCCAAGGAGGTGCATTCATAGGCACTCTGGCAATCCATCAGAACCCACACACTGGGTGTTAAGGAAGCTGGTCACATCATTTGCATGTGTGGAGAGCTGGAGCAGAGGGCCAATGGATGGGCCCATGGCTGATGGCAAGGCCACATGATTCAGGCGGTGCTGCAGTGTGTGCAGCAGCAGTTTGATGGCCAGGTCACAGAGCATGCCCAAAAAGGGGCAGCTCTGACAGATGCCCCTACATGAGTGGAATGGAGGGCAGAGCATGCCTTTCACCTTGAGCAGGCTGGAGGTATCTTGGTACAAGACCCAGAGGGCCCCAAAGCCAAAGGTCTCCAGAGTCTGGAAGAGGTAGGCATGGCCTACCCAGTTGAAGGCCTTCTCCTGGTCCAGAGAGATGAGGCCAATATCTAGGCTGAAGAGTTCACTGGCTGTAAGTAGGTCATGTAGCAGGAACAGGTTGTCTTGGATGGTCCTGCCTGGCACACAGTAGCTCTGCTCAGGCTCAGTGATGGAAGCCGTGCTGGTGTGGAGGTGGGTTGCCAGTGCTTTGTCCAGAATCTTGCAGTCCACACACAGCAGGGAGACAGGCCACCAATTCTTAATGCACCAAGGTCTCCCTTCTTGGGCAGCAGCATAAGCACCGCTTGGTGGCAGCTGATTGGCAGGACCTTGTTGGCAAGACCCTCCTGGAAAATGTGCAGGTGGCAGGACCTGAGGAGAGGCCAGAAGGTCTTGTAGAACTCAACAGGTAACTCGTCTGCTGGAGGTGAGGCCAGCCACGGTGGCTGCCAACTCCTCCAGAGACAATTGCTGTTCAAGCTCACTGACCTCCAGAGCACAGAGATGTGGCAGGCCCTCAGGGAGTTCCTGTGTGGTCCTGGAGCAGGATGGCTTGACCACAAACAGGTCATGATAGAAGGCGATGGCATGCTCACGTACTTCACCTGGGTCCACGATTATCCGGGCCTCAGGGTCTTGAGGTGATCTAAGACTTTGCTCGCTGCCTGCCACCACTCCAGGTTGAAGAAGTGCTGATTTCAGCCAGATCTTGGCAGCAGGCATGGATCCTTGCTCTGCAGGCTGTGCTCTCCACCAACTCAAGCAGGCATTTCCTGCAGAACTGGAGGCTCTTGCACAGCACCATATCACTGCTGGCAGCCAGCAGGGCAACCTCAAGCTCTTCCACATCTTCCTCCAGCTCTCAGCTACAGTGGCGCAGTTCATTTGTAGGCAGCTGGGTGTCCTGCTCGCAAAAAGCCCATATCTGTACCTTGCCAACATCTCACCATAGCTTCCAGGAGGAGTAGCTTAGTCTTGCGGCCTCCCAGCCCTGCCAAAAGTGGGCAAAGCAGTCTTGGAAGTAGGAGTCTTGAAGCAGGCTGACACTGAAGCACCAGTAGGGTGTCTGTGTACAGGATCTCCCCAGCAGGCTCAGTTCAGAGCGGGCCAGGCCATGATCTAACAGGCCAGAGGGAATGATGCAGCTGCTGTGTAGGAGTGGCAGATGGTGCCTGGTGACATAAAGGCAGGCCATGGTGAGACCACTGGCATTCATCCAAGCCCAGGTGTACGGTGCACATCAGGATGCAGGGCTTGACAAAGATTGCAGTCTCCAGGGCAGACTGTAGCTTGTGGGCTGAGAGCAGGTGAGGCTCAGGCCCTGTGCAGTCAAGTAAGGTGTCAATGGTGCAGTTAAAATCCCCACCTATGAGGAGCAGGTTATCATCCTCACTAGCGTCATTGCAGGAGGGTGGCCAAGGTCTCAAAGAAAACAACCCTCTCCTGGCCATCAGTGGGTGTGTAGACATTGATGAGTAGCAGGTGGTGTTGTGCTAGGGTGACATGGACAGTCAAGAGACAGCCGGGGACAACCTATCAAACCATAGCCATATCATACTGTAGTTGTCGTGATAGGAGAGTCATGACCCTGGTGCTAAGGTTGGTGTCAGGGCTCAGGAACAAGTGACCTCACCAGGGCACATGCCAAGCCATCTGATTGAGCCTGTCAGAATGTGTCTCCTGGAGGAAGGTGATGGCCAGCTGCTTCTGGTTGTAGGAGCTCCAGGACAGCCTCCTGTTTCACCAGATCTTGACAGCCATTGATGTTAAAATTGCCAGTGGGTGTGGGTATGGGAGAGAAAGAGTGAGGTAAGGTCTAGGTGGAAGAGTGAGCACCCAGGAGTAGAGCAAAATAACAGAGACAGGTTGGGGAAGGCCTATCATGCCCTACTCTACTCCAGGGACCCCCCTAGACACCACTCATCTCTCACCTGCTGTGCGAGCTTCTCCAGATGATATCTGCTGAGTACCTAGATCTTGTTGCATAGGTTTGGTCACAACTCTGGCAGCCTTGACAAAGAGTTTAGGATGCATCACGCTACATTCTTCTGTCCTTTGGTTTGCTTCAAAAAGGCCAGGAGACCCCCATAGTCAGAGCCGAGCCAGGGGGGTCTGCCAACATGGGCTGGAGATTTCCAACAGAAGCACTGGGGGGCTGCACCCCAGGTAAGAGATCACCCACAAATGCAGTGTCTACACCCTCAATATCTAAACACATCAACCTCCTCTCATCATCCAGGTCAAGGACTGGCTCTGGGAGAGTGATCCTTGCCTTCTTGGGAGAAGAGAGGTCATCCTGATCTTGAGGTTGCTTGTGACAGTCAGAAAGCTGGATCTCCATCTTACTAGCATCCTCATCCAATTCAGTAGGCTGGGACATGACCAAGAAGTCGGCAGACTCCTCTGCTGCCCCCTGGGTTGGGCCTCCAGAAGAGAGGCATTCTGAATCACTTGTACTGCCACTCAACTCCAGAAGCTGGGAGACAGGTGAGGGGTTGGTGACCCCCACCATTACCTCCCACACCTCCAAGCTGTCTCTGTCCATGGTCATGTGCAACAGGGTCACCAGCATGACAGCCAGAGCGGAGTCAGGCTGTCCAGCAGGGCCACCCTGGTGCTGGCCAAAGAGGGTGCTGGTGGAGATGAGGTGTCTTGAGAGCCCCCCTTCATCTTCCTCTCTTTGTTCTTCTTCTTCTTAGTGGCAGGCAGCCCACCCTTCATAGGGGATGGGCTGGACCACTCCTGGCCCACCTCCCTGGGGCCAGCCACCAAAGACAAATCCACAGTGGAGAGTGGCCAGGAGGAGGCCCAAGCCCCATCATCAGACAGGGCCTTGGCACCATAGTTACCGGCCACCCCTAGCCACCTTGGCCGGGGTAGTCAGGGAAGGCAGGGGGCAAGTGGAGGCATCAGCCCTTCCACTCAGTGGGGCCTCTGCACCAGGACAGGGTGGACACCATAGGTGGAATGGGTGGGGAAGAGGGCTGGGGAGTAGTCCCAGACCCTCCATTGGATGATGCTCCCATGCTGGAGACCCCAGTCCCCTCAGATGGAACAGGGGTGAAAGGAGGTCGGAAAGAGCTTCTGGCCTGACTTGGTGGGGCCTGCATCCCAGAAGAGGATGTGCCATCTGTCGATACTGCTGCAGTTGCCAATGTTCCAGCCACTTTCCCCCACAGGCACGGGGCTGCTAGGTGGGAAGAGCTACCACACTGGAAACATGCGGCCTCCCCCAACGAAAAATAAATCACAAACCTTTGCCCATTGAGTGTGAGGTTCAAGGAGTGAAGCAGAGACCAAGGACCCTCCCTGAGGAGCATGAAAACCTGCTTTCAAAAAGACAGGACATGCTTCTGCTTCGGGCCCTTGCTTCTGATCGTCAGTTGGCGAAAGGGACTCATAGGAACCTCATAATACTCGAGTCACTTGGCCAGCTCCCAGTTGGACATATGTGGGGGCATGTTGGAAATTACCACCCTCACAGCCTGGGTATTTAGGGGCATGACAAGATAGTGTACACTCGTGATGTCCAGGCCTTCCATACACACCCTGTTGACCAGGGTGGAAGTGCTCAGGTAAATCACTGGGACTGTACTAACATGACCCATGTATGTATGTATGTTAAGCTGTCCCAGGAGACCAGCTACGGCACCTACGCAGACCTCAACGCTGACATAAAGAGGGGTGTGAACCCTCAAGCCGTGGTTAAGGGGGAGGTCTTGAGAGGCATCCCTATGCCATCTGCTGGGTGTAGGAGCAGCCATTCCTGCTAGGACAGGGTTAATTTTAAAAGCTAAAGCTAAGGGAACAAAAAAAAGTGTGTGTATTAAAGACAAAGATAAGTGTCTGGGAATGTGGCCATAAAAATAAGAGGTGCATATGTGTGTGGGGTGGGGGACAGCAGCCCTGGCTCACGCAGCTTGGCCTTCTCCTTCTCCTCGAAGGGGTAGGGGGTGCCCAAAGTGGGGAGGAAGGGCTGAGGGAGGGGAGGCCTGAGGGAATTAAGAGAAAAAAAGATGAAAAAGAAAAAAAGAAAAGGGGATAATTTGCACCCCTCAAAAGACATGAGATAAATAAGAAAACTCCCCACAGCAGACAGATAAAAAGGAAAGAAAAAAGAAAAAAAGAAAGAAAGAAAAAGAAACAGTAAAGATAAAAGCTGTGAAGTAGCAACTTGCAGACAAAAAACCTGGAAGGAAAGGGGGAGGGGACAGAGAACAGAGAAAACGAAGAAAAAACACTGAAAATGCAAGAAAAGAATTAGAAAGGGAAATAAACAGAAGCAAGAGATCTTTAGACAGGTGGGAGTCAGAAAAGAAAATAGATAGGAAGCTGGGGAGTCTTATGTTCAGGGTCACCACACGCAGCTCCAAGTGAACCTGATCCGAATTGTCCAAAGCGGAAGGAAGGAGGGGGGTGGTTAGTGTCCTGGATTTCATATTCTCCCATATGGTCACCCTATGCAGGAGGCTGAAGGAAGCACTGAAGAAAAAATGGATGGAGAAGAGTTAGGTTAAAATGACAGACAAGAAACACTGGACATAGTAAGGAGAGTAAAAGCTGTAACTTGTATGCAGTGTCCCTCTTCTTTGCCCTGCTACCCTGTCCTTGAACTGTTTCTCTGAAGCACCAAAGCTGCCTGCTGCTGTCCCCCAGCCCTTCCTCTAGTGCAGCGGTCACCACTTATCCTCTCCCCCCTGATTCCTGTTACTACCAAATACTGCAAACAGGAAATTCAAAGGCAAGAGAAGCAATGGTTGCAGTTGGGGGGTGAGAGAGCAAAGAGGGCTTGCATGACACTAGATGACTTGCACACTTATTCCCACCAATTCCTGTTATCGCAGACTGCTACAGGCTCTGAATTTGGTGACAAGAAAAGTAGCATGGGAGAGCACAGAACAGGAGAATGCATTAAGGAGGGCTGTGCTGCAGCAAGTGGAGGGAACCTGAGGGCACCCTTCTAGGTTAGCACCTGGAGCTTGTGCCCATCCCAATTAATGCTACTGGTTGGAACAGATAATAAGAGTGAGAGGAAAGAGAGCTGGAAAGAATGTTACGGAATGAAAGATTAAGTGGCAATAATAAGAGAAGAAGAAGGGAGTGATCTTTAGAAAGGAAAAAGGGAACATAGTGAAGGAGGTCAGGAGGAAAATATTAAGCTGAAAAATAAATGGAATGTTTCAAAATGGAGAAAAAAATAATAATTATGAATGGGTAGGCTAAACGGAAACAAACTGTGGAAAGAGGCTGAGAATTTGTGCAGTTGAGATAGATATTTGTTTCAAATTTTTTACGGTTACCTATTTTCAAATGTGTCAGTATCATTTACTTAGAAGTATAGGCAAATATTCCTAGAAAAGGAGAAGTTATGTTTAAAAATGCACACTAGTTAAATAAGGGAAAACAACTTTGAAATATTTAAAAAAAGATGTAGCTATTAAAAAGCCAGAAAGTTCAAAATAAAGGGTAATCCAGGTCATGTATTTATTACTCATCCTTTCCATGAGTCTGAATGCATCTACCTAATGAGAGGGAATGGAGCTGAAAGCAGACCCTTTCCCTCAGCATTTCTGGATTGGATTAAATCAGTTTGTAATTAAAATGGCTATACTCCTGCTTTAATAGCTGGCCAGGCTTAAGTTCAATGTGCTGTAGAATAGGCATCGTCTTGGCCCAGATCCTGAGCATCCACAGTTCTCAAGCTAGTGATTGTGGGTATTCAGTTTCACTCAGGATTTGTTTTCTTCCTTTAATAGCAAAATTAGTTCCTGTATAATTTTTAAATAAACACCTCCAAATGAGAGCCAATTTATCTCTGTAATATAATGAATAAAATATCTTATACTATTAACATGCATTTTTGAGAAGACAAGACAGGCAAGGAAGATCATTAGGATGTCTCCAGAGATGGTCATAAAACACTCTTTTGAAGTTATACTATGTTGTTTTCTAATTTTTGTAGTCTCAAAGCAGAGGAAAAATCCCTACCCTGCTGTCTCCTAGACAGCTGTTGCTGTTAAATTTATTAAAACACAGTTTAACAGCGAATAACAGTAACTTCATGATGTCATAAACATAGTTGTAGTTTTGCATCACAGGACAGCTGACTCATTTAGGGCTTATCTTACTCTGAGACTAGCTCCATACAAGTCAGTAACAGCAATAATTTGAAATGGATATGACTATTCATGCAGAGCCTGACTCAAGGCCCATTGCAGTAAATGGAAGGACACCCATTCACTTGAAGGAGCTTTTGATTGTGGGAGTCAGTTTCAGCAAGGGTAAAAGAAGGTAGCCTTTAGCCAATGGAATAGGAATTTCACTTTAGTCTTTTCTTTTAATTTATAGCCACATAAATATCACTATTATAACCCTCCAAAATAAAAAAAATTTGGTAACAAAAATGCCTCATGCCTATTATTAAGACTAAATATAGATTCCTATTTATATCACACTGCTGGTTAAAAATTGTTTTGGTATGTAGACATAAGAAAAATTAAAGTCTGTACTTTTATAAAGTTTTGCTGGAATACTCCTGAGTTTTTTTTCCTTTTAATCTATTTAGCAAAGTATTTAAGAGTAATGCTTTTTTTGAATAAAAATAAATAGTTCTTACCTTTACGATGCTTTTAAACTGACTTTTTTTTACAACTGCCCCTATAAAAACCAGTGTCATACAGCATCAAGAATGGAGAGGATTACGGTACTAGACATTTTCTGAGCTGCAAAATACATTTAAACTGCCTGGATGTCAGTGGTATAAGTATCTGTAATTTAAACATCCTCCGTGTGTAGATTTTCTAGCTTCTCCAATTTGAAGAAATTTGGAGTAAGGAACATTTAGTTTCATAAACATATGGCATGTTTATAGACTTGAGTTTCTTATTAACTTTTCCTTTGGCATCATGTAAAGTCAGCTTGGTATGAAAATTATAACAAAACGCTTCTCAGGGAAAGACAATACAATGTGTGTGTTTAGTTTGTTCGTAAAATGACTAGGAAGGACTGAGGCTTTTATAACTTAAAATACATCTTGGAGTCTTCTGGGTGCCATCTGTCCAAGGCCAATATGACCTTAGTAATTGGACAAAGGTAATTTGCTATGGGCAAGCTGGAAGCAGTAATTCCTGCTTTTTATAAGTGTCCCATTCTGATTAGATGCGCAGACCTGGTTTGTTAGTAATTTACACTTTGGTGATGTGCCAGGTCCTTTGACTGTTTCTTTCTGTGAACTTGAAACATTTTTGTTTTTTTAAAACCCTATCTCCAGAAGCCTGAGATTTTGCTAATTTTCCTAGGTAGGAGTTCCTTCAGCAGAACTGGCAATGCTCTGTGACTTTTCTACCAACTTTGCATAAAGAACAACAGGACTGGGTGGGTGGTCAGCACAAAAGGCTCCTCACCATGGGAACGATAGTAAGTGTAAAACATGTTTGCAGCAAATGTCATTTGCCATGATCAAGGACATATATAAACTTCTGACCAACAGCTGATCTTTAACTCCGTTTGCACTAGAACTGAAAGGAATTGAGAGCCTTTGAGAGCCTGTAGATATATGCTGGGGAGAAAAAGGAAGACCAAATTAAGAAGATAACCTCATTTTACTGGTGGTGTGTAAGCAGCTCAAAGTGAAAACCATTTTAATAAAGTCACCAAGAATCATAGAAACGTCCTGGGTTATTAGAGATATACATTTTGGAGTTTAATATTCTAGCTCTGGTTACACTCGTTTAGATACTTGCCACAAAATCTGTCCTGCCTCAGGCAGGAAGTTGGACTGGATGACCTCTGAAGGTCCCTTCCAGCCCTGTTTCTCTATGATTCATTTTACAAACTTAATAATTAGAGTAAAATAGGGAAAATTCACTGGAACACTAAATTGGACTGTAACTTTCAGCAGAGGGTAACATAACAACCACCAAATGAATGTGTTGGGTAATTAATGCTTTATCTTATTCTTCTAGCAATTCCTGTCTTTTTATTCCAACAGCTTACATCACATCTATTAAAGCTATTTCATGCTTGTTTTGAATACATGGTGACCTCAATTTGACAGCATGGCACACACATATTTTTTCAAAATCACATGCTGCTGGATACGTACTGAGTTGGCTTCCATCGCTCTGCTGCATCAAAACCAGACAGCAGGCCAACGGGGAGTATTAGTCCATAGAGTACAGCTCCCCTCCATTTCTGTGCACTGCCCACACAGCCCCTACATCGCAAATTTCTCCTTTGCCCCTTCATATACTTCCTGCCCTGCTGCTTTTTGTACTGTAGAGAACAAAAAGATAGTG
This sequence comes from Crocodylus porosus, assembly GCF_001723895.1. NCBI lineage: Eukaryota > Metazoa > Chordata > Crocodylia > Crocodylidae > Crocodylus > Crocodylus porosus. Next base: position 126,397,127 of record NW_017728943.1, read on the forward strand.
CCAGGCTTGAGTGTTTCTCCACTGTACCAGATACCATAGGGAACCTATTCTGTATGCACTAGATCAGTGCCCTGTGTAAATCTGACTCTGGCCCATCTTACTACATATGCAGCCCACTGTCCTCCTACATTCCCTCAGTGATGAATTCTCTTCCTTCTTCCTCTTCTTTTTTATTCTCTTTTTCTTTTCAGTTGACCACCTTGGATCTCCCAGGTCCTTGTGTAGACGTGTAAGTCAAGGCAACATGGTGGCTGTGTTGGATAACACAGAACATAGTGGTGGAATTTGACAATTTTCTGAGCTATTCTCTGAGGTCATCAATTACTTTTGAAATCAATTATATTTTTACATTTGAAAATGGGGGGGGCCTGTATTTTACAGCTGTTACGAAGATGGCCATGTATGTGAAGTTTAGAGTATGATGCTGTGGCTAAGAGTCTAAAAAAAGTTGCTCAGGAAAATTTTAAAGAAAGCCTTTTTTTCTTTGAAAATAATTTCCTCTCAAAATGATATTTACTTAAGAAAGTATTAAGGACAATTTGATTGATGAAGACTTAAGGTGTTCAGTTAGCATATTGATGAAACTATTTTAGTAATTGAATACTGGTTTCTTGCTTAATGGCACAGCTGAAATGATTTTTGGTTGGATCCCCAGCAGAAATTCAAATGAGCCTGCCATTATACAGATTTCCCCTCCACAAACTTTCAACTTCACTTTCCCAGTTCTCTAAAAATTCACCATATTTTCCTGCCCCTTTTTTCCCCACTCTCCTCACACATCCTTAAATTCATCAAATCTTCCAACCCTTCTCCCTCTTAATCCCACCAGTCCACAAATCACTGTTTTCCTTCTTCATAATGGTTCTTGAAAACTGTTCTGGGTATGCTGAAATACTTCCTACATACTTCATTTGGCTTCCCCCTCACTCTGATGGTGCCTCAGGTTGCTTTCATGACTGCTTCATGTAAGGTAGCAACTACTACTTTTTTTTTTTTTGAAGAAAGACCCTTATACTCATGAGTAACTGTACTTCATTTTTCTCCCTTACTACAGGATATACATAATCTTAAGAAAATCAGGCCTGTTAGGTTTATAATCAAACTCAGCATTAATATTAGCTATGGCTATTGAAAGATAACTGCTATGTGATGACAAACTCACAGGTGATTTGAAAGCTGGGTGGATGTTAATTAATAATGCTTAGATAAAATGAGAAAACTTTGTGAAATCTCTCTCTCTCTTCAACTAATTTTGTTTTTATGGTAATTTATTTAATGCATACTTTTCTTATATTTTTGTACTATGCAGAAAATAATATACTTCCATTGGGTATTTCCCTAAATATCCCTATGTAACATATCACTGATTAATGTTCACTACCATATTAAAAAGTAAAGTAACAATGAATTTTATTAATCACTATTAACATTTCCTGTTATAAACATAAGTTGTGTGTTTACACATGCTATTATTTTGCTATTATGGCAAACTTGGGTGCTTATCATGCTGGAGTTTATTGCTCCCAGGCAACATGTATACACTTGTGCCTGGGACTGCAGTATGTTGAGCCAGGTTGGAACAGTACCAGCTGGCAGGGAGCCCAGGGGGATAGGGAAGAGGAAGGGAGGGGCCCATTCAGCCTACCAGCCTAGGGCTGCTCTGACCTAGCTCAACACACTGCAGAGGGGCTGGCTGAGGCATGAGGATGCTCCAGTGTGGGGCTAGCTGACAGGCAGCCCTTGCGTAGAAGCACCTTCATGCCCCAGCCACCCGTGTCAGTGTCTATATATGTAGTGCTACAGAGTAAAAAACTCTGCAGCAGGATTGTACTTGTATTTACAAGTACTACCCAGCTTTGTAGTTAATTAGTTTCCTGTAGCTTAATAGGACCACATGTGTAGATGCGAGATGTTTACTGTGGATCTAATTAGCCTGATCCACAGTAAACATCTCACCCAAAAAAAAGAAGATATAATTTCTAGTGCAAACATTTCTTTTCAGTTTATCGTAACTAGGACCATGCATGCACATATGCCCAAACAAATGATAACATGAAAAAAAATTGTTTGTATAAAGTTGCATACTTACAAATTAAAGTTATTTCCACTTTGGCCACAAAGTCACAAGCCACAGAGTTCCTTCAATTCCAAAGACAAGTGTTTAAAACTGACTAGTGGCTTTGGACACCCAGTGCTTTCTGACAATCACATCACAAGTAGGACACCACCAGTTAGTGGCATTCAAAAGGTCACTGGTCATTCTAAACACTTGCTTCTTACATCAGCCATTTTCACTGGCTGCCTGTAACACACTATTGGCCTTCCTTTTTTCCTTTCCCCTTTTATAATTTAAATTAAGGCCTTTTTCCTTTTCTTTACAGAGATGGGTATATTTTTAATAACTTCCTACCCCTCTGCCTCCTCTCTCCAACACAATGGTTCACAGACACACAGCAGGCAGCTTGAATGGGCAGATCATTTTAAGAGACAGAACATTATCTCCAACCTATGAAGAAATAAATGTCTTTTAGCCCCAGGAAATAGCTTACATGTTGGAAAAAGAAAATAAACGCAAGCTTTGTTTGTCAGGTTTGGTAGAGTGTAGCTTTTAAATTTGAACCCACAAAACTTGAGGGAATTTGAAATTAGACAAGTTGCATTCATTTAAATCTCATATAAACAACACAAGGGTTTGAATTGTAAATTTCAGGTCTAAATCAGATCCAGACATCAGAGTTTGGGACTATTTACGGCTTTCACTTTGTGTTCATATATAGCAGAAAGTAAATCCTTAATCCTTTGTTTTTTAATATGTATTTCTGCTACACATACAAATATCTACGCCATAAACATCAGTGTTTAACAAATCAGATGAATGGGGTACAAGTAAAGACTGTGAACCTGACAGTGCAATATTATTTGATACTGAACAAAACACAAAATCTCTCTTAAAAATTTACTAAACAGTCTGGGTCATTGTAATGCAGTGCACAATGATATAAAAGAATAGAACTTCGTCAAGTGTCAGAATGATAGTAATCAGGAGAAAGCATATTTTAATAGTTGTTATGAGCCCTTTAAAAATAATTTATTGTTTGTAATCAACTTTGGTCTGGATGGTGGGACAATCGGAACCCAAGCTGCTCATCCAGGGGCGTGGGGGAGGGGGGGCTTCTGCCACTGTGTGCACCCCGACAGAGGCCCAGAGCACAGATCAGGGGTCACGTGGCCCCAGGGCCTCCACCAGGGTATGCACATTGTCGGGAGCCCCCATTCCCCTGGACAAGCAGTCTGGGCTCTGATTGCCCCACCACCCAGCCCAGCCAGGACCCCACTCACTGTAGCCCCTACTCCTGCTTGTGCTCCACTCCCTTCCTCACCATGGAGGCCTTGATCTGGCCCCCCCCAGTCCCTTCCCCTTCATGGAATCAACCAGTACTTGCCTGCCGTGCTGGGCAGCCAGTGACCCACACGCCAGGCTGCAATCCTGGCTGTATGTGTGCCCCACCCCACTCCTGCTGCAGCCACCCAGAGCCCATGGCCAGGCTGCCCTGTTACTCTACTCACAGCTCAGGATTTGTGGGGGCTGAGCCCCATTAGCCTCAGCCTTCCGCTGCCCATGCTTATGACAGGCTGGGACTTTCTGTTGCTAAGTGGACCTGGAGCTCATTCTTTGTTTTTGTTTTCTTTGTTTATGAACTAAACAGTGGTTTGGGTTTGGTACTACTGTGTGGTGGAGGTCCTAGTGGTGCTCTAGGAGGGACACAGATAGGGCCTGAGGGCCCAGAGCCCAAAAAGTGCCTGAGAAGGGCAAAGATAGAGACTAAATCAATTCAGTCTTTGCAGGTTAGTCTAAACTGCACAAATTAAATTGAAACAGAAGTGAACAGTCATTTTTACCTTTGATTCAAGAAATGCGGCCACCTGCCTGCAGTTGCTCAGACCAGAAGCTGAATGATGCTAGAGCATCGCTCTCTGGCTGTGTTCACATTCTTTTCCTGCCATCTCCAAGGTCTCTGGGATTTGCAGTCCAAAATCAAAGCAGCAGGAATCTGCAGGGGTGCTCATCACTTCCTCTTCCTGCTTCTAGGTTCCCCTGGGATTTGTAGTCCACAGTTGCCACCAGCAGTAAGTTTGAGCAGGGAAGGGGTATTTAGCTCCCTTCCCTGGCCCCAGACCTCAGCTGGAGTTTACCTGGGGGGGGGAAGCCTCTCCACCCCCTGCAGACTGGGCAGCATTCCCAGCCGGGCTTCCTCCCCCTTCCCACCCTGCCCTACCTTGTCAGCCAGTCCTCACTGCTCCAACTATGGGACAAAGGGGGATTCTGAAATGAGGATGGACAACCACTGGTCAGAGATGATCTAGGCAGAGCTATGCCTATGTTCTACTGTGGGTATTTCCCATGTTTCTGGGCTTTGCTGGCTGCTCCTGCCTCCCCTCTTTGTGCTACATGTGTCAGGGTATTTTTAGGCCTTCCTCAGAAGCATTGGGTGTTGGCTACAGACAAGGCTGGGGACTTTGATTGGTGTGTCAGTGCTCCTGCTGGGACCAAAGCAGGAGGTTCTTGGTTAGGGGGTCTTTTTTCTCTCCTCAGGGTCAGACCAATCACCATATTTGGGGTCAGGAAAGAATTTTACCCCATGGCCAGATTGGTATGGACTGTGGGGTTTTTGCCTTTCTCTATAGTGAAGAGCATGGTCCCCTTACACAGGATCTCTTGAGCATATATTGACAACATTTTATAGAACCAGGACATTGGCTGCTGTGGTTGCCCTGCTTTACCTGTGGTGGGTTAGGGTGTTAGGTCTGTGTTGTGTCAGGGTTGAAAGTAGTCTTCTGTGGATTAGACTACATTAGATTATGGTTTTTATGGGATAGTTCTAATAGGGATGATCCTGCCTCAGGTTGAGAGTTGGACTAGATGACCTCTGGAGGTTCCTTCTAGCCCTGCTTCTCTACAATTCTACCCAATGTGGGTATCCAATGATAAAATATCTCTTTTGCCTCATGTATTTCCTTTTAGTTCTTCATTACCTTCCTAGTGTGATTTCTTCCTGTTAGTAGTTATTTAAATTCCAGTGACACCCCATAATTTTTACCAGATTCCTCAAAAGCAACCAAGGACCTTAATTTAACCTTTTCACCAGCATGGTAGTTCTGTCATGCCTATTGAAAATGGGTGATATGGGTGGGAGTTGAAGGCCTCTAATGTATCCACACAATTTTCTTCATCTGGCCATACTTCTGAAAGTTCTAGAGAACTTGACTTCTTTCCCTTATACATGTCCATGCCAACCAGCAATTTAGGAGTGTAATCAGAGTCCCTTCATTCCTCAAGAAGATCTGAAAATGTTGGGTCTCATTGCTTTCACTCCAACACCCTAAATCAACATAAATACTTCTGTTATATAATTTAAGACAGCAGAGCTGGAGTCCCACTAGGTTCTTCTGAATACCCTGATGCTATAATCTTATCTCTGTTCTAGCATCTACCATGGTAGCATGTTCAGATTATTTTTTCTGACCATCCCTGTATTAGAGTGATGATTGTTCTCTTGGGGCTTTCTGCAAAACTGGGATAATGGCTTCTTTCCAGAATTCTTTGATTACTCAGATCCTGAATCATAGCTTGTCTCTCAAGAAATAGCAACTCATTCCTTTATAGGTAATAGATTTCTGTGTGTCACCTTTATTTCACATGGCCAGCCTTGGGTTTAATCTTGTAGATCACAGTGTTCTTTGTCTTCTTGTGAATGTGTCAGGTACTACCTTTCATCTGTCTTGTATTTTCCAGCAATACCCAAGCTTTACAATAGGACACTGTTCCCTGGCAGAGCTACTATGAAAACAGCTGAGAATCATACTGGTGCTTACTTCTAAGATCTTATAGGATGCAGTCAATTAAGCTTCCCTTAATTGAATAGCATGCTGAGATAAGGAATCTCATATCTATCTTTAACCTCTCCTACAACCAAGCTTAACTCTATGAGCAACTGGAGTTCTCATACAAACTTTAAAAAATGTGGTGAGGCTCCTGTTACGCAGTTCCCTATGGCATTGTATGCACACAGCTGTTGATTTCTGTTTGAGGAGGAGGCCCCAGCCTATGAAGAAAGAGTCTAATTAAACAGCTGAGGATCATCTTGATGATCAAAAAAGGGGCTCTGAACTAAATATTCAGTTCCCTCTATTTTGAGCACCTTCCTCAAAAGGTGAATTTCAAGATCTCATCCCTGGTCAGCGTATATCTGAGCTTTTCCATAGGTGGAAAAGTACTTCACTTAAAATATGAGCAATTACAGTAGTCTGGTATTTGATATGCTTATGTAAACAGGGTAAAATGGTCAGTCATTACTGAAACGTTTCCACTATTTTTCAGCTCACTTTTGTTTTGCTTCCAATCACAGGTTACATACATTTGAACAGACTCTGAATATTTCACATTTAATACAAACATCTTCAACCATCATAGGTTATGAGAACCTATCTTGACCAAGTCCCATTTCTCCATTTCCAAAATGTCTGACATTATTGTGCAGGACCCTCAGGGAAAAGGGTTTTGTGGGATTTTAGTAACACGTGTTATGTGTCTGAGATTTTGTAAAATGTCTGTTATTATATTGTGGTATATTCCATTAGTCAATTTTAAATTGCTCCACTTCCTGAATAGTAGCATATTCTCTGTAGTAGATGGAATCATGGTTGGTTAACAAGCTTGCTAGTCCATGCTGAAGTCTGTTCTGGAAACCAGAGTACTGAGAGACCCGGGATACATGCCTAGTAAATTTGCAGATGACACAAAGTTGAGTGTCTGCCACTCCACCCTGGAAGGCAGCACTAGGATCCAGAATGGCCTAGACAGACTGGAGAAATGGTCTGCAATCAATCAGATGAAATTCAACAAGGACAAGTGCAAAGTCCTGTATAGGGCCCCAGTAAATCTTAATCTACCTCTCCTTGGGTTGGAAGAACTGTATGCATAAATATAGACTGGAGAATGATTGGCTAGGTTGTAGTATTGCAGAGAAGGACCTGGAGATTATGATAGACCATAAACTGAATGTGAGCCAGTGGTGTGCTCTTGTTGCAAAAAAGCCAGCATCATACTGGATTGTGTTACCCCTTTCTTTCTATGCTACATCCAGGCCTTCAGGCTCCTAGGTTGGTGAGAGCAAGCACAGAAGGGCTGAGAAACTTTTTACATCAGAGATTGCATTCACCAAAAAACACTGTTCTGGGTGACCTGGAAGTATTCATGAGTTCAGGTCAAGTTCAGAAAATAGTGTCAGGCAAGGAAAGAATGGATTATTGAAACATTTCATTTTATCATTTACAGAATGAAGCATTTTGACGCTTGGGGATAGATTTACAAGAGACTTAGTCACCATTCACAATAGAAGAGGAAGAGAAAGTACTATTTCCTCCTTACACCCAAGAGTTCAGTATTTAGGAGACTATCCTGTGGTGTGGTAATCCCTGATCTTAATAAGTTTTTGTCTAATTTGGAGCAGGGATTTAAACCAAGGATCTGTTGCTCATGTCTAGGTTGATATAAGGTTATACCTATATGACCCCATTAGTCAGGAAATCTCTAATTCAGTTTATTTTTGCTCATTTCTCCCATAATGAGGATAACAACATTTCATTAACTCTATATTTGAAATGGAAATGAGTTTTAACCAAAACCAATAAAACATTTGCACCCGTGTAATATGTATAATCCATATAAATGTCTGCTAATCCTGTTTCTGTCTCAGTTCATTAATAGATGATGGAATAAAGTTTCTATAACTACAGGGCTATAAATAAATGTTGGGTCTTTTTGATTTGTTGGAATATTTAGGCATCTTTTTCTGATGTCACAAGGGCTGGAAACTTCTTTCTATTTAAAAAAGTAAGGTTAGAAACTCAAACAAAAACCTGATTCCAGCAGCTCAAAGTAAAACACTAAATACAGTAAATATCACAAGACCTGTAAGAAAATGTTGAGTTGGCAACAATGCACTGTGGGTATGGATCAGCATCAGGAGAGACAAGATCAGCATGAGCAATGAGCATCATAAGCTAAATAAAAAGTTATTTAAAGTTGCATGAATTTTTGCTGCAATATTTTATACAGATTTTCTCTTTTTAAGTCAATGTTCAACACAGGACTGGAGTCAAGTTGTTAAATACTTTCTTTCCAGTGTTTTTCCAAAAGACAGGACATTGCTCATTACCAAGCAATATTAATGAGTTTGTAGCCAGGAGAAAAGTGGGTTTTGGCAACTCATAGTATTTACCAGCTCATTAAATGAAGGGTTTTGGGCATTAGAAAGTAGACATTTTGGAACCAATTTTTTAGGACAGATGTCATAAATCTAGTAACACATACTTTATCTGCATTTAAATTCTGCATTAAAATGCTTGATAGATTCTTAGGCCATATATAATTTCTTCACTGTAGGCACCTGTCCATCTTTGAAGGTTTCCCCTAGACTTTTACTTCAGTGGTAGAATGCAAACATCTTGTCATCTATATTTTTCTCTTTGAAACACATGAAAGATTTCATGAGGTTTTCCCCATAGGAGATTTCTCTCACAAATTTTCAGGGACCACATTAGGCCATGAGACCTGACCTACTTGAGAAAGCACTTCATTGGAGATGTCCACATTTTGAGAATTATGGAGAACGTGGAAGAAGAGGAAGAAGAGACAAAGAGCACAGCAATTCTTTTCATTTATGCGTCTTGACACGTACAATCCTCCTTTGCTGGAACTCTTTTTAACAATTGGATTGTCCTTTGGAAAATGTAGCTTTATTTTAGGTGGTTGTACCAGTTTAGTCTACTATTTTTAGAACTAGTTCTTTCACTCTAACCTCTTGCCAGTTTGCAAGAGAGACTTGCAGTTTTTTTCCACTATCAAGAATGCCTGGTTGTAGTTTATTTTAAATGGATTCACATTGCCTTACCCACACTGGAAAATCTGTTATGATGGAACTTGTAGCTTCTTAATTATACTGTTGATTCCATAAAACACCTTTGAAAACACAGAAATGCTATGCACATTTTGCTTTATAATTGTGAAGGTTTTCCTTGATAGATAGATATTTAAGAAATAGTTAACCGTCTGCACCTGTTCATTGACTTTACTGCATCGAAGCCAGGAAAATAAGCAATTTTTATGTAGTTTTGGCTGGCTAATGCTGAGGAAAACTACAAGGATGGTTGAAAGGGTTGAGAAAATTACTGGATATTTTGATACTATCTGATGAGGAAAAAATTCCTCATCAACATGTAGTTTTATATACTCTTACCTCAAGTGGGGATTTTTATTTTTTGTTTCTAATAGTTACTCTTAGGGAATGTAGGCGTGCAACAAAGCAAGTCAGTGAAGATGTAAATTGAGGAGTCAGTGGTGATAGGTTGTGGGGAGGGAGGGGAAGCAGGGAAGGGGAATTAATGTAGCTGGTAAATAGTGGAGGGGTACCTGGGGAGTCAGATGTTAGCCAGGTTATAACGTGTCATAAATCCAATGTCTATTTTAGTAGACATTATATAGACTTTGGATTTATGACACATTATAACCTGCCTAACATCTGACTCCCCAGGTATCTCTCCACTATTTACCAGTTACATTCATTCCCCTCCCTCCCCCACACCTGTTGGTCACGCACTGACTCCTCAATTTACATCTCACTGACTGGTTTTCTTGCATGCATACCAGCCTCTGGCTTCTTTACTATTCACTCCATCCAGGAAGAGCACACACCAACTGCAGATGCTTCCTCAGCCTGACAAAGGCACTTATACCTGAAGGATTGCAAAGAAGAATTTTCCCAACTATCTGAGTTGGTCTAATAAAAGATATCAGGTTTATCCAAAGAACCTTAGCATTGAAATTACACTGTTACCATGATGATCCTGGAAATATGAGGCACAAAAATTCTTGTGAGTGATACATTTTATTGAACCAGCTGCATGGTTGAGATAGCCATAGACAAGCTTTCAGATATAACTGGAAGCTTATCTATGGCTATTCCAATTATGCTGTTGGTCTAAAAAAGATATCACCCACAAAAATTATTGCCTCTTGCAGAAGACTTTATGAATGATGCTAGTGCTAAAGTGCCAGTCTTAAAAATTTGAGTACATATCCTCTTTCTGACAATGTAGGCTGTCCCCTATGAAAACTTATGCCTCCCTGAATAAGTTAGATTTTATGGTGCCACTCTACCTTGTCTTCTGCCTGACTCTGGACTAACACAACTACATACTTTTCTCTACAGTTGGGGGTTAACCAAGTCCTTATAAGAAATAAATTAGTGATTGGATCTGGGACAGAAGGGGGAAAGATTTCTGGAAGACTGGATTAACACATTTACAGAGGAATTTGATACGCAAAGGAAATCACTGAGTCTATACCGAAGACACTCTGAAACTACAGACATGATAAAGAATCCAAAATACAACAACAAAAAGCACCTGAAGCAGAAAAGTCCATGAAAGTTAAAGCTGGTGTCCACAAAAAACATTTCATAAGAGTACACATGCTGTGGCAAAAATTGCAAGAATTAGATGGATTATATCACTTTGCAAGTCTCCGCAAAATGTACGCAGCATGGACAGTAACAACACCATTAACTCAGTTAAATTCTTCAGAGAAGCATAGCTATTATTATAAAAAATACCCAAATGAGCAACTGAAGAAGAAGAAAGCATTGCATCTGAAAGCTTGTCTAAGTCTATTTCAATCATGTAGTTGATCCAATAAAAAATATCATCCACAAAAAGATCTTGTTTCTTGCATTTCTTGGACCATCATGGCTGTAACGTCACTCAAAACTACCACTTTAGACAAGAGGCTGAGGAAGTGTCTGCATATGGTCTGTGCTCTTCCTGGATGGAGTAGTAAAGCAGCCAGAGGCCAGTACATGTGCAAGAAAGCCAGTCAGTTTAAATGTAAATTCAGGTGGTCAGTAAGTGAGAGACAGGTGGGGGCAGGAGCAGGGTGGGGAATTAAAGGATGAGAGATAGGATGGTAGATGAGAGAAAGAATGATACAGTACAGACCAGCATATACACGAAACCCCCAGAACAACATCCATATCTGTACAGAACCAGAAATCACCCTAAACACAACCAAGAAAGCTGTCATATATAGCCAAGCCCTCCAATAGCACCGAATTTGCACTGAGGGGAACACCCATGATCATCACCTCACAAATGTCAAAAGGGCTTTCACTCAACAAGGACACTCCTCCAGAGAGATAGATCACACTTTTGAAAGAGCCACCTGGATACCATGTGAAGAATTGCAGTACAGAAGAAAATGCCCCATAAATCGTACGCTACTGGTTATGACATTTAATTCCTCACTGGAACCTATACAGAAAATCCTCAAACAATTGCAACCCATACTAGAAAGGGACCCTATTATTAAAGAGATATTCCCAGAGCCACCCATCCCAGCCTTCAAACAAGCACCAAACCTCACTAACCTCATCACCAGAAGCAAACTTCCTCAGGTCCAGAACATGCCAAATGGATCCAAGTCCATGCTATGACAAGAAATGACCACCCCAACAAATACTACACCCCACAACAGAACCATCAACATTCCTGGATCTTACACCTGTATCTCCACAATTGTTACCTATGTCATCCGGTGCACCAAATTCCCTGATGGAAAATATGTAGGAGAAACCAAACAACAACTGTGTACCAGAACAAGATCCTGTCTATCTATGATAGAGTGGCACCATAGAAACTAACCCAATTATCTGTGGGGGCACATTTCTCACAAGAAAACCACTCTCTCTCCAATCTCTCAGTTCTGATCCTCAAAGGGAATTTACAAAATACCTTCTATAGATAAGCCAATGAATTTCACTTCATCAATCTACTGGATACAAAAAATCATGGACTAAATATAGACATTGGATTTATGACACATCATAACCTGCCTGACATCTGACTCCCCAGGTAAATCCTCCACTTTTTACCAGCTATTCCCATTTCCTTCTCCCCTTCCCCCCACTCCTGTCCTCATTCTTTGACTATAGCCACTTTCATTCCTCCTCCTCCTCCCCACCTCTCACCTACTGACCACCTCAATTTACATTTTAACTGCCTGGCTCTCTCTCATATGTACTGGCTACTGGCTGCTTTACCATTCCTTCCACGAAGACCACAAACCATCTGCAGACACTTCCTCAACCTGATGAAGGGTGTTTGTGCCCAAAAGCTTGCTGCGAAGAATTTTTCCAACTATGTGAGTTGGTCTAATAAAAGATATTGGATTAACCCAAAGAACCTTGTTTGCCTATGTCCTTTGACCAACACAGTTACAACCTACATCCCTGAAACTTTAGACAACATATATTTTCAATAATGCAAAAAGGAAAGAAGGTATCAATTACTGACTTAAAATTTATAGATTCATAAATTGTTATGGGCTGGAAGGGATCTTACAGATCACTGGTCCATCTTCCCTGCTCTAGGCAGGAAGACAACTTGGGTTAGGTGACCCCAGCAAGGTGACTGTCTTGTCTCCTCTTGAAAACCTCCAGGGTAGGTGACTGCACCACCTCTGGAAGGAGTTTATTCCAGTCTGGACACCCTAACTGTAAAGGAGTTTTTTCTGGTATTAAGCCTGAAGCAGCCTTCCAGAAGTATGTATTCATTGAACCTGGTCTTCCCTGGAGTTGCCCTAGTGAACAGTTGTTCACCAAGCTTCTGATGCACTTCTCTGATATAGTGGTAAGCCGCTATGAAGTCCCCTCTCAGCCTTCTCGTCTTTAGGCTAAAGAGGTCCAGGTCCCTCAGCCACTCCTCATATGGCTAGACTTGCAAGTCCCTGATCATATGGGTGGCTCTTCTCTGGACCTTCTCGAGCTTTTCCACATCCTTATTGAAGTGGGGTCCCCAGAACTGGATGCAGTAGTCCAACTGCAGTCTCACCACTGCTGAGTACAGCAGGAGTATCACTTCCTTAGTCTGACACGAGATACATTGGTTGAAGCATGCCAGAGTGTTGTTTGCCCTGCTGACTGCTGCCTTGCACTGACAGCTCATATTTATGAGATGGTCAATCATTACCTCTAGGTCCCTTTTGGCCGCAGTACAAGTCAAGCTGTCACCACCAAGCCTGTATGTATGTTGAGGGTTGTTTGCCCCCAGATGGAGCACTTGACACTTGGAAGTGTTAAACTTCATCTGGTTCCGGTCTGCCCAACTCTAGAGCCTGTCCAGGTCCACCTGTATCTGTAACCTACCTTCTGGGATGACCACACTGCTCCATAACTTGGTGTTGTCCAGCAAGCTTCTCACTCCCCCATCCAAATCATTGCTAAAGATGTTGAAAAGAACCGGTCCAAGCATGGACCCCTGAGGGACATCACTGGCCACTTCATGCCAGGATGACACATATCCATTCATGAGAACTCTCTAGGTCCTACCCTGTAGCCAATTTCCTACTCACTGAAATGTCGAGCAACTGAGCCCACAATCTTCCAGTTTTCCCATAAGGATATCATACTAGATCAAAAGCCTTTTGGAAGTCTAGGCATATAAGGTCTACCACGTCTCCTGTCCAGGTAGCAAGAGATCTGGTTATAGGAGATGAGACTGGTAAGACAAGACATACTCATGACAAATCCATGCTGGCTATCATTCAGAATTTTACCTTCTGTGAGCGTATCACACATAGATTCTTTAATGAGCTTTTGCAAGATTTTCCCTGGGATGGAGGTTAGGCCGATTGGCCTATAGTTGCCCAGGTCCTCCCTCTTCCCCTTCTTGAAGATGAACACAATGTTGGCCCTCTTCCAATTGACAGGGATTTCCTCTGTGTACCATGAATTCTGAAAACTTTGCCAGGGGTTCCACGATGACCTCAGCCAGCTCCATCAGCACTCTTGGACGGAGTCCATCCAGTCCTGCTGACATAGAAATATCTAGCTTTTCTAATTGGTGTTACACCTGCTCAGCATCCACAGTGGGGAGGCTGTCAGTCCTGGCATGTCCCCTATGAGCCTTATCTTGCTTGACTTTCCCCCTGGTCCTTTGAAATACCAAAGCAAAGTAGGCATTCAGGAATTCAGTTTTTTTCCTGAATGTCAGTTACCAGCTGTCTCGAGGTGTTAAGCAGGGGTCCCACACTTCCATTTGTTTTCCTTCTACTAGTTACATACCTAAAGAAGGACTTCTTATTGTCCTTGACTCCCATAGCTAACCTAAACGCCATGGCTGCCTTGGCTTTCCTTATCATTTCCCTCCAAGTGCTGGTCACTATTGTATAATCCTCGTTGAGGACCATCCCTAGCGTCCACTGTATGTACACTTCTTTTTTCTTTTTTAAGAGGACCGCAATGTCCTTATTAAGCCAGGAGGGTTTGCTAGCCCCTCTGCTGCCTTTCCTCTTTGCAGGAATGGTTTTCTTTTGTGCTTTGAGGATCATATCTTTGAGCTACGACCACTCTCCATGTACCCCATTTGCCTTGCCTTCCTGGTCCTGCATCGCCTCCCCTACTAATGCTCTGAGCCTGTTGAAGTCAGCATTTTTGAAGGCCAGGACTTCAACCTTGTTGGTTGATTTATCGACCTGGCGGCAGATGGTGAACCTGATAATTTCATGGTCACTGTTGCCCAGGTTACCCTCAATGTTCAAGCCACACACCAGATCATTTCTCTTGGATAAGAGCAAGTCTAGGAGAGTGTTACCTCTGGTTTGCCCTTGCACTTCCTGGGTCAGGAAGAGCTCCTCTATCACAGTCAAGAAACTGTGTGAATGATCTGACTTAATCAAGTGTTCATCCTAATCTGTGTCTGGGTAATTGAAGTCACTCATGACAACCAAGTCCCCTGCACACACGGCCTCTGTCAGTTCTCAAGAGAACTCCAGATCTAGGTCCTCCCCTTGGTTTGGTGGCCTGTACTAAATGCCTACAGTTAGGTTTCTCTCACCTTGCCCTCCCCACTGTAGCTTGACCCAGAGGTTTTCAAGCTGCCTATCTTTGGAGCTGATGCCAGCCTCCAAAGAGAGGTACTGCTCTCTCACATAGAGAGCTACCCTTCCACCTTTTCTCTCTACTCTGTCTCATCTGTGCAGGGTGCGGCCCTCTACGGCTGCACTCCAATCATGCGAGGAGTCCCACCAGGTCTCTGTGATCCCTACTGGGTCATATTGCCCACTATAGAGCAGGAGGGCTAGCTCCTCCTGCTTGTTCCCCACACTCTTGACATTGGTGTAAGGGCAGCTGTGGTCTCCAACTGACACCCTCGATTTCCCGAGATGCTGTGGGAGAACTGTTTGGTTAGCATTTCACAAAAAGTTGTGCTAGTGTTCTCCACAAGGGAACTTTCCTGTGTGCCAGGCCCTGGGCATACTCCACTTGGAATTTTCCTGTCCCCCAGCAAAGTCAATTTAAAGCCATGTCTAGTAGATCAGCCATCCTGATTGAGAACAGGGCTTTACCGCTCCGTGTGAGGTGAATTCCATTTTCTCCTAGGAGTCATCTCATTCCAAAATGTGTGCTATGTTAACAAAAGGGCCCTCCCACAATTATGCTTGATGCAACCATATTACTCCCAATTGCCTGGAGGGCAATAAACAGAAGCAAGCTTTAACTTCTAGGTAACTAATAAACAGTATTCAAGTACTTAAGAAGTATTTTTACAGATGTGGTAACAGCACTCCAGAGCTGAGCAAGGAAGAGTAATGTATATATGAAGATAATAAGGTTATTGATAAGCTTAAAATTTTACAAGTGCATAAATGCTTTGAAGGTTGGGATCTAGATTTCTCTGTGGATTGTCTGAAACCCTTGTGGTTGATAAAGCTTTGGCGGAATAAATAGCACTGGAGACATAGCAATGAGCAAGGGATATTAGAATATGCAATTTGATTTTGTATAAATATAAAAAAATGAAAGTAATATCAAAATATCCACTTTAGAAAGAGACATTGCTGAACTAGCAAATATAAGAACTAGTAAAGATCCAAGGGTTGTAAACATTATTTCATGGGAATCTAGATTCTATCCCCTCCCCCCCCACCATTAATATAGAGGTAGAAGTAGTTATCCAGTCTGATGTCAGACAAAAGACAGGGCAGGATAGCACCTTGGGCTAGGTACAGGCATTCAATTTGTCAGCCAGTCAGTGTGCAAATAAAGCATTATGGACAGACAGACAGACAGACTTAGGCTTCTATAATATTAGAATTCTTAACAGCCACTGAGAGCTTGTATCCATGGCATAGAATTAAGACTGTATGGCAGATTTTGAAAAGTAGGCTTTGCACAGATACCTGTAGTCATTTTTTTTCCTCTGATCATTGCTATGAACAGTGTACTGTTTGCTTCCCCTCCACACAATGGGGGCTGTTTATCTATAAAAGTGGGTGCATCTACCCAAGATGCTTCTAGCGCAAAAGACTAATTTTACTGTGCAGTTGCACAGCAGGTAAAACCTGTACTAATGCGCAAATGCTCAGTAGAATTAGTCTACTGTGCATTAGTGTCACCAAAAAAGCATGCACCAGTGCTAATGGGCAGTAGTGCCGATTATGATGCATTAAGGTAGTACCTGTAATTACAGGTATTAAATGGAATGTGGCATAATTATAGTGCATGCCACATGTAGATGCATGCAGTGATGCTCAACTGGGGTGTCACAGCAACCAGGGATGCTCTGAGATCCTTGTAAGGGTACTGTGAGGTGATGTATGATACTAGCTCTACTACCATGAAAGCTCTGTAAACTGCAAAGCTATTTACATATGATTCATAAGATGGTCCCAGGGATTTCAAACAGATTGCAGTGTTGAAAACATTTCTGACCTATTGTGTTGCAATTGCTCTATTGTTTTTCCATAAACACAAAATGAATGAAACCCATCAGAAAATGCCAGTCCTTAGTTATCTTGAGTCTAAAAAGATTGAGAATTAATGGTCTATAATTTATTACATGCTTTGGGATACTTTGAGATAGTAAGTGTTATGTTTGTCAAAATAAATGTAAACACCTCTGTAAATGTAACATTTTTTTCTTGCAGGAAAGGACAAAAGAATGCCCAGGGAAGCAAGAAAATAATAAAAGGTTAAAATATTAATGATAGCATATTACTGTACTGCAGAAAGGCCCCATACAGATTGAGACCCCGTTATGCAACCACAGATGAAAACACAGGTCCCTTTGGAGACCTTGCTTATTTTGCCCTTGCTAACTCATGCAAGAGAACAGAGTGGTGTAGAAAATGTTGTTTGTATTATATGAAAAAAATACATGCCAACAGACTGCAAATTCCAAAGCTGGTATTTCAGCCATTTGTAATCCACCAGTACTAGAAAGAATCTTAATAATTTGTTACAAAGCCATCATCTAATTAGTACCATTATCACCATTGTCAGCCATCTTTACTGTGAAGCGAAGACTTCAATAGTTATGAAGACTGTATTCATCACTTTATGAATTTCTTTAGTTCCACATTGTAGTGCACGGACAGGGCTATGCAGTGATTCTTTAACTGCCCCTGCATATACTGTATTTTCTTCTGGCAAGAGACACGTTTTGTTTCTTCCACCAATGCTACATTTCTTTGATAAATAGTAAAAATATATGACAATTTAGCAGTAAATCCCTCATTAAATAACAAATGCAAATAGCAAATTAATAATGGTAGTATTATTTTTGGTAATACCAGTAATAAAGATATTTGGTGATTAAATAATTGCTGAACAATTATATTAATGATTACATTTTAGAGGACACAGAAAATGAATAGTATTTGTCACTCTTAGCAAACTCTTGACTTTAGACTGAGCTCTGTGTGTGGGTGGTGCATAAACCTGAGTAAACTTTAGAGGCAAGGCAGGACATGATTTGCAATCTGATGTTGAACCATATCACTGACAAATTACAACTCTCCATACGCAAGCTAGCAAGAAGAAGAATGTAGTGTCAAGAGTTCAGCCCACTCCCCATCCTCTCTGCTCACCTGCTCTGGGGAGGGGAGGGAGGAGAGGGTAGCATGCAATGCCTATTGATCCAGCATACAGAATCAAGGCATGAGTCACTACCAGTTATTATGCCTCTGCTATTTGATTCAGATTCAGCAGATTCAAATGCCAGAGATTTGATCTGGAGATCCAAATGGTTTTTCCGATTCAATTCGGCCAAATCGCTTCAGAAGATTCGGACCCAATTCAGAGATTTGGCCATAGAGTATAATAGGGAAACAATGAAATATCTACAACTTTGTTGTCTTTTGGCTGCTTCAGACGAAACTTGCATGGATGGTAGCCTCTGCTGAGAGCATGACATGTGCCAAGGTTCAGGAAGATAGATGTAGGGGTTTCTGGGAAACTGCACCTCAAAATCCTGAAAGCAAAACTCATGCCATGTGTGTGTGTTAAACCACAGTGGGGTGAAAACTGCAGGCATGCTAGCCCCTGCTGAGACCACAAAGCCTGCTAACTGTCAAGGAGATAGGTGCAGGGGTTCTGGGGCTCTGCACCTCTAGCTGCTGACAGGCAAAACTCATGTCATGGGTGCTTGTACAACTGTCTCTGTCTTGGGACATGGTTGGGGGGGAGCCCAAAACTACTGCAGGCCTGGATGCTAGGCCCTGCTGTGGCCATGAAGCCTGCCAGCTGTTAAGGAGATAAGTGCATCTGGGGGTCCCTGCACCCCGAGCTGTTGACAGACAAAACTCATGACATGGGTGCTTGTGCAACTGACTGTTTCTGTCTTCGGGCAGAAGCAGTTCCTGGCTCTGTATTGATATTTTCCTCTCCTTAGTCTGTAGTTTTGTAGGTGTTAATACTTGCTCGTTATCTAGTAGCTAGCTACTGTGTATTGAGCTGGCCCCCAAGTGAATCATGATTGATTGGTAACATGGTAGCTTAGCATTCAGGCCTGCAGTAGTCCCTGCCCCCCTCCCTCCCCCATGCCCCAAGAGAGACAGTTTCACAAGCACCCATGACATGAGTTTTGCCTGTCAGCAGCTAGAGGTGTAGGACCCCAGAACCAGAAGTCCATGCACCTATTTACTTGTCAGCTAGCAGACTTTGTGACCTCAGCAGGGGCTAGCAGGCCTGCAGATTTCACCCTGCTGTGCCTTAACACACACAGTGTCACCCATGTCATGAGTTTTGCTTGTCTGCAGCTTCAGGTGCAGTTCCCCCCAAATCCATGCACCTATCTCCTTGAAACGTGGCAGGCTTTGTGGCCTCACCAGGGGCTACCATCCCCGCAGTTTTGACCCCACTGTGGCTTAATACACACGCATGACATGAGTTTTGCTTTTAAGAATTTGGGGTGGTTTCCCCCAAACCCCTGCACCTATCTCCTTGAAACTTGTTATGCACCATGCTTTCAGCATAGGCTACTATCCCTGGAAGTTTGATCTGAATCAGCCAAAAGACAACAAAAGTATAGATATTTAATTGATTCCCTATTATATCCTGTGGTCGAATCTCTGAATAGATTTTTGAAAGCCTAAAACTTCCAGTGATTCTATTTGGATTCATAGATTTGGCCTCTGAATCATCCAAATAACCTCTGAATCTGAATCATGATCCAAAGCTTTGCACAGCCCTACCAGTTATTTAGAGGCACAAGAAGTTTTCTTACTCCTTTTCTTCATCAACATATGCATGGAGCTTAAGTCACAATTAATATGTTTCAAAGTAGTTGAAAAGAATAAGCTTCATCTCCCTAGCTTCCAAAAAGGAGTTGTCTGTAATGTGATCTGTACAGGTTATATCTTATTTCCTTTCAGTGCTTCAGTTACTGGTAATCAGTACAGTTCTCAGATGATGTGTAGAATAGCAGTTTAAGAGATTACAGTAAGATATAATGTTAAACTCTTACTTTAATTGTTTTTTTCTCCAATTGAAAGAGAAAGTGCATTCTCACTTACACAAGAGAAATAGCAGAATGTGCAGTGATGTACAGTGGCATGTAGGGACACACACACACACACACACACACACACACACACACTTGTCAAATATATAAAAAACTGGCCAGTGTCACAAACTTTGATAAGAGTTGTGGGTGGATAAAACCCTGCAATTTCAGCTGGGAGAGATTGGCTCAAATATCTTTTCCTGCCACAGTTAACTTTGTACCTACCTCCCACTGAGTTCTAGTAATCAAACAAACTCAAAAAATGCAGAGTGAGATGCAGCCAAAATGCAATCCCAACTTTAAACCACAAATCAGCTTGAGCTTTTTTCAAAGTTCAGGGTAGGTTCACTGGGTTTTCAATCTCAATCTAGCCCAAGTTTCAGATCCAAAGATTCTGTTTCATGAAAGTAACCACAGGATACAATGGAAAAGAAAGTTGAAATAAAAAGATGCAAGAAAAAAGTACATGTCAGCATCTGATAAGATCCAAGAAATAATCCCTTTCCCCAATCTAAACTCTATTGCACATAGGAGCACATAGTTTAGCCCAGGAGTTTTCAACCTTTCCAATCAGCATACAGCCAGCGGCTGGATGTAGAGCAGTGGACTCCTGGTAGTCAGATGCACAGGAGTGGGCAGGGTGGGAGGAAGGGTTGGCATGTGGCCAAACGCAGAGCTGGGTGGATGGCAGCACGCTGCCGGATGTGAGCTTCCCATGCCTCCACATCCGGCTGGGTGGGTGGCACTTGCATGGTAG
This sequence comes from Crocodylus porosus, assembly GCF_001723895.1. Lineage (NCBI taxonomy): Eukaryota > Metazoa > Chordata > Crocodylia > Crocodylidae > Crocodylus > Crocodylus porosus. The sequence continues at coordinate 126,417,783 of NW_017728943.1, forward strand.
CACAGGATGATGCATGGTGCTCTCTGTCCCCACCTGCCCATGAGTACCCCTTAGGGCCTTCTCAGGTAACCCCAGGGGCATGCATAACCCCTGGTCTAGTCAATGGAGATGCAGTAGTCAAACTCTCTGTAGTGATGTTCATGTCCATGCTGAGCCTCTACGGAGAGTAAGTTTTTTCCACCTTCTTTAGTGACTCTTCTGACTCGTTTGAAAAGCACTGTGGATGGCTTAGAATAAGAGATAAATCATCAGCTGCCATCAGTCAAGCTGTGTTACTGGCTCTTTGAAGCTGTTGGAGGGTATAAGAATACGTGTATCCAAGATGAAAGATAAAGGGAAAAAGGGGTCTAAACAATATAAATTATAGCACGGAATAGACAGGAAACCAGTCTCCAGCAAAAGTCTAGATAATAAAAGTGCTTGAACCAAAATTTATATGAGATCAGTTCCTAAGCAAATCTTGGCAGTTAATATTCAGATTTGGCAAGAGCCATGATGATACAAAAAAAAAAAAGAAAATAAAAAAAAATTTGCTCCCCTATATTAAATATGCACAAAGAGTATGTATTGCATGTACCTTTGTACACCACATGCACATGTGCTATCCAGCTGGTAAATTGCAATTATCCTGCCCTTCGGGGTTTTTTTTTTTGCCTAAACTGAGCCTACTAATTGATCTCAGACTATTTCTAACACCCTAGCCTCCGAGCACTGCCATTTCCTTCTCTCTCCCATCCATGCCACATCAAAGCAGTAGGAGTTCTGTACACTTCTGTAACTAGAGGCATAGGTAGTATGCAATAGCTTGTAATCTATTCTTGAAATCCAGTTTATCTAACAATGGGTACTAGACAGCACCAGACAGAATTTTCATCACATAGTCCAGTTGGTTTTTGAGTTTTGCTATGTCCCATGTAAAAATGTAAATTAACGGCACCTTAAAGCTACTGCTCCTGACTAGATGTGGTGTTGTACTGTTCTTAGTGCAACACTGCATAGATCATATTTAGAAGATCACCTTTCCACCATCAATACCGGAAACTTTTCTTTCCTTTTTTTTATTAAAATAATATAGCAAAAACTGGCATGATAACAGGAGGCTGTCTTATATGGCCTATTAATACTACTTATTAGCACAACCAGCCTATTGATCAGTACAATGCACCTAAGATGGAAAAACAGAAGTTTGTCCACAGTATGGAAATGAGTGCACACACGCCCAGCCCAATAGCAGAATAGTCCCAGTAGCCTTTGCTGGGACCTCAGAAATGGCCACTGGCCTCAGAAATGGTTTCCCTGTGACATACCAAGGCCTAAAATCTTCAACAATGATAACGCTTCAAATCCATTGAATTGAATGGTTTAACAGTCCAATCTTTGGGTTCACCTTCTTTTGCACATCATGAAGTTGAATCTGGGGCCTCAGTAGCAATCTCAGAATTTAATAGAATTGCATGTGCAGTCAGAGGCAGAATTTAACCCATAACTCTATCCATATGTATAAGCATGCATCACCTGTTTGGGTGAATAAGCAAAATATTGACCAGCTTTTCATATTATCTTTTTAACAAAGTGTCTATAAAATGCTATGCTTTGCTCTAATTTTTACCAATTATAAAATACCGGCCCATTACTATTGCACATACTAGTGGAAGGGCTGCGATTTCTTTTACACTACTTTATTTGTCTGGTAAGTATGATTGGGCTATAGAAATGAATAACGTGGCTGCAAACATGCAATAGCCTGCTCGTAGGCTCAACCCCTGCCAGCCGGGGCTGCTTTGACCTGGCTCCAACTGGAAGAGAAAGCAGTGTATGCTGGGATGCCAGAGGAAGATTCAGCAGCTCCATTCAATTGGAGAGCTATAGAAGCATTCATTCAGAGGCAACTTTATTCTCAAGTAACATGATTGAAATTTCTTCCATACCCACTGTGTTTTCTCTGGTTGAAGTGCTATGAACACCTGCACATGTAGTGTTTCCACTAGATGGAAAATGTAACAGTTGATACATAAAACTTGTAGTACCCATATACTCTTCCCAACAAATGATCAACATACTAAGATATTCAATAATTCAATCTCTCTCTTTTAAAAAGAGATTTAAAGTACAATAGTAGAGTTAGCTATGTCTTCTATCCTTAAACAACATTTGTATGCAACTCTCTGTCTGGTTATGTCTGGGAAGCCGATTACTCCCTGGGTAGCTCTACAGAGTTCAACAGTGTCACATCAAAAATAAATTTGTTTCTCTCTCAGCGCAACATGTTGTTGTTTTGAAATTTCAAACTTCTGGTTTCAATTATTTCTAGAGAGAGAAAAATTTTTCACACTGAAAAATATAATTCTGTGGATATTTAACATAATTACTGCACATCTTCATTTTATTAAAAGCTCACTTGGAAGAAAAATAAATGAATTGGCCAATAACATATCTAACAGAAAGCATACCGTAAGTAAGCAAAAAGGAAGGAAAGCCCACAATTTGCTGTGAAAAAAATGAAAAAGAAAGAAAAAAGGCCAGGGACATATTTGGTTGGAGAGACTGAATAGGAAACTAACAGGTATACTTCTTAGAAAAAATACAGAACAATGTGGGTAAGATGCAAGTAGTTGGATTATTTTGCAACTTTTGCCTTTATTTCAGAACCTGGGTTTAGTTTCCTTTCCCCATCTATCTTCCTTCAAAACATTTCTGTGTGGAGCATGCTTTCCAAAATAATATCTTGTTATTGTACATTATCCAGAGCTTGGCTGGAAAACAGGATGGCTATGAAGATCTTTTCATCAATAAAGGCTTTTTAATGCCACTCAGTATTTTCTTCCTTTACTGAGTTTAAGAACTCCTAGCAGTAAAATTAACTGTGTTTCCCTTTAGGTCTTTTTTCCCCTTTCCCTTTAATGGAACTGAATCTTGTTATAGAAATGAGTAAGAATGACAACAATAATACTTCCACAGAAGCAGAATTAACTTTACATGATAAGATAGGATGACTGTTTTCCTTGACAGCAAAGCTTGGCAAGATCATTTGCTCCATAATAAGATATCTCTGAGCAATTTCAGATACACGTAAGAAATGAAGTTCTGGTTTTCCAGAAAATATGGTGGAGTTTAAATCACTTGGGAATCATTATAACATGTTATTTATTACACAGCATTTGCTAGCAGAAAATATTCATGAATCAAAAAAACCCAGAGGCCTCTAAAGATATATGGGAAATTAGAGCCTGAATAGTACAAGAGGTCGAAGCACATTAGCTCTGGCCCCAATGGGCTCTTTGTCACTGATACAGGTATATTTAATTATGTATCAAGTAATCTGTCTCTTGTAAAAGCTTTACAATCCGCTCCTTCAAACACTTATGCACATGAATACTCCCACTGAACTCAACAAAAGCATTCATATAGGTAGAGTTACTCACATGAGTAAGTGTTTGCAGAATGGAGGCCAAATTTTGTAGAGCCTCTACTATCAGATAGCTGGCAAGATAGAATGAAGTGATTATGAATAGCTTCATATCCGTGTTACAGATACAACTTTCTTAACATATACATGAAAATAAAAGAATGCATCCAAGATTTATTTGGCCACTTTCTACGTCTGGGGAGCCTGAAATAAATCAGGTGCATTTAGGCCTACACGTTACAGAAAACAGAAAATCGTTACAAAACTAGGTTAAATTATTTAATATATATGATTATTTCTATAACGCCTTATACAAGTACATATTCTTGTATTTTGATCTGCAAACTGACTTGCAAATACTGTGGGGCAGACTCTATTCCACCTATGATACAAACAAATGAACTTAAAGGTCCTGGCAGAGGCAGATCCCTGGTTATTGGGATCTGATCATTTTTTTTCCCAGATCCCAGAAATTGTGTGACCTGCCATGCCCACCTGGAATCCAAGAAAAAAAAAAGATCAGGTTCAGACTGCAGGACTGCTGGCATGTGGGGAGCCCAGAATGGAGGACTATGTCCCCGGATCCCAGCCTCCCTGAACACTTGGACCTTCAAAGAACAGTGATAAATGTAACACCAGGGGACTGGTTGCTGACACCAGGACACCTTTTCAACTGGCTGGTGCATAGGGAACCTGGCATCAGGAAACTAATTGCTGATTGGTGAGGTCATATTTGGAGTACTGTGTCCAGTTTTGGAAGCCTTAGTACAGAAAGGATGTGGACAACTTGGAAAGAGTTCAGTGGAGGGCAATGAAAATGGTTAGGGGACTGGGACATGTGACCGGTGAAGAGAAACCAAGGGAACTGGACTTTAGTCTAGAGAAAAGAAGACTGAATGTGTTTCCAAAGAGGATGGAGGTAGACTGTTATCAGTGGTGGCAGATGACAAAAAAGAAGAAATGGTTTCAGGATGCAGCAAGGGAAGTTTAAGTTAAATATTAAAAAAACCTCTCACTAGGAGGGTAGTAAAGCACTGGAACAGGCTACCCAGGGAGGCTGTGAACTCTCCATACTTGGAGGTTTTGAAGGCACAGCTACACAAAGCCTTAATTAGGATGATCTAGTTGAGGATGTTCCTGCCTTGAGCAGGGGTTTGACTAGTTGGCCTCCTGAGGTCCCTTCCAACCCTCATTTTTTATGATTCTACCAGGGGGCTCCCATGTGCCTGGACCTTTAAAGGTGCATCTAGCAGCTGAATCTGCATCCAGCCTTAAAACTTGTAGGAACATTTTCCATCAGTTGTTGAGTTCATTGCCTCTTTTTAGGATTAAGGCTCCCCCTGTGATTTCTGCCAAAACATGAATAAAACATTTTTTTTTGGCATTTGATTCAATCTGAAAATAGTTAAATCCTCAGCAAATATAAGATCCCATATTGTGCGCATGCGGCAGGCAAGAAGAACGCAGGCCATAAATGGTGGGTTAAGCAAAGATGTATTTGAATTACAGGTTGCTGGAACCAGCAAGCTTTGTCTTCATTAAACATGTAGCAACAATGCCTAAAGATATTCTTGTGAGTACATGAAAAAAACTATTCTCAAATTATTAACTAAGTTTAGGCATTTACTCCAATAAATTCACATGCTAAAAATCTTTGAAACGACGTATTGCCAAAGAGCACAATTTTTTAGAAAGATTGATTATAACATACTCAAAGTATATACAGTACTTCTTACTGTCATGCAATATGCCAACATTTAAGAATCAGTAAATATTTCTCAACAGAACTTTTGGTATAGTAAGCAAATAAAACTCCATTTTACCATGTGATAATCATGGCAAGGAAAAATTAAGGAACTAGTCCAAAGTTACCCACACCAGTATCAGAACTAGCTTGAAATGAGTCTTGATATCCAGGCCTGTATGTCATCCAGTAAAGCATAATAGTTCACTGTCTTTAGTAAGACCTGTATTTAGTTCTCATGAGAGTTATGACCTCTGCTAGAGAAACAAAGCTTTTATGAAGCTTTTATGTTTCTTAGGGAAGGAGGTAACAAACTTGTTACTGGTAGCAGCAAAAAGGACCACAGGATGGGTAATGGAAATAAAATCTTCTCTGTAACTAGGGCCCCTTGCAGACATTATTTCCATCACACTATAGGACACTAGAAACCACCAAGTGAACTTTTAGATGTCTTTCAAATGTTAAACTCTCCCACTTCGAAAAATACTATATCCAGAAAATGTTACAGGACAGTGCTCTCTCATAGAATTTAAGATCTCAAAACTTAAATGCTATGCATAGACTGCAGTGAAGCACAGAGATACCCACACTGATTTTAAAAGGGCACTTGGGTACTGGAAACTGCTTATCTGCAGCAGCATGGAGATCCACACAGGCTAATTTACTCTGCCAAGAAATTAAGTAAATTAGTTTACATGGAGCTGCAGGGACCGCCCTCCATCTGCCAAGAAATTAAGTAAATTAGTTTGCATGAAGCTGCAGGGACCACCCTCCACCCAGGCAATGCCAGCTGGGGTCTGGGCCCAAGGGGGTGGTTAAATCACCCATCCCCTGGCTAATCCTCTTCCCCTCCCTGAGTACAGAGCTATCCTGCCCTGCTAAACTTACTAAAAGTTACTGCTGGCTGCAACTGTGAACTACAAATCCCAGAGGCACCTGGAAGCAAGAGGAGGAAGTGATGAGTAACCCTGCAGAGTCCTGCTGCTGTGATTCTGGACCGCAAATCCCAGAGACCTCAGGGGCAGTAGGAAGAGGAAGCAAATGCACAGCTCATTCTGACTACATGCCAGATAGCTGTGCCGTAGAGCCCCCCAGCTTCTGGCCTGAGCCACTGCAGGCATGTGGCTGCATTTCCTGAATCAAAAATGAATGCGTGTCCAATTGTTTCTCAATTTAACCTCTGCAGTTTAGACTAACCTGCTAAGATTGAATCAATTCAGTCTCAGGCTCTTTGACTGGAGTACTGGAATCAATCTGTGCTATACTTACACCCTACATTGCTGTTTGGAGTATATATACATAACAAATAATTCATAAATGTCTCTACATTTCACTTTTTCAGATTATGGAAAATTTGAGGTCTTCCTCATTTTCAGTCCGTCATATATGACACCCCAGATCTGGGGCGGGGGCTAGCTAAGCTCTTACTTCCACTAGGGTTAAAATCTAGAGCTCTTTCTGCAAAATAGAAAAGGCATATAGCTGCCACAGGACTCCTGATGCTTTAAGGAGAGAAGAACCTCACTGTGCCTACTCTTACCCTGGTCCAGCAGGTAAAGCTAGGCAGAGACTTCCACATCTTCCCAGTTTAACCCAAAGCTGGCCTTCACTCATCCTTGCTAGCACATTGATTAGAAAGGCATAGAACTAAGACAGGGAAAAATGCTGTAGGCAAAAAAGCTCAAATCCAGAAAAGCATCATTCTAGGTTTATGTAGCAGTTTGAGAAAAACTGTATATTATGCAGCCATTTGTCCAAGCTGCATAATACGTTATCTTTTGCCCAGATTTTAATATGTTAAGTTTGATTTATATTTTGTGCAGCAAATCTAGACAAGGATCAGAATGTCTATCAGCTCTGCCCCTACTCCAAGTTCTACTGCTTTCCAGCACTCTCAACAATTCAACCACTTGCTATTAGTTTTAAACTTTACTGATCTTCTACTCCTCTCCTCTCTCACTTTCCTATACTAAAGATGAAGGTATATTGTTAGTTTCTTCTCCCCTGTAACACACCCTTACTTTTAACTCTATTGTCCATCTCTTGGTTCTCTCCCAAATTAGCTGCAACTTTGCCCACCAATCTTACATTTCCTTTAAGTCTATCCAAAATATTTTCTTCTTTTGACATTCCAGTCAGGTTTCTCCCCAATTGTAAACCTTTCAGCATCATTCCATTACCTTTTGCCTTCAGTGCAAGCTTTCCCTCCTTATCCAGGTTCAGCACAAGCACTCCATAAATCTGCCCCTACAAAAAACCCGTCATGTGTTGCCCTATTTCCTGTTATTTAAACATGCCTTCTACTTACTTCTTACTATTTTTGTGCCTTCTTCCATGCTGTATCTGTGCTTGGAAGTCACTTGCTTCCATTAACCACACAGCTGCCATTCTAATGTACCACACCCTGCCTGTCTACTCCCCACTGGGTTACAAAGCCTCCAATCTCTCCTTTGACCCTTTTTATAGTTTTCTTCATCACTCTGAAATAAACCAAGCTCTTAGTTCCTCACCAAAAAGTATATGGGGGTTCAGAACCATCTTTATACAAGGCAACCCTTCCCCAATGCTCCTGTAACATTTCAGTGGCATTAAAGTGAGAAAAAGCCTTTTATTGTTGGCAATGAAACTATCAGGATGTTAAGGGATTCTTTCATGTTTGCTTGAATCTCTGTGGCACTTCCATCTTTTCCTTAGCTACAATTAAAAGCTTGTGGTTTGAAAAGTGGTAATTAAAAGGGATACACACATCTATGCCACCCACAGAGCTAGAACACAAACTCAAGGATAACAAATGAAGAACATGCAGTTGCTATTTTGAGCATGTCAATCAGAGAAGACTTTTTTTTTTGTGAACCAGGCCTTCTCATGCTTTAATCATCAGAACCTACTATGATTCTAAAAGTGAAGGGAAAAAACACCTTTTTTTAAAAAAAAAAGAAAGGAAGAAGTGGTCAGAAAAAGATTTACAACTTAAAACCTCACTTTTCGTGTCACTACACAATGAGAACTACATAATAATGGAAAGGAAATTCCCTTTTCAGTTTGTGTGTTCACATCCTGCTCTTTGGAAAATGCAATGTATAATCATGGAACTAAGTTCATATTTACTGCTTATGTGGGAAAATGAGGAATATTAGGGATGAAATGAAACACTACGCAATTAAATCCTCAGTTCTGACACTGTTAAATGGTTCATTTCTATTTATGAGTTTCAACCTTATAAACAACATTTGTTACTAGTATCTAACCAATGATATATCACCTCCAATTTTACCAATACTTGAAACAGGAAATTATTGCCATGACTCTTGGTTGGCTGGTATTTTTAATTAAAACCATTGAATTTTAAAGTATATTGCCATTTACTATACATTGTTTGCCATATATGAATATCAGTCTTGCACAACAGAATAACCTTCTCAGCAGGTAATTTTTATAAGTAGAAATTAAAATGGGGACAGTTGCTTACCCTGAATCTTGTGATATAAAAAACAGATAAGCCTGACCCTATGAAATTCCACTTAATATTGGACATTCTTGAAGAATTTAATCAGCTAGAAAAATTACAGCAGTTCTAACGGGCTTTCTGGAGAACAGATATATTCTTTCAAAATAGTGTAACTTTTCAAAGATTCCCACTGTGCCACAGGGACGTCTTCACACTTTCTATAGAACACTTGACACATTTTGCCAGCAGGACACGGAAGTTCAAAGGGGTAGAAATATAAAAAAGAGAAAAAACTCAGTTGTACAAAAAGTAACTATAAATATAACATTTAATTAAAAGTATTAATAGCAAAATCAAACATGGGATGTACAAATCACAACCTGGGGGCAGGGCGGTTGGCTTTGTTTTAAAACACCATAATGTGTTTTAACTTTACAGACTAAGCAGAGTAAGGCTTGGCTGGCTTGTGAAACAGAAGTCTTCAATAAGGAAAAAACACAGATCGTTGCAGGCAATAATGAATGACTCAGCAGATGGTACTCCATTTTAACTTACTATTAAATTAATTTTCAGAAAAAAAGTTAGAGAAAACTGTGGGTGGAGATAATTAGGGTAATTATATTTTGCCTATCTAAATTCTCCTTGCATTTCCAGCCATCTTCCCTTCTCACACTATTGCAAAACATTGGTTTGAATTTTGAAAGAGATGCTTCACACATCTAATCCTGGAAATGGAAATATTTCAGTAGATCTGCAGTGCTTTTGCTTTATGAATGATTTGCAAAATGCTTCTACAGTGATTTGGACGAGCAGCTTTCAGTACAGAAGTGTATTAATTTCACATAGCAAAATAGTTGTGCAAATTCAAATACCCATTTTAAAGCTTCCTTTTTCTCTTGGCTGAACATAACTGCACCAAATGCTTGCTTCAGTTATACAGTATAACCTCATAAATCAGGCATGCTCAGGACCAAGTGTTGCCAGATATTTGAAAATGTTGGATTTTTGAAACCGGAGCAGCAGCCGGTCGCGGAGCGGGGGAGAAGGGAAGTAGCAGCTGGTCCCGAAGCAGCGGCTGCACATGCAACAGTGGCGTGGGGTGGTGCATGGTGACAGCAGTTGCTGTGTGCAAACTTCCCCTTCCACGTCCGGGGGGTGGGGGAGACTGGCAGCTGGTCCCGGAGCAGTGCCGAATTTTTGAGATCCAGATTTATGAAGTTATACTGTATTCCCATAATGCATACTACTTCCTGATATCAATTGGAGCAGTTTACCAAATTTGGATGTCTTTAGGGCAGGGTCCATGCAGCATATAAGGATCACAGTACACAATAGGATGCAGTACAAGGACAAACGCAGAATGCTGCACCTAGGGCGCAAAAATATCCAGCACACTTACTGGCTGGGAAGTGACCCTATTAGTAGCACAGAAGCAGAAAGGGATTTCAGAGTCATAGTCGACTCCAACATGTACACGAGTCGTCAGTGTGACGAAATCATCAGCAAAGCTAACCACACGTTATCATGCATCAGCAGATGCATGACAAATAGATCCAAGGAGGTGATACCTCCCCTCTATGTGGCATTGGTCAGACCACAGTTGGAGTACTGCGTCCAGTTTTGGATTCCGTACTTTCAGCAGGATGTTGATAGACTTGAGAGGGTCCAGAGGAGGGCCACTCCTATGGTTAAGGGCTTAGAGGACAAGCCCTATGAGGAGAGACTGAGAGACCTGGACTTCTTCAGCCTCTGCAAGAGAAGGTTGAGGTGATCTTGCAGCCACCTACAAATTCATTAGAGGGATGCAGCAAGGGACCGAAGATGCTCTGATCACCAGGGCGCCTCCTGGGGTAACAAGGAACAATGGTCAGAAACTGACAGAGAGCAGATTTAAGCTAGATATCAGGAAAAACTTCTTCATTGTAAGGGTGGCCAAAATTTGGAATGGGCTTCCAAAGGAGCTGGTGATCTCCCCTACCTTGGGGGTCTTTAAGAGAAGGCTGGATAGGCATCTGGCTGGGGTCATATGATCCCAGCACTCTTTCCAGCCTAGGCAGGGGGTCAGACTCGATGATCTGTTGAGGTCCCTTTCAACCCTAGCATCTATGGACTTCTCCTTTGAGGGGGTGGAGGACACTAGACTTGCTGCTTATTCTAATGTAGTTGTGTATTCTTCAGATGGAAAGTGTAACATAGAACTGTATTTTTATAGTGAATTTAAGATTGCAGCAGTTTTCCTTGGATAATCTCAAATAGATTCTTTTCTGAAAACCCAACTTTTCAAGTGATAATAAAACCAATTCATGTTGGTATTTGACCTGCATGAAATACTGCAATGAAGCATGACCTACCTCACTACTAAGAAATTACTGTCAGTAATATTTCAGAACTGTTTAGTTTAAACTTGCAAAAATGTAATTGATCCAGAAACATTATCTCAATTGGGATTCTACCCTACAGCAAGAGACTTGTTTTATCTATTAAATTGTGCTCAGTAGTGTTTAAGGTTATATTACAAATATTCACATTATTTTTTCAAACATGCTTCTAAATACATCCTGCAACTTTAAACAGGACATGCTTTGTGCTCCAGATAAGTTATTTTTAATACCATTAAGACTGCTTCTATCAATTTTATAAATTTCAGCTATATTTTTATCACTAGAAAAATCAGTAGACTCGAAAGGGTGTACACATTTGATTTGGTATCTTGTAAAGGAAGACTTATAGCTAGTTAAAGTGGTATTCAAAAATATATTATAACAATTAGACTCGCTAAATGGTTTCACTCAAAAAGACATTTATTTGTTTTTCAACAGGGTGAATAGATTTTAACAACCCCAGAGCTCGATAATTCCAAATGATAAAAGCGTGTAAAAGGCTTTAACATTCAGCTTTGAAAAATTGTAATCAATGTTAGAGTTGCCAAAGTCTCTGCAAGAAAGCACTCAGGGCAGGATAGGAGCTGGACATACCCAGCATCGGTGGCACTAACAGAAATGACCAATTTTGCCTCAGTAAACTCTGAAGGTGGCAAGTACAGGCTTGGTTCAGCCTAATAAAAACATGAGGCAAGTGTGAAGCTTGAAACTGGATGCAAATACCCACAAAGTTCAAGAGCTAGAACCCTGGCTTGAGGTTCAAGACCACAGTCCCTTCTTTGAACTGTTCTTAGTGTACACAAAATTTAGACTGCCCATGCCAAAGGAGGAAAAACCTGCAACCAAAAACCATGTGGTCCATTTTCAGGGTGGGGAGAAGAGCACCCAAGGAGCTAGAACAAACTTAAAAGGAAATTCCCATGTCTTTCCTCCCCCCCATCAGGCTACCCACACCTTCACCTTGTGTGCAGCTACCAACTACTAACAAATGATAATTAAATTCTATTTTATTAAAGACAAAACAAACCTGCCTTCCAATATTTTAGCTATATCATAAGCTCATATCACATTCTTGGTATCTACATTTCAGCCTGAAAGCCTTCATTTTATTTGCAGTTCCAGAATCATTATAATTTTTACATCTTTGTTAAAAGCAAAAAAAAATTCAGACTCAGAGTTCTAGTATAGCACTTCTCTTTGTTCTTCCAAACTGCTAAAGAAAGTTGCAATATTTTTCTCCAAATAGTCTAAATACTGTAGCATTAGCTCTAACTTGTTAGCAGTGCTCAGATAAGAGTCTCTGGTATCTTAGCATATCAGTCAACTGCCCTCACATGTTTCTAGTTCCACTGTGTGGAAAATGAAAACTGTTTGTGGTTGCCAATTACAGCTACAGTGGGAATCTGATACCAAGACACTGATTTCATTGTCATGGGCAATGGGATCAAGAGCTTTCATAAAACTGTGATCCCCCAATTGGCGGAAGGTAGAGTAATAGACTGTTAGTTCTTTAGGCAAAAGACTTGAATCTGTTGGACAAAGGCTTCATTCTCTGCCTGTAGTCAGCAACTTGAGGGCCTTCTGTAGATTCTGCACAGCAGTGCTCACATCTTCATACTGTAAAGCACTGCCAGCATATTTGCAATATTTCTGAGCTCTGGCAAAGTCCTCTGGTGTCAAACGGATTTCCCCTGAAAAAACCAGCATTTTTACAAAGTTAAAATAAAAGAAAATTCATTGTTTCACTACAGATTAAGCTTAAATATCTTATTAAATATATTTTATATTTCTGCACATTAAAAAAAAGACCACAAAAACTAATACCTGTCCCTTCAATTATGTTTAAGTTCTATTTTATGTATAATGCTCTGTTCCTTTGATGCTTTTCTAAACTATAAGGGTACCTTCAAAATGCAGCGATTTATGTGATTCAAAGCCTTATGTAAGCCAATACCTTTGAGAAAGATCTGCCCTTTCTTAGGCAGCTAAAAAGAGCTTTAAAACTGTAGTAAGTTAACTGTAGTCATGTTACAACCTGCATGAAACAAGGACAGTAGGTTGTGTTTCTTTTATAATTGCTCTGCCCTCAGTGTGGAACAATACACTCACTGCTGAAATCATTTATCCAGACATTGTATAATATTTCCAGATGAAGAAATATATCTTTTTGAAATATTTCCATAAATATTGCGTTACTCCTTTTATCTGAGGTCAAATGTATCAAAGCATCTGTCCCAGTATCAACACAATTGCAACACTTTTGGTTTTATGAACTGAACAAAGCAAGTCCAGTCTATTGACTTTACCATTAACTGACAAGCACTAACCGAAGCTTTCTTAATGGGGGACGAGAAAGATTAAAACAGCCGAATAAACGCCAGTAATCCAAATAAAATGTTTATTTTCTTGAGTAACAAGCCCAAGCTTTGATTACTCAACCTCTCAAACAAACTTAATTTTTCCAAAGCAGTTTTGGAGATTTATGCCTTAATTTGGAAGAGCACTTAAGCATGTGAATAGTCTCACTGATGTGTTTGAAGTTAAATATGCACTGAAATGTATTGCATGTGCGGCCATAACCACTTCAGTGAAAGCTGTGAGGATAAATTCTATGCAGTCCTAATAATTCTGGGACACATGCTGAAACCCTTACCCACAGTGAATAATATCTTATGCTATGAATAACTCTTTCAATCAATACTACATAGTATAAATCAAGGCGTATAGTCAGAAGTCTTGCTCAAAACCTGCATTTGAACTGAAAATGGAAACATATATTTAGGTAAAAAATTCCATACATTACCTGTTTTTATAGAAACTGTTCTTAGTTCCCCATTTGAAAACAAACACTTATTTAGCATTAATTTCTTATGTACTGAAAGTTTAATATTATATTAAACTAAGCTTTGAATATTTACACATTGGTATTAAACTTTTCTATGCATTTTATCCTGTTAAGTTGCACTTCCTTTCCTGAAAATCTGAAGTAAAACTGTTACTTTACAGTTTGCGAATCTCATTTCTTTGCTTCAAATGTTTTCAGTATCCATTACATTTGCTCATCCATTAGCTACTTTATTATTTAAGCAACCAATTTGGATTAAAAGAACAAAATGGAATGATGAATAATAATGAAGAATTTTATTTTTGTGTTTTCTATGTAAAAATAATCCAATGCCTAGACAAAATTACTTTACCTGTTACATGAATTCTATAGAGCGTGTTTTATTAATCAAATTACATTCTTGATAGAAATAACCCAGTGGCTAAAGTCTACAGACAATTCTTACTGTGTACAGCTTGCTTCACTATCTTTAACAGAATTTAATCTTATTTGGATCTGATTTATAACATCCTAAAGGAAATAGTTACCAATTAAGTTAGATAATTAATTTGAAATGGTTCAAGTACCTATGCTACTGCAGGTTGTATAATTTATATCATCATATCGAAACCGATTATAAATGAGATTTTTGTTTCCATTTTTTTTGTATGGAAGGAAATTAGCACCCACAAAGCAAAAGATATATGCAAAGGATTCATCCTGCCACTTCAACATTTAGTTCAATTCAAAAGACAACAGTAAGCTAGCAAAGTAACCAGATTCCCTAAATAACTAAAACTTGACAAGGTCAGATATTCATCAGTTTAATTTCATACAAAATGAAAACATGCTTTACACCTCTCCTGACTTTTATCTTCAAAATGAAATGACTACAATATTGAATGTCTGGCACTGAGTACCTGCCAAACTTGTAAGGTTACTTTCCAACTGCAATATAGTTTAGCTTCATCATTAAATCATTTGAACCAGTTTAAGCCTGTTTCTTTAATATAGGTACTGATGCATACATGGGATGTATACAATAGGTCTGTATTTCATAAGCTAAATATAATTTAACTAATTCAAACCAGTTAGGCTCAATTCAGTATCACACTGGTTGACATTTTTTAAAATAATAATGAAAAAAGCAAGAGTCCTCATTTACTCTCTTCCCCAAAGCTGACCCTAGGACATTTTGTGCTTTATATTGTGATGCCAAATGAAACTAGAATATCATTCTTTAAGAAAACAGTCAAGGCAGCAGTCCAGTATTCAAGTAATTTATTGGACGGAAGCCTAAATTCATCCGTCTAATCTTATTTTTACAGTACCACCCCTATTAATGTTTTGTTGGCGTAGAGCCTTATTTATTATGAAGCCTACTTCAGATACCATTATGTCATGTTAGGAAAAGGCTCTAATTATTTTCATTTAGAAACCAAAGTTAACCCAATAAGAGGCTCAGCTCCTGTTAAGATCAGCACCCCAAAATGGGAAGGACATACAAGAACAAATCAGTTGCACCTCTTATAGGCTGCTTTAAAAAAGTATTTATTTGAAAATAATGGGGGGAGGGAGGGAGAACTTCAGTATTAGTAATTTGTAAGCTGTCACTTAGAAGCCCTGTCCTTTTTACAATGGAGTTCAACATTCATAGTTTTAAGGATAAATGCTGAAACACCAAAAATCCTGACACATGGAAAAGCTATGCTGTACCTATCCTGAAACAAACCAGCTTCTGTTTCAAACCAGAAATAATATTAGTATAGTAGCTATATTTATTACTGAACTGTGACAGACATTTGTCATCCAAAGCTAAATTCCACCAGACATAATTGTGTCAGTGATTAAGAATATCATGCAGAAACTAAAAGACAGTTTTATCTGTGATAAAAAAAAAAAAATCTTGTAGTGGGAATGGAAGAGTTTTAAATATTCTCCAGTTCCTTCTCCTCTTTATTTCTCCTCACAGACATCTACTCACAAACTTGTACAAGTTCAAACAATAGTTTAAAAACACATCTTTAAAGAAACTAGTACTGTACAAGTTTGTGTAGACAAATGTAGAGAATATAAAAGCAGGGACAATAATTAGAAATATTAGAATACATTAGTAGCGTTTTTTTAATCCTGCATAATATAACAGCATACTAACTGGAACTATAATTATAAAAAAGGTGCAAATGTGATTTCTTCTTCCTATTAAAACAGAGACATTTAAATTATCTGAACTGCACAGACCTCAAAGACTTCTTTTTAGCATCAGAAAGAACATTTGAAATGTTACATTATTATTGCTATTTTGCCCATAGAAAACGAAATATAACTACTTGCAAAACTCGAATGTACAGATAGCTTTTCTAAACTGTGTCACCAGTGTAAAGAAGCTTACAGTAGCATGAAAGCTGAAAAAATACACTTTGTGTAACATAATTGTGAATGAATTTAGTTGTTCATGAAATTTGGTCCCAAAAGAAACACTGACTATCTTGCCCTGGAATAGCGCATATAGGATTTTGTACAAAATTGCTACACAGCACTGACTCACTGAGAACATGAGACTGCCAACCAATATGGGAAGGTTTGACTGTTATTGCCAAAATTTTTAGAGACTGAATCTAGACACAAAAGCAAAGTCCTAGGAGGTATGATAATGCACACAAACAGCACTGTGATCAAAGCTACATCCAATACTTTTTAAATTTTAATTGTTTTTTCTTCAGTAAGATAATCACTCTTCCCATATCACAATTCTTCATTCTCCCCCTCCTCATCCCAATATAACGAAACTATACTCCCTCTTACACGGCAGGAACGAGAATGATTTATATGTTACTTTGAAGCACACGCAGTCACAGGAATATAAGGAACACTATGGAAACTTATATATGACCCAAAGCCTGCCAATGTGGGAAGGGACATACTACTATGGAGAAGCAATACACCAGCTATGGAGAAGCCACTGTACCTGCAGTGGTATAAAGAATATATTTCTTCCTGGGGCTGCTGAGGTAGCAACATTATGGGCTAACCAGATTTTAGACAGTATCCCCAGATGCACCTACTGGGATTCTTCAAGTCGCCGTCTTGTCTGTATAAGAACTATTCATGCTTGCTATTTGTAGGTCTAGGGGAATTAGTAATGGTGGTGGACTGGCCCATGTCTATCATATATACTTCACTATCTCACTGTTTCACATCCACAAAGGGTCTGGCGCCATACTACAACTCCGCCAACTGATATTCCTTTTCTGTCCCCGGTATCATCCAGCATGTGAATGATCTCTGCTATATATTAGCTTCTTGCTGGGTGCAACTAAAGACCTGTATGGCCATGGTTTCCTAGTACAACTGCTTATGCCACTACTGGCAGGATCAAAGCCTTGACAGAAAAGGAGGCAGCCAAGTACATAGATAAGGACAGACCAATTCAGTCAAGACCTGCGGTGAATCCTTCTTTACTAGAAGTTGCCAATAAATCAATCTGAATTGTCACACAAGTGAGGCAAGTGGGGCTCACTTGAGACTCAAAGTGTGTGTGTGTGTGTGTGTGTGTGTGTGTGTGTGTGTGTGTGTGTGTGTG
>NW_017728943.1:126435268-126457035 GCF_001723895.1 Crocodylus porosus
GAACCATGTGAACTACTACAAACAAAAGGGTCAAAGGGAGTAACTGGCTGTGCTACTGAGATCTCAAATGAATAGAAATTCCAAAACATGATGCAAATGAAAATTCAAGTTCTTACTTTAATTTTGATGGCAAGTGTCAAACATTCAGGTTAATAGAACTACAGAATTAATTTCTGCAGACTGAAAAATCAAAAAGCTGTTTAGATGACTAGCTAACAGAGTCCGATAATCAAATAAAGCTATGTATATATTTCTCACTCTTCACTGTAAACCTTGGCTTCTAGCTGGCAGTTAATGTGTGTAAAATTAAGCAATGCCCCAAGAGATTTAGGTTAAGGAATTTATGAAACTATTGCAGAAGCTCAAAAACCCAAAATTTAAACACAGGTTTGCATGTTTTAATCATATTGCCAGGATTTGTATTCAACAGAAGGAGTAACTATGAGCAGAAATAGTACATTTTGTCTAGTCAGAATTACTAGGAAGTATGCCCAATAGTCAGTCTCTAAAAAAGTATAAAGGTATCAATAGCTTTGTTACTCCTCTACAATCTCTTAGGGAATTTATACACACACCTTTTCACCTTTTCATGCTGTGACATGCCAGAAATGACACACTGGCACAGACTCAATTAACCAAGTATGCTCTGCGTGGGAGCTGATGCACTGCGGTGCATCGTGTGCAGTTGTATAAGTGGCAAAATGCATGTCAACACACAGAAAATGGCAGCTTCAATGTGTTTTAGTTCAAAAGCACACTGCTGCCATTTTCTTAGCACTAACATGCATTTCGCCACTTACTCAAACGTACGCGCTGCAGCACTGGCACTGCGGCACAGGTATGTGTACAAATACCCTTAGAGACCTTTCCTATAAATGAATTTTTTTTTTTTTTTTATGCATCAAGATGGCATTATGTGGCATCTTGAGTTGATCTCATGACAAATCAACCTGAAATACTATATTCCAGTAAAATTCCTGAAATATTAAATAAATATTAATATTAAATCCAGCATTTTCATGTTGCTTAAGTAATTATTTACTATCTCAAAGAAAATATGCATTTTAGTTGCAACATACCATACAATTTTCTGATAGGTATTTTCATTTATTATGTTACACTGTCACACCTGACTTTATCCAAGTGTAATAAAAGTATACCAACCAGACAAACACCAATTTTTACCAGATCTTGTTAATTGGATCATCTTCATAGATGCTTGATTTTGTACACTGAAAAACTCTAGCATAAAGGTTAATAGAGTTGTTTAGCTCCATTTCAATGGAAGATCAAAATTTATGATTGAACATGGAAAAAAAGTCCATATATTGATGATGTGAAGCCCTTATTGGGCAGATGGAACATTCAGAAATTAACAAAGGTGGAATTTAGTTTTGTTGCCAGAATTTTTTTTTTTTTTTTTTTTACTGAAATGGATGATTCTACATCTGATTTGGAAAAGAGCAGCTTAAAATGACTCTCTCAATATTAGCTAATAAGTTGAAGAGCAATTTCAATTACAAGTATTACCATGTAATCACCACCCCATTTTCTGCAATATGTGCCCCTTTTTTTTAAGGATCGTGACCTGCAAGTTGAGACCATACCTTGATTAGGTAAGAGACTTGTAAGATAATAGCCCACATCCATAGACAAGCTTGTAAATATTAGTTTTAAGGCATGCAATTGTTTTCATAATCTGCTATTTGCATTTTTGTAGAACAGGAGTATCAAACCCATTTGGCCCTGGAGGTGTCACAGGAATTAATGCTGCCACTGCTTGTCCAGTCATCAAATTTCCAGATCTGTGGGGAGCTCAGCAGATCAGATGACATGGCTCTCAACTGGATAGAGCTGGGATCTTTGACACCCTTTCCGCAGAACTTAAAACAACACGATAGATATCGTCTACAAACAGAACGAGCAGTACTTAGGATTTCACTACTGCTTGCAATTCATATTACGGTTTCTCTCCTCAAACTACTTTCTGAAAAGATGGAAAAAACATCAAACCCAAACAAACCTGAACCACATCATCTCACCTGCGGATTGAGCATTGTAAAGAGAAGGATCTACAGCAGGAATATTCTGTGGAGTGGGTTGAATGGTATTATTTGCTACACCTACAAATCAGTGAAACAAAAGTAGAATTACAGTGTTACTTTTAATTATAGACTTAATGTCAGTTAACACAGTGATTTTCCATATTACTTATAGTGTAAGCAAACCCTAATAACCTTTTCCTTACATAAAAAGAAGAAGTTTGGAAGAGTTTCAGAAATATAATGCTTTTTATAAATACTTTGTAGGCTTTGCACATTTAAATGTTTATATCTCATTTAAAATAAAATAAAAAATAAAGTTAGCTCCAGACCATGGTATCACTGCTGCAAGATCTCAGCCCTGGAGCAGCTCTCTACCCAGCTGCGTACCCTGCCAGTGCTGCTGGGGCTGGTCTTAATGGAAACCTTGGCCCCATGCTGTCACTGCCCCTCTGCTCCTGGGGTCCCCATGGAAACCGGCCACAGTGTTGTGGGCATGGGCTGTGGGAATATGGTGTCTGGCTGCTGGCCAGATCTGCTATTTTGTCCACCCCTGCATTTGCATCATCTTTGTTTGAAGTCATCCATGCTTTTGTACTGGCAAAGAACAAAAGGTACATAACTCTGAATTAGGGTGATCGGTAGGTAGCTCTTAACTTTTTTGGACTTGAGACCCCACTCCTTAACTCAAAGAACACTTCATTGGACTCAAGGCACCACTCCATATCTGTTGTGATTTGAGAGGCAAAGATTTCAGAAACTAGCTTATATATCATACTGTTTAACTCCTTGTAGGAAGGGCCAGACAGTGGGGGTGGAGGATCAGCCAGGCAGAGTCAAACTCAGCCTGACCCTATCTGTTTAGTTTATCTACTTATTTCCTCACATCTCATGACACCCTTCAAAGGATCTGGCTACACCCTGGTTGAGAATCACTGGAGTAGATGAATGGGCATCAACATGATATCAAACAAAAGAGCAGAAGGCTTGAGATATTACAGCAGATATGATGGGACAAGAAATGGATCTGAATGGGGGGCTCTGAAGTATATAAACTGGTCTATCCTGAAAAAATTCAAACAGTTGCTGAGCTACAAAACAGCATTACAAGCTCTTGTGTACTTCTAGAAATTGGAATGGATTAATCTGACAGTGGGAGAAGTTTGTTCGCTTGTCAAGAAAATAACTGCACTATGCCCATATCAGAAGGATTGGTATCTTTTAGATTAGACAGTACTGTTTACCATACCTACTTGAAATGTGACTATACCTATTAGCCATATAATTTTAGTAAAATATCTCTTTCAGAAATGTATTCCCAAAGACTTATTATTCATTGTATTAAAAAAAATCATTTTGTTACCAGTGTTAATTTAATTCAGTTCAATTCTAGTGGATGTCTCCTTGATCTTGTACCATGAAAAAGCAAGGAATAGCAAATTCACCTTCCACATACCATTTGTTATGTTGTATACCTTTATTATATCTCATTATTCATCTCCTCCATGAACTAAACAGGCCAAGTCGTTTTTCCAATTTCTCATCGTATCTTAGTATTTCCATGCCTCTCATTATTTATTTCTGTTTTCTACCTCTGAACCATATCTATTTCTGCTACTTTTGTTGAGAGCGTGACCAAAGCTAAATGAAAATATAAAACTTGCTACACACCAACAACTTTAACAACAGATTTATAATGTTTCAGTGCTGTATTTTCTAGCCTTTTTATATTTAACAATTTGGTTAGATTTTTTTTAACCAGCCATTACCCACAGAGTAAATACTTGTATCAACCTGTACACAATAATTTGCTTAGAAATAGGAAAATAAATGAATTCTTGCCACCCTCCTTGTACCCAAAGACAGAACTGAGTTGACTCAGACTTAATAAAAACAACCACTTTCTGCAGAGACCCTAGCACAGAAGGCTTTATCTCTATAAGTTACAGTTCCAGCAAGGCTCAAGACAGATTAATGTGGACTAATAAAAACAACCCATATATAAAAAGTATTTAACATACCTGTGCTATGAGGTATTTCAGCTGGAGTGTTGGCTGGAGCATGTGCACCAGGTGGGATATGTATACCAGTGTAGTTACTAGTTGGCATGTCACTTGGTTCAGCTGTTGATGTTGACAGCTGAGACACTTGACCGGGTAGAACAGATAAGCCAACTTCTCTATCATCATCATCTGTTAAAATATGCAACAAAAATGTTTCCCTTCTCTTACAAGCATATAGAAATTACAGCTTATTGAAGAAAAAGTACTGCCCTTTAATTTTATAAAACCTTGTCCAGAAAGAAAGTTATAAAATGAAACAAAAATAAAAACAAAAATAAAATAATGATTAAGCAATGTAAAAATGCATCATGGAATACTGCCTGAGAACTTGCATCATAGAACATATTCTGGGAACCTGCACACATTCAGGCATCCATTTAAACTGTATTAAAATTTAAAGTAGCATGTGATCTCTTAATACAAAAAAATCATTTTTCCATTTTTTTGAAACTCTTAAGCTTTAACACACAAGTTACAGAACTGTTTGACACAATAATACTCTGATCTTCAGCTATAAGATCAATTGTATACCATTTCTCTCTCTCTCTCTCCTCTTGCGTACTATTAGGCATTGGGGCTGTGCTAAATGGGCCTTATTCAACTCAGATTCAGCCTGAACTGGGGACAGTGATTCGATTAGTTGATTTGGACCACCGTCTCCAATTCAATTCAGCCGAATCTGAAGATTCAGTGGTGATTCAGAGAATCAGCAATTCAGCCATAGACACAGCTTTTAAGTCTTTTTTCTACATACCTCGAAGTACGAGGCACAGCTTACGAATGCTGCAATGGCGGGGCAGATGGAGCATCTTACAGAAGTGTGGGGGGGCCCCCCACGTGCTTGGCAGTGAACCCAGAAGTGCTTATGGTCCACTTCCGGGTCTTCTGCTGAGCACACTGGGAAGCCCTCCCACTCCTGTGGGATGCTCCCCATCTGCCCCAGCACTGCAGCATTCATGAGCCATCTAGTACCTTGAGGTATACAGAAAAAACATTTAAAGCTGTGTCTATGGCTGAATCTCCAAATCTTTCCAAATCTCTCTGAATCTATTTGGAGGGTTCCGGTTCCGATTCGATTCGGTCCTCTGATTCGATTTGGATTCGACCGCCAAATCAGGCCAAATCTCTTCTGAATGAAATCAGGGACCAAAGCTTTGCATAGCCCTATTAGGCATTAACAGCATTGATAATTAGTCAGTCAGTCAATGGAACTGTATTGAAATGTTTGTCCTGTTTAATGCTTAAAATAAACAAGAAAAGGTACAATCTGAGTTGATCAAATTAACTCTATGAGGAAACAAGTCCACTCATTTTGTCATCTTTTACAATAAATAGCCTTGCTACTAACATATCCTAACATTCATGAAAGTAGAAATCAACCAAAATTGAACTGCTTTGTTAGTTTTAGACTAAGCTATTCTTACTTTATTATACTTTAAAACAGGAGTGGGCATTCTATCTGGCCCACAGGGCCCCTAAAAAAGTTTAGAAAATTAATATTTCTCTGCCCCTGGCTGCCTGTCATGCGGCCCTTGATGGCTTGCCAAAACTCAGTAAGCGGCCCTCTGCCTGAAATAATTGCCTGCCCCTGCTTTAAAAGTATAAAACATTAAACCCCCCCTTTATTTTATTTTTTTTAAAACATGCAGGTAGGTAATAGAAAGCAAATTCCTGGGTATTTTTAAGCTCCACCTCTCTTTCTGAGGCAGAAGTCCAGTAACAAGCTTTTAGGAAGGTGGGGGGAGGCTAGGAGTGTCAGGCAGGGCCAGCCTCCTGCCCAACACCTCATGCTGCCCATTCCCGGGAGAGGGACCCAATCCTGCTTTCAGCAGAGCATGCTAGCTCCCCACCCTGCGGCCAGGGGGCGAGCTGTGGGAGGGGGGCTCGTCCCTTCCTCTGCGGTGGCAACGCCCCCGGGGCTGCCAGCAGGCTGGGTGCTTCCTGAGCTCCCAGGAGCCAGCTAGAAGGCAAGGGCCTGATCTTTTTCGCTCCAACAAAGATCAAAGTGAAGATCAACTTAAACACCCGATATATAAAAAACCTAACTTTTCAAATTAAAAATTTACACTTCATCAACTTATATATTGTGAAATATGGTAAATTAATAGGAATTAAGTATATGCATCAAGAGAATAATATATTATATCCTTCTGTTCTCTGATTTTATCATAATATATAAGTTGATCACCTTACTGCTGTCTTCAAATTCTGTTTCAAAACCATATGAAGGAATACAACCTTGTATGGCTGGTGGATATTTCTGGCAATACAGATCCTCCTGTATACCTACAATTTATAGCTCATAGTTAGTTTTTTTACATAAAACCTTTACAGTTGTATTTGTTACACTTCCAGTTCAGATGCACACACAAAAAAACTTGTAACAAGTATCAAATATTTTTATGAAACTCTAGCAGGAAAGTCCATAACACAATACAATTCCCTTGCTTTATCTTGTAAAGTTTACTTTTTTCTTTGTCTGCATCTTACAATTCAAGATGTGGTTTTATAAAGCTATTTCTGACACACAAACAAATATGTGGCAGATTTCTGGAAACCAAAGATGATCTATAGTTGCAAGGTTTTCACTTTGATTTTTTTTTTTTTTTTTTGCTAGTAACCTAACAAGGCCATCTGGTTAACACTCATGGGAGTAAAGTTAAACTGTATCAAAACTGCAAAAAACAAACAAACCCCGGCAGTTAGAAATTGGCCTCAGGCATACTACTACTTACAAACTTGATAATTTAAAGAATTTTTAAGAATCTTTTCCACTTACAATTTTAAAATATTATTAAATTTTTTTTACAAGCAAGTGGAAAAGAAAATTATGTTTAACATAAGCCACAGGTTTTCATTATGTACACTTAATGAGCATTTTGAAAGCAGAGCTAGTTATATTGCCTAAAGTTAGGGCAGTCTAACACTTCCTACTGTAAGACCCCCCCACCGCCAGTTGCTTGTAATTCTGTCTAGCAATAACTATTCAGGCTCAGATTTTCCCTGCTGGGTGTCCGCATCAGAATGACAGTCAAATAACTGTTTGATTGTGAAATACTCTGGAAGTACTAATATGGCTTCCATTACAGTAGCATCTCATCGTCTCATAGCCTTTTAATGCATTTCTTTCCTAATATCTGTTTGGTTAGAAACAGATGTTGTCTTTGGAGCATGATCAGCTGTGTTGTGATATGTCGTGGCAAAATAGATCTAATTCTCTGACATCTCATTGCCAGGGCTGCTGTCCCTGACACGTCCCTGACCCTCTTTGAGCTTCAGGGGCCTCATTCAGTGGGAAAATGGCCCAAGGTGCCATGTCCCAAAGCAAGGGCAGGCAATTATTTTGGGTGGAGGGCCGCTTACCCAGTTTTGGCAAGCTGTCAAGGGATGCATGAGTAGCCCTACCCCTTGACAGGTGCCCCGCCCCCTGGTCATCATTTTGGGACCAATGTCCCAAAGTCTTGGGACCAATGTCTCAGGGCCAGCACCAGTGGGACCCAAAGTGGGGCACAGGCTGGCAGGGGTCTGTGAAGCTGGGCTGGGCTGCACCAACAGGGAGAGGGCGGAGCTGGCCCGGCTCCACAGAGCCCCTGCCGGCCAGGACCCTGTACTCTTGCAGCCCTGCTCTGAGCCCCGCTGGCACCTGCTCATTCCCAGTGCCACCCCAGCCCTTCGGTACAGGCAGGGAATGACCTGGTGCTGAGTGTGGGGAAAAGCAGCCCCTCCCCTGTCCTGTGCTCCCTGCTGCAGCCACTCGCAGCCTGCACAGGGCTGTCCCAAGCAGGCACAGGAAGGGGGCGGGGCAGAGAGACAGCAGATGTTTGCAGCTGGCCCAGGTTCTGGGTAGCTGCTGACAGCTACAGAGTCCAGGCTGGGGTGCAGGGGCCAGGAGTAGGGGCTTTGGGTGGGGGGCACAGGGCAGGGGTCACAAGCAGGGCATCCTGCCATGTATGCCCTGCCCTCATTTTGTTTTGAGCAGGCACAGGCAGCCCTAGGCAGGCTGCGAATGGCTGCAGCACGTGGCACTGGCTACAGGGTGGGCAAGGGGCTGCTTTTCCCCCCCTGCGATCAGCATCAGGTCGTAACCCACCCCCGCTGCCAGCCTGGACCCCGTGATGGCTCCAGGCTCGTGCATGGGGCTGCACAAGGCGGCAGCAGCTGCAGCCTCCCCGCTTGCTGCACCAGGCAGTGTTTGCCACCGCCGCCTCTGGGCTGCCGAGCCTGCGAGCTCCGGGCAGACAGCAGCAGCCAACACTGCCCAGTGCGGCAAGCGAGGTGTGGGGGGTATGGCCAGCTGCTGCTGCTGTGCACAACCCTACAGGCAAGCCCGGAGCCAGTGCGGGGTCCAGGCTGGCAGCGGGTTAGATGGTGGTGCTGACCACGGGGGGGTGGGGTGGGGAAGTGGCCCGTCACCCACCCCATGGCCAGTGCCCCATGCTGCAGCCACTCACAGCCCGCCTGTGGCTGCCTGTGCCTGCTCACAACAGCCCTGTGCGGGCTGCAAGCAGCTGCAGCAGGGAGCGCTGACCACAGGGTGTGCAAGGGGCTGCTTTTTCCTGTGCTCAGCACCTGGTCATCCCCTGTCCTTCTCCTCCCCCCACCCTTACCTGAGGTTCTGGCACAGGGCAGTCATGTGGTCCTAGGCCAGAAGCCCCTGCTGGGGTTTTTGGCTGGGGTAGGGGGGGCGGCAGACAAGCTCTGCTGTTGCGGGAGCCTGCCAGGCTTCCCCTGGGTCCTACTACCCCATCTCCTGTCATTTTTGACAGGAGCCAAAGACAGAAAAATACTATTTTTCAAAAAATTTTAGGGTCCTGCAGGATAGAATGGCCATATTTTGCCCACTCCCGTCCCAGAGGAATCCTTGTACTAGGAGGTACATGGAAGCCAAGAAAAGCCCCACATGTAAAATGGAGTTGGAAGACAAACCAGTTCAGAGAGCTCAAGGTCCTAAGCAGATTCATAAATTAAACATAGACATATTCCTGAGATCATCATATTCAGTTTTACAGTCTTCTTTTAAAGTACAAATAATTTAAAGGTAAACACTGGGACTTCTGTGGTTTTACAAACAAAAAAAGTAAAAAACTAGCTTAATGAACTAAACAGAATCACAAAAGGGTAGGGTTGGAAGGTATTGAAGGAGGTCATTTGATCCACCTCCCTCCCCTGCACTGAGGCTGGAAAAATATACTTAAACCATCCTTAACAGATGTTAGTCCAGCTTGTTCTTAAAATCTACAGCAACAGCCTATATATGCTATTTCAGCACTTAACTTTCTTGTAATAAAGTCTTTCACAAGGTCTGAGACTGAAATCATCTTTGTTTCAAATTTACCAGATTTCTTGTTCTGCTATATAAAAAAATCTGTCCTAGTTTAAATTATTTATAAATATACATTACGAGCCAAAACATACTTAAAAATCTAAACCTAATGTGAATAAATTGCTACCGCTTTCTGTATACCTTCTTCAATAATGCCACTTTTGCTACCTACTTTTTAAGACTGCATCTATCTAAACTCTCTGTTCTGAAGGTAGCAGTCTGCATCTGAAAACACTGTATATGTAACTATTCTAGAGTATTGTAATAATCTCACAATGCAATGTTTTAATTTAAAATGCTGGAATACAGACCTACATATACACACATTACATTGCACTGATGTATATATTTGTTTACTTAATAAGTCAATGTTTTACATATTATCTCGTTGAGATATCCAAGAAATGTATAAAGATAAAATAGCTTAGAATTAAGTTAGGGCTTAACCTAACCAGCCTGGGATACAAGGTTCAGTCAGCAAGGGCAGGCAATTATTTTGGGTGGAGGGCCGCTTACCCAGTTTTGGCAAGCTGTCAAGGGATGCATGAGTAGCCCTACCCCTTGACAGGTGCCCCGCTTCCTGGTCATTATTTTGGGACCAATGTCCCAAAGTCTTTTTCCCCCTTTTTTCTGTGAAAAAGAACAAGCAACCTCACATACAAACCTCTAGAACACCTGCAATAATTTAAATTTCAAATCACTTCACTTTCTTATTGTGTTCTACTATTTATTAAAACACAAGGCTTCTACACTTCTCTAAGAATGCTGCTATTTAACATACTTTCCATAAGTCAGGTAAAAACTCAAATACCTCTACCCTGTGAGAGTCAGGGTTCATTGCTTCTACAATTTGTTCCTAGTAAAGACAGCAAAGATTTCTTGGAGTTCTGTCACATAAATGGCTACAGTTAGTAAAATATAACACATATTCTTTGTTTTTTTAGGAGCTATTAAATATTTAAACTTTATAGTTTATAAATGGATTCTTCCTTACTGGCACAAAAAACTTATTAGATGACCCAGGAACTCTCCTGAATGACTCCTATTCTAACCATATTAATATATTAAGTCTGTCATTTTAGTTTCCATGGTTTTGTGGCATGCAGACAAAAGCCTCCATAAATCCAACAGCAAAACTGCACAGAGAATGGCTATATTACTGTAAAAACATCTCTAAGAGTTACAGTATGGTTTTCAAGAATGATAGGGAGAGTCACACTTTGGAAAAAGTATGGTAATTTGTCAAGCTACAGAGGGCTAGTTTCATTCTATTTAAACATGGACTTTTTCCATTTGCAAGAGAAGGAAGAAAGTGAGCAAGCAGAAAGGAATGGGGAAAGTCCAGCAGTGTGTTTGAACAATGATGCTTTTCTTTTTATGAGACACAAAGCAAGAATTGACAAGGTTCTTTCTCCAGAATCTTCTACTAAATATCTATTTGAATATGATCTTTGGCTCAATAATGCCCGAAATGTTATTGTAGGTGCACTTATCTGATACAAAGTACAAAAAGCAATTTGTCATTTTATTACCTGGACAGAAAAATCTTTCCAAATGAATCAAAACATGTCACACAAAAATATAGCCTACTGATTAGTAACATGTACTGCAAGCACCATTTGAATAACAATTTATTAAAGGTTAGATCATCATCACTAAGGATACCGTTGCCATTAATTTACACTTGCTTACAACTGGGCAATGGGAATACAAATTCTTAAGAATAACAGAAGCGACAAGCAGTGAAAACTGGTGTTTTGAGTACAGCAGGAAGTGTGAAAAACTAAATTCTACTTTCCCTTTAGACTACACCTTTTTCTCAGGCCTTGAAAAAAGTCACTTCCTCTCTTTACCTTTTTCCAAACTGCAAACAAAGGCAACATATTAAAACTTAAGACTATTGTAAGAACCAGTTCTTATTTGTATAATACTGAAGATGGAAAGTTATAACAGGAATATCTCACTTTGCTCAGAAGTCACACTTTATAGAAGCAGATGTGTTCTGTTGTGAACACTATCACTGTGATCTTGATGAATGCCAACTTAATTAACTTAAAGTTAAATCACTGTAAAATCAATGATAGTCAAACTAGCTGCATCATGATTTATACAATTGCATAGGCATCAGCATTGTAAAATCCTCAGGTTCAGTCAGGCTTAATTCTGCATAACTAAGCATCTCGTTTCAGTTAAATATAGATGTATTCTTTACCTCCTAAATGCATGCAGCAAAAGGGCTGGATGCTTTACTCCAGCTTGGAGGGAACTATTTAGTGGCAAGTATAGTAAGTTCCACTGATTCTAAAATGCTTAGGCTCCTTTGGGAGAAAAAGAAACTACCAAAATATTTTTACAATTAAACTATCAGTTTGGCAATCGCACTGAAAGATGTTTACAAGGAGCAGTGGCTAGCTTACAGGGGAGTTTATTAGAGAAGGCCTACTTGGAGGAGCAGGAAGAGAGAGGCAGCAGATTTAAGAGATGGCTGGAGGATGTTGCAAAACCAGAGCCACTCCCACTGCCAGCTCTTCCTCTGCTTGCACCCGGTGAGGTGTCTGTCCAGGCAGGAACGCCCACTGTCAAGGCTTCCACCCAGGTCCTGGTTTGGCGCTGTGGGGACTGTGGCTGGCAGGTTTCTTCCGATGACAGCCAGGTGAGGGAGTGCCCATGATGTGAGCAGTGCTTCCTGGGGGTGTCCCTCAGGGAGCATGCAAGAGAGGTACACGAAGAAGTCATAAGGCTCTGAAACACCCTCCAGCATGAGGAGTTCATCTACTGGATGCTGGAGATGACCTCTAAGACCGGAGAGGAAGGACTGAAAGGCAGCACTAAAGAAGGAAGAGGACATGAACTCCCAGGAAGGTGGAAGCTGGAAGGTTGTGATGTTCGGCAGGGGGCAGGTCTTCATCCCCACCTGCAGTGGTTTGCCTGGAGAACAGATATGGTGCCCTAGCAACAGAGAAGGAGCATGTTCTGTCAGGGAAAGAGGCCAAGCCAGGCCTTTCTAAGGTTGGGAGAAATGAGACCACTGCCACCAAGAGGAAGTGATGGGTGGTGGTGCTTGGAGACTCCATTCTGCAGGCAATGGAGGCACCTGTCTGCAGCTTGTCTAAAGCCCAGATCCAAGATGTCACATAAAGTTTACCAAGATTCATCTGGCTCTCTGACTAATACCCCATACTGCTCATCCATGTGGGCATCAATGATACTGCCAGGTACAATCTTGAGTAGATCAAAAGTGACCATAGGGCTCTTGGCAAAGGAAACAAAGGTGAAGGAAACAAGCTTAGGTGATGCTCTCCCTTGATCCTTCGGAAGGACCTAGGCAGGAGCAGACATATCCTGCAGATTAATGTCTGGGTGCACAGACAACGTCGCCAGCAGGGCTTTGGCTTCTTCAACCACAGGTTGTTCTTCCAAGAAGGATTGCTAAGACGAGACTGGACCCACCTGATGAGGAGAGGGAAGAGCATCTTTGCAGATAGGTCCGCTAACCTAGTAGGAAGGGCTTTAAACTAGGTTTGTCCTGAAGTAATAGGGAAGCAGGTGACCTGGAGTAAGCACAAGCAGGAGGGGGCAACAGGGGAGGCCGCTTCATTCTTTCTGAGAAAGTATGGCAGTCAACTAGTTACACTTCAGGTGTCTTTACACAAATGCATGGATCCTGGGAAACAAGCAGGAAGAATCTGAGTCCTTGCATAATCACTGAACTATGATGTGACTGCATAAGCATTAGACAGCTTATATGACTGAAGTACTGTCTTGGATAGGTATAAACTGTTCAAGAAGGACTAGCTGGAAAGAAGAGGATGAGAAGTTGCTTTAAGTATGCAGTTTTTGGCTGGGATGATACAGCTGGGGATGGTTCTGGTTTTAAGAGGGGGCTGGACTAGATGGCCTCGTAAGATTCCTTCCAACCTTAATTTTCTATAAGTCTATGAATACGGGTTCCCATAAATATTTATTAAAATCACTTATATTTTAACACTGTGTTTTGGAACCACTGGGACCGTACATAACTTACTCGTGTGTCAATCCTTCAGGTTGTTTATGCTTATTTTAAAAAATGTAATGCTAATAATGTACTGCCAGTTAAGAGTAAACTTAGGTTACAAAATCAGTTTAGAAATTAATTAACACTACAGCAAAAAGGAATTGTTTTGCATACATAAGTTAGAAGGAAAATGGGGACTGTAACTTATATATAAACAGAGGAGGGATAGATTTAAGCAATCTTTGAAATCTAAAAGCCTGAAAATATCAAACTGTGCTAGGTAAGATTAAAACTACAATAAAAGATTTTAAAAATGGCCAGCCATAGTTTACCTAAAAATGCAACAGATAATATGCATATTTTGACAACTGCCAGGAAGAAGCATTTTCCCCTCAGAGTTTTTCATTGATTGTGTTTGCCATGTATGACTCCAAACAGTTATTCAGGTATACAATCATTGTGGAAGGGATATAAAACTCTATGATTCATGGCATAAATTAATGTCTAATTCAAACGGTCTTAAAAAAAATTGATTCTTAGGTTATCCACAAACTATCTTAAGTATATACATTTTCCCAAAAATCAGGAACAGCAGTTTTTCTACTACTATTATTTACATTCCTTTGAAGGATCATCTAGTGACTACCACCTGGAGTAGCATCCTTTATTTGAATTCAGACCAAGCCCGATCTTTTCTGAACTGTAGGTTATTCCTGTCTTCCCTTTCCACTTCAGTATACAGGAAAGAGGAGTAAAAAAAGAGACCATAATGAAGATTAATAATAATAAAAAAAATTAGTCCCCTACTTTTTAACACATTTTTAACTAAATAGAAACATGGAGATACTATTTTTAATGTCAATTTTCTAATCATACTTCTGAATCCACAGCAGAACAAGGTAAAGTCTAAATAATGAGTGTGCATCTTGGTACCAAACACTACAGAATTTAAACAGCCACTTGATAAACTTCAAATCGTAGAAAAGTAGGCCTGAAAGGAGGTCATCTAGTCCAACCCCCTGCTTGAAGCAGGATCATCCCTATTCAAACCATCACGGACAAATCCCTGTCCAAATATTCCTAAAACTACACACACAACTGTTACACAACCACAAGGCGTAACACCTGCCACAGGTAAAGAAGAGGGACAACAATGTACAATGTCCTACTGCCTGCTGCCAGGGTGGTTAGACTATGCTCGAGGGATCCAAGGAAGTGTATCACAGAATTTACCACTTCAATAGCGCTTATAGTCATTTTGAATTTTAGTGGTTTCACTAGCACAAACATGGGGAAATCATGCATTGTACCATGCTGAATTGTATGCAGCAACAGTATTTGCTTGTTACTGGAACTAATTGAAAAACCTATTCCAGGACAATTCATTTCCATAAAATTAACACTTTTAACCTTTATCATAATCAGAGTTTCAAACTTTAGTTCTGGAAATGCAAGATTTTACTGCAAATAGTGAAAAATTACCATAACTGCCAGCATTCTTACTCCTACACAAATACATTCATTTGCTAAATCATTCTAAAAGTTTTAAACATTTTTCCTTAGTGAACTCCAAAGGCTAATTTTTTTTTAATGACAATCAAATCACTATAGTTGTTTGGAGCAAAGACTAGAGGCCAGATACCATCTCTTCTGTGATGGTGTAATGGAGTTCTAAGGCTGAAGAGAAATTTGGTTTTTTTAGCTCTTTGTTATTCCTGGTTTAGCTGTGATGGGAGGGTAGCTGAAATCAAGTGTAGCCATGGTGCAAAGCTCTATGGCTATTCTGAGCTGCAGTCAATTGGGAGAACTGACTAACTGGTCCAAAAGCTGCTGCTTCCAATGCTGTTTTATTTGGCATTCAATAGTATTTGGATAAAAATATGCTTTGGGAGTGAGGTCATCTACTGACCAGGTCAGAAATTCCTACTGTTTTTGGTTGCTCTTCTTCTAGACCCATGACTCTTTCCAGCTTGGATGCCCAATGGCCCAGCTTCAACAGGAGGATGCTCTCAGCCCTGCCAGAACCACAGCCAATGGATGCTTTGCTGGGAAGTGAGAGAGACAGATTCAAATCCCTTCGGACTAAGCAGAGCCTAGAAACTTTGTCTCCGCTTTCTGGAAATTAAGCTAAAGGGTGAGTGTGTTGATCCTCTTCCTCCTCCTCTTCAAACTAGTTATTGTGGCTGCTTGCAGACATTAACCCCCTCCCCCTAAAAAATAAAACTGCTTTACTGGAAGCAGCAGTACATTACTTTGACCCAACTCAGCAGCGTCTACATAGATCAGGTGCTTCAGTGGGGCTTTTTGATGCTTTTTATCTGAAGCTGATTCAATCAGCTATTGGATAAAAAACGCCATACAAGCCCTACTAAAGCTCCTGACCTATACAGACGATAGGTAAGCCAGGTCCATATAACACATTGCCTGTTCTGGGCATATGCTGGGCTCAGCGTGGAAGTGTATGAAATTTCAAGTGCTGTTTTCTGTTTTGTTTTTAATATCTGTGAGCAGCCTGTTTGTCTATGACTAAGGCTCAGGGAGCTTTGGGGAATGTTTGCATTTTTATATGGAACTGAATCTCAGAACTTATGTGGAGTTAGACACCCAAGTAGATCACTTTTGAGCATGCAATGTAGACCAAAATAAAGCTATGTAAGGAATCTAAAAGTCTTAACAGTTTGATGGCAGTTGTGCAACATGGAACAGGAATATGTGTTTCTGATAAATGCCACTGAGACGTGAGAGGTGGAAAAGGAGCTGGAACATTCAAGAGTGTGTGCTGCTTCTGTAAGATGAGGTTGTCATTAATTAAGTCATCAGACCATCCAACCTGTTGGTGTTATTTTATGCGAAATAGAAAGTGTGTACCATAATCTTCCCCTTCCATTCCAATAGGTCCAGGCTGAGGAGTCTCTCCGTTCCTTAAGCAGTTATGAATATATGCAGCCTTCCATCTAGAATACTTTCTGTGTTGGACATTCTATAGGATGTAAAAAAGAAAAACATAAAAGTGTAGTTTGTATAGTCTATTTTCTGTGACTTCAACATCTTTTTATGATTTGTGATCTTCAAACATTGTATTTAGTATGATTTAGACTTTCCACTGCATTCCAAAATTAGACAATAAACACCACAACCATAACAATATTAATTTTCTCTACAATCACTTGATACCACTCTAAACATAATGGCTAAGATAAAGTAAATCAATTAACTGATCCCACCTGCACGGGATCTCAGCAAGAGGTGAAAATTTGAGACGTCTTTCTGAGTGCACCACTCTTGAGTGTAAATATGGAAAACATAGTCCAACTACGTCAATCTCATGCAAGGCAGTACCATACCTACATTCTAAGCAAGCTCTGAACACAACACCTTCAGAATCAGAAGTACACACGAGTTACTTCAGTACAGTTCCCAGATTAATGAACTTAGCTCTATTGAGATGAAGTGCTTAGTAACCTAGATACAATGCCACACTAACAGTTATATTATTTTGGTTCTGAGGTTGGTTCATGCACAGCTAACACTGGGAATCTCTGCACGGTACTGCCTTAGGCCACTGGTGCTCAACCTCTAGCTGCATACCAAAAGTGGCCTGTGAAGCCATAGTATCCAGCCCATGGGCTCCCCACAGATGGGGAAATTTGGCAGCAAGGGCGTGGTGGCAATGAATACAGCCACTTCCTTTTTGCTTCCAAATTCCTAAACTCCATACCCTAAGCCCCGCTGCTGTTAGATCAGGGCCAGGCCAGGACTGGACTCCACACCCTTACCATCACCACCACAGTTAGGCCAGGGCAGGGCCACACTACCCCCTGCCCCACTCAACCCTACAAGGATGAGATGGGGTTGTACCACACCCCCTCCACACTCTGCAACTGGGTCCATGACTCCTGTCCCTCTCCCACCTCCCCAAATGAGCCACATCAAGCTCCCTACCTCCACGGGGCTGAGTTGGGGCTAGACTGGCCCCCAAACCCTTCTGTACAGTCAGATGGGGCCCCACCATCCCAGGCACCAGATCCAGACCACCGTAGGATCTGGGCTGCAGATGAATTGGGCACTACTTATCCAGCCTGCTAAACAAGAAAGGTTGAGCACCACTGCCTTAGGCCACTGCAGGCATACCCCAGCATGCTGGACAGCTCTATGGATATGCAGAACAGACAGTCTTTTTATAACAGTTACTATGGTAAAGAAATAAAACAAAACAATACATCTCTATAACTTTTGAAGAACTTGTAAATAAGATTTCTCATTTCTACTAAATTTCAAATACTTACCTGTTTAAAAAAAAAATTCTGGACTTTTATAATACAGTATTCCCTCAAATATAAGCATTTTACAATAAAATGTTTCTCCTAAAAATGGCTTGCATCTTAAATATGAATAAAAAAGTAAAATGTACTTGTATAGACCATCCAGAAAAATATCCTTGTCAGTGTGTTTTTTATTTGATATGTTACTTTTTTATGCAAGTATTTTTATTATAGAGACATAAAATTTCAAATTCTAAATAGACATTTAAAAGCAAGCACAAAACTTATAAAAAGAATTTGTGGTTACAGTCTGACTTGGAACTTCTGGTGGGTTAAAAAACTGTAAGTTTTGCTTTAGTATTTTATAATCAGGGATCCTGGTTTTCTGTGATAAAAAATGGCAGATTCTCTGATAAAACCCACCCTGTGGGGGGCCTTTAATGGCAATGTGTCACCTTGCTCCCCTCTGCCTGACCTGGTGCAGCTGGGAACAACACGCCAGGTTGTGCCTGTGGGGCTACAACAGCCCCACGGAAAGGAAGCAGTGCAGGAACTCAAGCCTGTATCCTGTCCCCCACACATCTGCAGGTGTGGGATCCCCTGCCCCGAGAGTGAACAACACGAAGTGCGTGGCTGGCTCAACATCTCCCTGCTCCCAGCTGGCACCTCCATGTGCTACTAAAGCCACTTCAGTTTCACGCGCCCCTGGCTCAGCACTCCGGCTCTGAGTGGGGAGATCTGGAGCCAGTTGGGCACTCCGTGCATGTCCCCAAAACCTGCCTGCTCTCAGCCCCCAGCCAGCTTCCACCCCAGCCCTGCCCCACAACCCCCCAGTCCCCTGCAAGCCCCACTTACTACTTCACAGGTTCCAGGAGGAAAGTGAGCCTGACCTAAGCCTTGCAACTAACTAAAAGCCA
The DNA here is from genome assembly GCF_001723895.1 of Crocodylus porosus. Taxonomy (NCBI): domain Eukaryota; kingdom Metazoa; phylum Chordata; order Crocodylia; family Crocodylidae; genus Crocodylus; species Crocodylus porosus. The sequence goes on from NW_017728943.1 coordinate 126,453,870, forward strand.
CAGGCCCGCCCTTCTGCCTCTCCCTCCGCCTCTGGGCAGGCTTGGGGCTTTCCTGCCCTTTTTGCAAACAGCTTTTGCAGGCTGAAACTCTACCAGCCTGCAAAAGTATTTGCAAAAGCGAGAAACCTGTGGGTTTCTCTGCTAAAAGAGAAAATCCATGTTCTCTCTGATAAAACCAGGAAATCCTAGATCCCTGTTTATAATGTTGCTAGAATCAACAAACGAAGAAGTTTTGTTGCATAGCTGCTTATCTTTTAATTCTGTGTATATGCATAACACCAAACAACAAATTCAACTCTGAGTAACTTGTCACAAGGTCAATGGTGAAATATTTCACTTCTAAGAACGTTAAGATGTGCCATACTGGGTCAAACTGATGGTCCATCTAGCTCACTATCCTGTCTCAGTGGCAGGGATGGATGCTTTAGAGGGAAAGAACTGAATCAGATATATCTAGACTACGAATGACCTATCCCCTATTCATTACTCTCCCTGGAATCTACCACTATTGGTTCAGGCATACCACTGGAAACATCTCCAACCATTCTATTCAACACCTATTAACAGAGCTATTATGCATAAAATATGTCTAATTCTTTTTTGAATCTGCCTCCACCACCTCCTATGGCTTGCCTCCACCACAGCTTGTGGAATTGATTGCTACAGGTGAACTATGTGCTGAAAAAAAAAAAAGTACTCTGTTTCAAACCTGCCACCTAATTTCAGTTCTAGTTCTAGTATTCTGGGACTTAGTGAACAATAGTTCCCCGTTCACTTGGTCCATACCCTTCATGATTTTATACATATCTCCTCTCTCAGCCTCTCCTTTCTAAACTGAAGAGGCCTAGCCTAGTCCTAGTTTCTCTGGGTATAGGAATTGCTCCACACCTCTGATCATTTTGGTTGCTATCCTCTGTATCTCTTCTAATTCTACTATATCTGTTTTGAGATGTAGACACTAGAACAGCACAAAAGATTCAAAATGTGGATGCACCATGGATTTCTATAATGGCATGATATTGTTCTCAGTTTTGTTTTCAATTCCCTTAATAATGCCCAACATTTTATTGGCTTTTTTGCTCACCACTTCAAATTGAGTTGATGTTTTTAGAGAATTACAAGTAAGTTATTTCTTTAAAATTGGTAATCACCTACATGTACAGGCATAGTGATATTACTGAAAAAGTGATATTTTTTTCTGGACTGAAATGTAAAATGTGTGTATTTTCTCATATCTGTTTGTGATTTACAAGGACAAATTGGGTGAATAATAATAATTTCCTTTTTAATTGCAAGAATTTGTCTATATTCAAGACTATTCTATTCAACATGCCTTTTAATTCTCAACAGCTTTAAGCATCTTATATACTCTATTTATATCTGAGTGAAACTTTTTTTGGCTTTCTTAGCTAGAAGTGACTTTTTTGTTCAATCTAGTTTATGCCAACATAATTCATAGCTTTGCTTCTTCCAGAATGGCTTTCTCCAATGACCTTTACCCACATAGTTCTCCTTCAAGAAACTTCCCACTTGGAAGCCTCAACTAGTGATGTATTAGGCTGTCCAACTGCTCAGCAGTATTAGCTACAGAGAACATGCATCATTTCATCAGTTGGTTTCCTAATAAATTGGAACAAAAAATTAAAGTCAATGCAGGTCTATATGTATTGGCTCCTGTTTATGGGAAAGATTGCCACCCCTTTCTGTACCACCATGATAGCTGATATTGCCTCATCTGAGTAATCTTTAGGAGCATAACAACCTATTACTCTTAGTCATTAGAAAGCACTTGACACTAGAGTTCACTTCTACTTCTGGCATCCTAGTAGCTTTTAAAACAGTAAAAGGCTCATCTTTTTAGAGTTTCTCGTGGCTAGCTGATGGGTGCGTAGCTGTCCAGGAAGCTCTATTTAAACTTTCTGAGTTAAAAGAACTTTTGGGCTGGGGATGAAAATTACATACATGTGACATAAATGATCGGAAACCAAATTAAATCTGTAAGACAACAGGGCTAGGGACAGATATTACACATAAACCAGTTTAAGTGATCAGAAATTGGTTTAAACTTGTAACGGAACATAAGTTCAGTTCACATAAACCAGCTTCAAAAGGGCTAAAACTGGTTTAAGATAAACCTGGTTGAATGTAGTATCAGACTTAACTGATTTGGATCAAACTAGTTTATGCAATGTCTGTCCCAGACCTCTTCCTCGTTTAAATTAAATCAGAGTCCCCCAGTATCCCAGATGCTTTGCAGCCCTGGGCTGTGCTACCTGCTCCAGGAAACAGGGTTGGCCCTGCCCCTCTGCCCCACTAGCCAGAGCTCCAATGGAGACTGCAGGCACAGCAAGATCTGCCTTGCTTCCCCCTGCTCTACCCCGCTCTTCGCTGCATGCTGCTCAAGCAGGGATTCCCCCCTCCCTTCCATCTCCCACAGCACAGGTCCCAGCCCCATGGACCCTAGGGACGTGGTATGCTAGCTAATTCTGAGAGAGCGCACATGCAAGTGTGAGAGTGTCCAATTTCACTGGGACAGAAAGACAGAACAGTGTCCGCTTAAGGCTTTTTTTAAGCTAATTAACAGGTCAGCTGGTAATGTTCCTCCATTCCTTCCTTGGAAAAAGCTGCTTAAGAGCTTGGACTAATAACAGAGGCTTTTTTGTTGATGGGTAGATAAATGCTGTTGTTATCAGCCCTCTGCTGGCTCCCTTGCCTGTCAGGTTTGCCGACACTATGAAGAAGCAGGAAGAGGGGGATTGAAAAGCTCAGTATCATTAACAGATGCATGCACTGCACACCCCACCCCCTTTGCCTCAGAGTATTAGCTGGGGGCTAGCAACACTCCTGCCCATTGAGCAGTGAGTGGAAAAATGCCTGGGACAGTGCAAGCAGGGTGAGGATTTAAACCCCTCCCTAAGCAGAGTGTCCTGCTGGGGATCAGCGACGCCTCCCTCAGCTCAGCACTGTCGAAGGGAAAGGAAAGCCCCCCCAGCTTCTAGCCCAAGCCAGTCCAGATGGAATGTTCCTCAGTCCAGAGGGAACGTTTGTGCAATTGCAAACCGGTTCAACCTAGGCAGGTTAGACTAACCTGCAAAGATTGAATCAATTCAGGCTCAGGCTTTTTGAATGTCTGTCCCTAGCCCAGAAGTTCAGTGCACATAAACCA
>NW_017728943.1:126457135-126477208 GCF_001723895.1 Crocodylus porosus
TCTATGAAATCTATGAAATTTACAAAATCAAATGTGAATACCTGTTCATTGCTTATTGTTTCAGCTTAGACTAAGCTACAAAGCTTGAATTGATTTAGCCTCAGGCTTTTTGACTGTCTGTACTTAGCCTTGGTGATAGGTGCACTTTATTAACATAGCCCCTTCTTCCTCCAGAAAATAAAGCAGCACCCACCTAACTCTGAAGTGTGTGTCCAGACAACATTAAGAAGAGAACATTTAACGCTGAACATTTAAGCCTCTGCCTGTCTTTTTCTCTCCCTCCTTGCAACACCACAACTACATTTTGTGGGAAATTTTCCACAACTTAGTTAAGTAGAAGAGGGGATTAAAAGAAAATGCATGATGCCTACGGAAATGGCACATAATAGCTTGCACATGGTAAAACAATTTAAATGATGTTCTATCCATAAAATGTTATTAACAGGATGGAGTAAAACTTTTAAAACAACTAAAACCCTCACAAAACTAGAAATAAGAAACATATGCACTACAATGCAAAACATATAAACATAATTACAATCTTAGGTACTACTTGTGATTTCTTTTCAAAGTTTACTTTATTCAGTCTGGCTCCAGATAATTCACCCAGGTTCTAAATTTCTCAACAGATCTCACTAATTTTGACTAACAAATTTTAATTGTAAATAGGATTTATGTGAACACCAAAGTAAACAACAACAGTACAACAGACAGAATGGTTAATAACCACTAAAAAGGTAAAAAGCATCTAGTTACGCAAAAGGTAAACTCAATGCAGACTGTTTTAATTTAAAAAGTTAGGCTGTATTGCAATTTGTTTCTACTTTCCCAGGCTCGTTTCTCAGCAACATTTTGTAAAACAGAGGTCTGCAACATTTCTCAAAATGAATTCCACTACTTGTTTCTAGCCAGAGATAAAAACTATCATTAATACATTTTATAAAACTGCTTACAGCTGAGTCGCATCCTATGCGGGGGTTACGTGCTGAAGTCAGAGTGTAAGGCGAAAATCACATATAGCTGAAATCACCCTTCCCGCCACACTCCTCGCCCCTCCCGCCCTCTGCCGCGTTGTCCTGCCAGGGCAGCCAGTTGAGCGTGAGTGAGCTGCCGCCCCCCCCAGCCGTGCAGGCACATGCAGGCAGTACCACGCGGCACTGCACTACACGTCGTGCCCTGGCCGGCACCCGGCAACCAGTCCCAGCAGCCCAGTGCATATAGCTGAATTGCGTAAGTTAAATATGCGCAAGACTGTACAAACTGTTGCATAGGTATATTTAATGTGCAATAGTGAGAGTTCCCACAGATAAGTTTCTTTGTAAACACTTCATTGCATGAAGGGCCAAATGCAGTAATGATACTTTCTACTGCTTTTGACATAGCTCCTACAAGTGCTCATGAAATTACCGAAAAGGCTTGGATGGTGGAAATAAAAGCTACAGAGAGACAGAGACATACTTAGCCACTTCAGTTTGAAGCCAGGGAAAAGGCAGGTTAGTGATGGATATTAAAGACTGACTAAATCAGAGATGCATAACTAAATCAGAGATTTCATGAACCCAAGCTCACATCATTGCATGCTGTAAAAAGACATGCACAGAGCAGTCTATCACACAGAGTGAAAGCTACAAGCATTTTTGCTCAAATCATAAATACAAACACTGATTAGAGAAGAACACTTATCATTTCTTAGAGAATATTCAGTCAAGATATAAGTGGTTCTAGAAAAACTCAACCTAAAGATTACTTTTAATAGGAGTTTCTTTTCCAACGCTAATTGGTAAGACAACTTTAACATAATCTAAAAAGGATTTATCAAGATCTGTAGGCAAAGAATTTGATCATTTGATCATTTTATCAAGTTGTACATTATATGTATCCACAGTAGCAAAGTCTATAATTCTACTACTGAGGACTGGAACCCTGACTTTGCTGTCCAGAAGAACCTTCAGTGTTGTTCCTCCTTCTATACGGATTATGAATGTCCCTGAAATGAATGGGCTTTTTCTATATTCGCAGTAGTTAAAAGCAAAAGGGAAGAGCAGATAATTTACTTTGACATATTGCTGAGGCATTAGGCAGTCAGCAGCTTTGATCTGCTACTCTCTGGCAGAATATACAATCATTGAGGCACTGACCATCTGGACCCAGTCTGGCCTTTGGATTCTGTGACAATGGTCTAAAGGGTGGTGATAGTAGATCTTGAGGATGTTAGGTCTCGGGCAGCCTTCACTACTCCATACTCTTGCCAAGGCATACATGTTGAAGGTCTTGGTTTGATGGTCACAGGACTCCATTCAAGCAAATTCATCAGGTACCTGACTAGACCTCTTCTGTATACATCATGATCCAGAAAATCAACAGTTGCCTACCATATAACATAAACCACTACTATGTTTATTCTTAAACAGATCTGCATGTCTATGTAAAGCATTTTCTATGAGAGGACCCAGTCTTCATTTAAAGCTAGCAAGAAACAGAGAATCCAAACAAACCCTTTGGTATTCCAATGGTTAATCACCCTGCTTCCCCACATGAAAAAAAAAATTAAGATCTCCAATATATATTTGTCAGGCTTCAATTTCCAATTACTGATTCATATTATGCCTTTTTATGTCAGATTAAAGATCCTCTCAGCACCTGATATTTTTACCTATGATGATATCAATGCATCAAGTCACATTTCAATCTTCTTTTAAGATGCATCTGTTCCGCTTACTAAATTTACTACAAGGTATTGTCTTCACCCTCACACCATGTTCTTTGTGCTCTTCTATATCCCCTTTACAATTTAGTTTTTGAATCATGGATACCTGAGACTGTATCCTAAGACCGTCTTTACTTTTGCAGTATGGAGATAAAAAGCACTTCCTTACTTCTAGTTTCTTGTATGCATGTCTAAGCACTGCAGTAAGCCCTTTTTTGCCACTGTGTTAAATTTCCAGCTTTTTTGTCCATTGCAGTCCCTAGATCCTTCCCAGAGTCACTCCCCCCACCCACCCCTTATAAGAATAGTTTGCATTCCTTGTTCCTACACATATTTCTCCGCTTTGGCTGCATTTTGTCTGAATAAAACCAAGATTATCAAACAATCTAGATCACTCTGTATGCTGCCTTGCCCTCTCCACCTATGTTTGTGCCTTACACACATTTTTATTAGCATGGTTGCTGTCAATACTTCCAGATCATGGATAAAAGTATTGAATAACAGTAGCCCTAATGCTGACTCTTGTGAAACCCCTCTAGAAACAACCCATTTCCTGACAGTCCCCCAATGGCTATTTTTTGGATATCTGTCATGCCAGTCTGGATCCCTTTATTATGCAGTCTGTTGTTCTATTATACATATTGTTATTTCATAGAGCTAGCTGTTAAACAGAATGTCAGTATTAAGTCAAATGCTTTGAAAAGCCTAAGAAGTGATCTTTATAAACTAAACTTGTAATCTCAAAGAATGAAATCAGGTCTGCTTGCCAAGACCTATTTTCCCTAAAATGATGCTGATTAGTATAAAACATTAAAGTAGGAATATAATTAATCAGCTGAATTCTGTATCCGTTGTTTTTTTTCCTGGGACGTGTGTCAGGCTAGCAGATAATGAGGCAATTGTCACCTTCATTTCCCTTTTCAAAGGCACACTATCTCTATTCCAGTCTTCCAAAACTTACCTAGTTTTCCAAGATAAAAAATTAGCAGCAGCAGGCTGGAGATCTCCTCAGTTAATTTTTTAACTCTTGCGTGCAAGTTATTTGGGTCTGTTAACTTCAATATTTCTATCTTGGAAAGGGAGCATATTAGTGGAGCAATGAACAAATCTCATTAAAAATCTGGAGGTTTAAGTATGAGTCTTACTCTGAACTCTTACCCAAGGCTGCCTTTAGATCAACTTAGCTGTACCTGGTTCTTTTAACTGGGGAGCTCAAACATGGTCAGACCTATTGTCTCATCATTCCCTTGCCTGGCACCAGCAATAGAAACTGCCATGAGTAAACCATGCTATACCTAATTCACCACCCAGGCTTGGGATGGTCCTTTGCCTTTTTTTTTTTTTTTGTTCCTGTAAGAGTTTGATAGCATGCCACCTAGAGCAGCATTATCTTCCTGTTGAAATGTTAAGGTCCCGTCCTTTGGAAAATCACCTGCCACACCTTTGATGTTATGAGAGATGTCCAAGACACTCTTGGGAGACAAATGAGTTTGTTAAGGCTCAAGATGCTGGCTGACCTTTGCAGGGCTCCATCATCCCCGTACCCTGCCCTAACCATACCAGATGTTCTGGGCGTGTTGTTACTCACCTCTGATGCCGATGCTCTGGCCTCAGTCTTAAGAACCCCTGACTGGAGTCTCTCTCTTAGTTTGGCTGCTTGCCCCATTCTTCCTGCATGGGTCCCAAGAAAGCTATTCCTTCCTTCTGATCCCACCCTTACCTTCAGGGTTGGGACAGGCCCGCTCCCTCCTCAGGTGTAATCTTCTTCCAGATTCCCAGCGTGGTTATCTTCACCCCCTGGGACTGGACTCACCGGTTGAGCGGCAGCCTTCATTCCAGTGCCAGTTCTCTCCATCTGGGTAAACTCTTTGCCAGCTTTCATCAGCTTTGCCAGGGAACCGGAGCTCCCCCTTGAGCTCTGGGGTTGGTTCTCCACGTGTGGCCTCTTACCGGTCTCCTGTTCTTCTCTTCGTCTCTCCTTCTCTTCACCCGATGACTGAATGCTCCCTTGGCGTCCCTTAAACCTCCCTCTTCCCCAGCTGGGTCAGCCATGGCAGTCTCTCATTCACTGTCTGCCTGACTCAGCTGTTCCTTCTTTCTCTCTTTGACATGTTTTTCCTTCTTTTTCCTTGGTCATGCCAGTTTTCTTTTTCTGGTTTTGAACCCCGGCAGCTGGGTTTGCTGCAGTAGCCTTTGATCTGCCATGGCCCCAGCTGGTTCCTTTGATTGTTTGAGGCACAGTGCTTTTCTTATCCGGGCTCGCTGCAGTTTCTCCTGCTTCTTGAAGTAAGTTCATTTTCTTTGTTTCCTTCCTGGCACTCCCATGGCAGGGTGTTTTGGGCACCCTGTCACAGTTCCTTTTACATCTTAACATCCTTGTTACCCACTACTGGACTGGAAAATACATCATCTGGCTCCTTTCCAAATACAATTTTTTTTGCTTTTTCTGCAGCTTCATTCACAATTTTACCATCTCTACCTAGAAATGAGAGTATTCCATTGTTAAGTTTTTTTTCCCCAACTCCTTATTGGTCTCAGCCTGGCCAGTCAGAGAATCTTCCTCTGATGTCTTTATCTCCCCTATCAATTTTCTTCACTTCCAAACTACCAATTTGCATTGATTGCTATGTCATTCTCCCCCACCCCCTGCTTTTCCATTTTTCTAATGTCTTTTTCAGGTTCCATGGCTGACTTCATTTTGCAACTGCTACAAGAATGGATTTCTCTTGGGGTTTCCTCTACATATCCTTTGTACCTTTCCATCTTCAGGTGCAGAAAAATCCTGCTAGAAACTGACATATTTCTCCTTTCTATAGGAGAAATTTGAGTGACCCATGTCACCCATCAGACTTGCTTGTAGAAAAATATACAACAGACACAAGTTGGGGGTCTTGAGGGGGGTCGAGATTTTTTAACCCTTAGAAGGCCACCCTTTTAAGCAGTCACCATATCTTGGTAGTCTTACTATCAGGGTCCCCTCTTCTTCCCAACTTCCCTTGAGTGCTTTGATTCTTTAGATTCTCACTCTCATTTACTCTACTTCTACTTGCCTGGGCCCAGGCAACCCAAGAAAATTCTGGCTGAAAGGTTCCAAGACATTAAACTGCATAAAAGACAGCTCCTGTGAGCAACTAACATCTAAAAGCCTTTGTGGGACCAGCAATGCTGTTGCCAGCTATGAGTATCTGGTTTACATGATCTCAAGTGACTCAAGATGTCAGTACTTCAGATGATTATTCTCTACTGCTTAGACAGTTCTTCGGCTATAGAGGCTCTAATTACTCTTCCGTTTGCAGTTAGCTTCTAAGATCAACTGATTTCTCTGGAAAATGGCTGGAATCTAAAAGATCATTTAGAACTTATATGCATGGGTATGACAGAAAAAGACTTAGCTGTTTATTTGAGTTTGCTTGGAGGGAGGAGCAATATTCCAAGCATCTGGACTACAGAAGGTTGGAAAACACAACAAATCAGCATTGTTTACTTCTCATTAGATGCAAGTCAGATAGGCTGGTTATGTCCCCTGACTGGATAAAATCTAACACTTACAATCAAATTTCGCATGTGAAAACATCAGAGATTTTCATTAAAGTCATTGGGCTTCTTTCCACTAAGATACACCTTAAGACAATGTTTTTCAACAGAGGTGTCACAGAACCTTGGGATGCTGTGAGATCCTTTAAAAATGCCACAGGATAGCAGCACCATTAAATGTACAAACACATACAATGATTCACAAGATAAAACCAGAAACTTCAAAAATGTTCTGACCTGCGTGGTGTTCCCAGTTTGTCTGTAACAGACTTGTTCTATTATTTTTCCACAGTCAAAACATGAGTGAAATAGGGTGCTGCTTCAGAAAACTTCAGAAAAGTTATGGATGGGTATCTTGAGTCTAAAAATGTTGAGAGCCACTGACCGTCCTAAGTGACGTCAAGTTCTTTTTTCTAATTACTGGAGGGGGGCACACGTTGGGAAAAATCAGGGAAAAAAAGCCAGCAACAGCAAGCAGAATTCTATCCGATTGTCTAGTCAGACACCTATAGTAGAGAGACCTTCTACCCAAATACTTTTGACAATTTCCATTCAGACAGAATCCCCTTTGTTTACATTGAGAACTTCTGCTTTTGTTCCCCTTCCTCCAGTAAACCCCCCCATCTTTCCACTGTTAAGACACCAAAAGATTTAACATTGCAACATTCCAGTTGTTCTTTAACATATCCTAAGCTACCTTTAATTAACTGAAATCTGTTTGTGCTAGTCTGCCAAAGCTTTCTATTGATTTTCTCCTACTGTCCAGAGATTTTAACCTTTAAAGTATGTTTTCCATCAGTGCTCTAATTTAGTTTATTTGGCAGAAATCCTTTAATGTTATTTTCCCAGAAAGGAAACATCAGAGTGTGGAACATCTTGTTTAGACTTTTATCTGCTTCAGTCTGCCCCAGACTAAATCTCCCATGGAGCAAGAATAAGTGAGAGCAGATGATGTTAGGAGACATGCCTAACTTTAAAAATAAAAATAATCATCCGTATTTTACTTTTACTAGATACACTTAATTATTTTGTTTAGCCAATTCTGGGGTCTTTATTTGACTCTAGAGGAAAAATGGCCTACTATAAAAGCTGCTAACATTAAGCCTCATACACAGATTCAGTTTCTCCTGGGAGAGTCGCTGCTTACCTAGGAGAAATCACGAGTGTACAGGTGTTAAGGATTTTTCTCCAAGGCCACATTTGGAGAAAAAAGGCTACTCCAGGAGAAAAATAACTGGGAACAACTAGGGTTAAATAACTTCCAGGAGAGTTTCTCTTGGGAAAGTGATGTCTGTACACACTGTGGCTCCTCTCAGAAGAACATAGTCATCCAGCATCCCTTTTTGCCTCACCAGGGAGACAGTGTCATTCACTAGCCTCTGCTGCTCCAGCAAGGAGCAGAACCTAGTCTTTTCATAAACCCCCACAACGTGCTGCAGGGAAATAGCCTGACCAAAGGCAGTATGCACTGCTACCATCTATCACCAGGCAGACTAAGAAAGCAGGCAGAACATGCTGAGATGTGTGCGTAGCTGCTTCCCTCCCCACCCACCCCTTCCCTCCCTAACTGCAGTATCAGCAGTGCAAGCTCTGTACTTTTCTTCAAGGCCTCAGCATTCAAGTATCTGTACATATAGATCTGGAAAAAGTTTCTCTACCAGGAGAACTAACCTAGAAGAATTCTCCCAGATTATCCGAATGTGTATATGCAGATTAAGTCTCTCTCAATTTTTTTTTAAATTATTACTTCAGAATTGGCTTCCCAGACGCTTGTCAAGATAGGCATCCTGCTTATAGTACCATATAATTTGTGAGATTAGCTGTATGGTTGTGAACTCCACTTCTAACTTACTTACAGATCGCAGTACTTTTTTTAACAGGCATCCATTAGTTTCAGCATAAAAAATAACTGGTAGGTAAAACTGTATAAAATGATGCTTCAGTTAGTTATGTGAAATGTACAGGTTTTTTTTAATAGGTAAGGGCAGAAAGGACTTTAGAGATCTTTCATTTTCCTTCTAGAAGAACTGCAGTGACTCTCCCTCTTACTGTTATAATGACATGTTCAGATATGTGCAGGGTAGGATCATTACTAATTCATCAATACCTGTGCAGGTATGAAATGTACTTACTAAAGGAAAACAGCACATAGAACATACGTATTACAATTAACTGGATGTGAACCCATTGGATGCTGTTAGCATAATGGCAAAATGATTACTGTTAAAACACTCCTAAAACCTTAGGTTCACAATTAACAATAAATGGGATAATTAAACTTAAAACGGATGAAAAATGAGTTTGTGTCCTCGTTGAAACGAATCGAATGCTAATATGTTGTGCATTTTCACTTACCTCTTCAGTGAGCTCCCCAAATACTGTCAGAACATCTATCAGGAGACTTGCAGTATAAAAGGACTTTATCATGTTTCTGTAAAAAAGCAAAAATTTAGTTTCTTACATAGAATACCATTAGTATTTGTTTTTAATGGTATCTTTAAAGACTTTTTTGCCTAAAAAAAAATCTAGAACAAATTAATCAATTGAAAGCTTCTGCAGTTTTTCAGAACATATGGTTTGTATGCATCATTTTAACCGGTTTAACCTGGAAAGTGCCACAAAATTATTGTTTTACAGTACAACACAGAGCTTTAAATCACATGTACACAGATTAAGGAGTGATTTAATATGCTAATACTATAGCAATACTAAAAATTTACCACTAGTGACCTTAAAAAAACCCCCACACACAGGTAAGGGGATAAAATTATTTTCAAACAATTTTTTGAAAAATAAACCCAAGACATACCTTGTCTTTACTATTAAAGCCTAACAACACAGACAAAGGAAAAATAAAATTAAAATCTCATTTATATCTCTCTATAAAACCTGTGTTTGGTGTGGTCTGAAATGACAGAAGCATCAATGGAAGGAAATTATATCACTTATCTCTGTTTATAACTCCTTTTTGCTAATTTGCACTTTATCAATTCTCGAAAGCAAGTAGTAGAAATATTTATTTAAAAAACACTGTCACTTGTATTTCAAACAAGAAACTGCCTTAAGTTTAAAACATCTGTGAATTTAAATGTTGCTAAAATAAGTTGCTCTGTCTCTTAACTACTAGCAAAAATACAGATTTTTATTAAAACCAAGAGAGTTTTGTATTGCAGTTGCAAATTTACAAGCCATTGTAAATTCGTTTAAGAAAACTATCAGCTAATTTTTATCATGCTGTAGTAATTCATATAAATCAAAGAACATTACTGAGACCTCAGTGATGTATCAATTTTAGTACCCTAAAAGAACAAACAATTTTTCATGCTTGATAATGGATTACATCTTTCAAGGTCTAAATAAGATCTTTCAAAATAAGGTGCATAATTTGCCAGTTAGAAAATACAACGCATTATACACTGGAAATCATTTCAGATGCTAGCCATCATATAACAGTAGCCTTAACTGTTTTTAAAGAAAGTTAAGAAAATTTCAGCAGGGCAGCAAATAAAAGAATACCCATATTTTTTCCACAAAGGAGGCAAAGACAGTTTGGATATCTGAGTTTCCAGATGCCACATATTTTATTTAGGCAATTTTATTTAGATCTTTACCCACTTGTGAAATCGCCCAGCTCTATCTTCATTGTCTGCATATAGAAACATTTTCAAAGCATAATTCTCCACGTGGGCACAACCAACTATTTCTTGAGTAATAGCTTCATTATCACCCAATTGCTTCTTCATCTGAAGAAAGTTAAAAAAAAAAAAAAAAAAAAAAAAACAAACAAGCCACATTTATTTCTGGACTTTCACTGATGAAATTGCAAAACGACAAAAAAAAAAAAAAAAACAACAAAAAACAAACAAGCCACATTTATTTCTGGACTTTCACTGATGAAATTGCAAAACGACATTCCAAACACTGGCTGCTTATTGAAAACAAACAAGTTACAACATATAAACTCACATAACTTTAAAAAATGTTTTCTAAAATTTTCACTTCCATTTCTTGCAATATGATAAATACTGACAACAGGATTCTAAAAGTCTTCTGGGAAGAAAATATAATTAACGGAGAGCTCTGAACTGTGTGCATTAATATAGATCAATTTTTTTTTTACAATGATCGTTAGAAATCATAAAACAAATGTACCAGAATGCTGCTGTAAGTAAATATCTACATTTTTTCATCATCTGAAAGACCATACATTCAAAATTTTAGTCAAGAATGAACACTATACGTGTGTTCATCCTGTCCTTAAACCATAACCTTGGTTCCTGTCTTTGAATCTTTACCTTGCTGTGGTAGAGAGGCCTGTGTGTTCCAATGGCCCTCAGAGCTAAGTCATCTGGGGTCTTGTACACCTGGTAGGGTCTACTCTGGCGAATGGGTTTAAGGAGAAGTCCCAGACTAAGCGTGGTCCAAACTCCTCAAGACCCTAATGGCAGAACAGGCGTACTTGAGGATCTGCTGATTCTCTGTAGCTGTGAAGACAGATGAGGGCTGCAGCTGGACTGGAGCCTCTGGCTTTCTTGGACATCCTTATCACTCCGTGTTCCCTCCCATCAAGTTTGTGTGGTTGTTGCTTCTGTCACCAGCTTCCCCATGTTAAAAGATGTCACATGCGAGCCTCTACCAGGGATGTTAACATCTCTCACAAACTAAGTCTTGTGGCCACAGACAAGTGGTGGTGGGAATAGAAACAATGATCTCTGGGAGTTCCTAGTCACAAATCTGCATGTAGGCAGTGGTCATGTGATAGTCGTTTTGCATTTACCAAGACAGAAGTACAATTTGGCAGCTGAGACTGAGCAGTCCTCTTTAGAATCTCTTCTGCTCACCCTGAATGGGGAAGGGGCAAGAAAAAGTGCCATAAATATAGGCTGTCTCAACCCTTCCCCCCCCAGCTGGACTGCCGCATCCAGTGGGATCACTCTACCTAAGGTCAAAACCAACAAAATAAATGTACTGAAATTCACCACATGGAATGTCCACACTCATGGATTCCCCAAATAAAGAGCGTCCTGAAAGGATAACTACCATAGAAGCTAGAGAACTTGCAAGACATCAGTATTGCTGCCCAGTGGAGATGCACTGGGCAGATGAAGGCTAACTAAAAGAAGGAGGTGGCTATACTTTTTTTTTTCTTTTTTTAAAGAAAGGAGAGTCACCTGGAAAGAGATGCATTCACAGGTTTGGCTTTACCATCAAGAACAAGATTGTCAGTCAGCTTTAAGAACTCCCTGTGGTCATTAACAAATGCTTTATGACTCTGCCTCAAACTCAGTAACAACCAGTATGCCATGGTCACCTGTGCATATGCCTTCACACTTCTTCATCGTGAAGTCAACAAGGAATAGTTCTACTGTGCTCTTGACACAGTCCTGACTGCCACTGCCAAGGAAGACAAGCTCATCCTCATGGGTGACTTCAACGCAAGAGTTGGGTGACACTCTGAACTCTGGAGTGGCACCATTGGAAAGAGGGGGTGGGAAAAGTTAACTCTCATGGTATCCTCCTCCTCAGCAGATGTGCACAGCATGACTTACCCATCATGAATACTATCTTCAAAATGACAAATATGAGACTGCTTGGAAACACCTATGCTCCAATCATTGGCACCTTCTTGACTATTATTGTCAGAGCCTGTGATCATACTGATGTCCATATCATCCAAGTCCTGAGAGGTACAGATGACTGTTGGATGGACCACCATTTAGTCATATCAATCATGGATGTGCAGCTTGCACCACAACACCATAAACAACTGGAAGTAATGTGGAAGAGATTTAACAACAAGGCACTCCAAGGCTAAGCTAGATACGAGGCTCTTCAGCAATGCCTTACTGAGAGGCTCTCTGACCTACCTGATGACGTCAAGGTTAGCTAGCCACACTGGGAGGAACTTAAGAATGTTATTTACAAAGTTTGTGCTGAATCAACTGGATACTCCACTCACCAAGATTGGTTTGATGAGTATAATGAGGAAATCCTAGCTCTTACCAATCAGAAAAGAACTGCATTCTTCAATTGGCAAAATGAGCCCTCTAATCAGCAAAAATGAGAGTTTTCCACCAGCTTAAAGCTCTAGTTCAGAGGAGGCTACAGGACATTAAGAACCAGTGATGGTCAGCGAAGGCCATGGAGATCCACAGTTTTGCTGATCAACATGACATGAGAAGCTTCTTTTAGGCAATAAGAGCCATCCACTGGCCACATTCTAATGGCCCAACCCCATGCTAGAAGGAGCACTTCAAGATTCTACTCAACCATAAATCTGAGGTCTCAGCTGCAACCACTGAGTCCATTCCTCAACACCCATTAACAGAATCCCTTGCTGATCCCACATTCTTTAAGGAAATATGGCATGCCATCACTCAGACCAAGAACAATAAGGCACCAGGGACCAGAGAGCAATCCTGCAGAGGTCTTCAAAGCTGGTGGAATAGCATTAGTGCAAAAACTTCACCAACTTTTCATCAAAATATGGGCTAATGAGGAAGCTCCACCTGATTTAAAGAATGTCAACATTGTGACCATCTTCAAGAAAGGGGACAAGTCAGCATGTGGGAACTAACGAGACAGTGTTCAGCTCTCCACTTCCGAGAAGATTTTTACTCGCATCCTTTTGAATCTCCTTCTCCCTCTTTCCATAGACATCCTTCCAGAATCCTAGTGTGGCTTTGGACCATCACGGGGTACCACTGACATGATTTTTGTTGCACAATAAAATCAGGAGAAGTATAAAGATCAACACCAGGAGTGATTTATGGCATTCATTGACCTAACCCAGACCTTAGCCTGCATCAGTCGCGAAGCCTTATAGAAGGTGCTGGCTAGGTTTGGTTGTCCACTGAAGTTCATCTGCACCTTCAGGCTACTATTCTATGATGGGATGACTACCACAGTCTTTTGCAACGGATCAGACACAGACCCATTTACCATCTATACTGATGTCAAGCAGGGCTGCGTCATTGCCCCAACCCTTTTATCCATCTACTTTCCTGTGATTTTGATTCGCCTTCAAGCATGTCTTCCTCCTGGAACTGGGGTTGAGTATCAAATGGATGGTCAGCTTTTCAACCTGCTGCATCTGCACAGCAAAACAAAAGTTACCAAGACTGGCATCGCTGACCTTCAGTATGCTGATGACTGTGTTATCGTTGCGCACACCGAGAGCAATCTCCAGTCCACCCCTGACCTTTTTTCAGGTGCCTGTCATAGCTTGGGACACTCCCTTAATACTGGGAAGACCAAGGAGTTCCATCAGCCTGCCCTAGCACAAGCTGTTCCTCTCCCCACAAAAATTGCCACTGGTGGAGAAGCCCTGGAAAATGTTGAACATCTCCCATATGCTGGCAGCCACCTCTCCCAGGCTGATGTAGAAATGGAACATAGGATTCACTGTGCTAGCATATCCTTCGGAAAGCTGCTTTGCTGTATCTTTGCTGATCGAGATCTGCAGATGGAAACTAAGATCCTGGTCTGCAATACAATGCAGTGGTTATCTGCATGTTCCTTTACAGGCGAGACATGGGTGACATATCAAAGCCATCTTAAGTGCCTGGAATGGTTCCATTAGCATTGCCTTAGGAATATCCTTCACATTAGATGGGAAGACCACTGCACCAATGCCAGCATCTTCTCTGCAACTAACATAACCAGCACTGAGCCAAAGATCATGAAACATTAACTTCGCTGGGCTGGCCACTGTGTGTGGATGGCTGGCACTCATTCTTGCAAGGACACCCCGAAAGCATACCTTAAGAAGGGTGGCATCAACCCTACAAACTGGCAAGTGCTGCCTGGTAACAGGTCTCAATGGCACTGCACCATACATCAAGCTACAGTCCATTTCAAAAAGAACTGTCTTGCTGAGGAATCTGAGTAATGGCAGAGGAGGCAGGAAAGCACACAACATCCTGGCCAACAGCAGTACCCCTCCCTCTGGGGCACCACTTGTGAGATCTGTGGAACAACTTGCAGAGCATGGACTGGACTCTTCAGCCATCTTAAAACTAACCAATACCCCACCCCCTATAGACAACATTCTGGTATTGAGAGAGCCAAAGAAGGACAATCCATATTTTTCCATCATCTGAAAGACTATACATTCAAAATTCTAAGTCAGGAATGAACACTACACAATTTATAAAATGTGTTTTTAGAGTCACTATAGATCAGGATGTGCGTGTGCGTAGATAGATCTATCTATCCACTCTCACTCCAATCTATAACGACTAAAACCACATTTTATATCTACATATATAGTTATGTATTTCTCCCTCCTGTAACACATTCTTGAGCAGCATATTACAGCACTTTAATAAAAAAAAAAAAAGGCCAACCTAATGAAAAGGGAGTTCTGCTCTAACCTGACTGATCTAGTGACCTAAAGATTTACTGGAATGCTTAGTCTAAGGCAGTGCACTTAAATTCAAAAGCCTCTTTTCAAAGCTGTTGGAGTACAAGAAGCCTCAGGTTTCCTAATAAAATCAGTAAAGTAAACAACACCATTACAGTTACAACAGGTGGATTTAGCACTCCTGAATAGACTCACTGTTTGCATTCAAGTAAATCTCAACTTATCCCTCAAGAACAAAAACAGGGATATTATGCAATATTATTGCTACAGCTCCTATACTGCCAAAAGATTTTAAAGAAAACTTTGATTTGTTATTTTTTTCAGAAGTTGTACAACTATTTTGCAGGTAATTTTACATGTTAGACAATTATAACATAAGGAATACTGGCAGCAATGCAAAAAAGCACTTAGAATGTAGCCAAGAAACAGGTACTTGAAATACTTTAGCAATGAACTATAAAATGTTACAAACAGTTCTTTGAATGTATGGACACTTATTACGTGACTACTTTCTTAATTTCTCCCCTTGGGAGTGCATCACTAATGGAAGGCTGTGCCTTGGAAATTTGCCCTCAGAGAGCACCATAATGCTGATTACAAGTATGATGTATGATGGCTTTAATTTACCAAAACATTTAAATTAAACAAGTATCTGATGCAAAAGTATATTTACACAAAAGTTTTTACACTTCAAATGAAGACTTAAACCTCAGGCTGATTTATTAAATAAACAAAAAATAATAGTTCTTTGTAACAAGTTTTGTTCCTGTCAATCCACACCCAGGCAGTTCACTTATTTGATTTTATTCTTTACTTCCATGTTACTTAAAAAGGGGGGGGGGGGGAAGGGAGGGAGGGAAGATGGACTCCTCATCTGGTTAAGCACACAGATTCACAGAACTCTAGTGTCTAAACTCACTGGCTAACACAAAGCTGAGAAAGCCACAAAAATATTTAAGACAAAACCTGAAAGACTCTTTTGTGCCCTCTGCAGGCTAGCGAAACACAAACAACTAGGCTGCCAGCAGCAAATTATCAATGCCTCTTTCACAGAAACTAAAATGCCACCTTTTTGAATGATGTAAGTTTGTGAAAACTTCAAAAAGGCAATACTTAGTGCATGAGAACCAACTATGGCTCCTCCCTCAGCCTCTCATCTATAGGTGCAATAGATAACAAACAAACGCCAACTCCAACAACAAACGTTATCTACCAATCTTCTTGAATACTCTCAAATTGATCTTCAGAAGACACGGACATAGATAGGTTAATGGCAAGAGCTATGAAGGGATGCCACATCACAAAGCTCAAGCACTTTGACTTTTTCCAGATCTGAATCAGAGGGTACTACTAGATAAAACAGTTGGGGTAACACCAGACAATGTAAAATTGCTCTTGCCCAAGAACTCTCACAAGGACCCCCTCTGCCCTCCTTTCCAACATGTATATAAGACTACTTAAACGTGGCAAGATGTCAAAGGCTTTGCTGCCAACATGTCAAAAACTCTTATCATATGTTGCCTTTTTCATAGGTAAAGGCAATATTAAGCAAATGACAAGAGATCAGTGTTAATGAGGAAAAACAGCTGGCTCAAAGTTGGCCTAAAACTGAGGTGGTGCTGATAAAAACAAGGCAAAATCATGAAAAACTAACTTGTATTTGTCTTTGATATGACACTGAAAATAGAGTAGCTTTGGGCTTCAAGTCAATACATTACTGAAGATTATCAGACAGTATTAGCAGGATTAAGCAAAAGAACACAAAACACACAACACTCTTTCACTGCAATTTACAACCAAACTTAATTTTTTATTTCCAGATGAGAATGCGACCATACTAATCCCACGCATTAGTCACTTCCAATTTGGATTACTATAATTCACACGACTATAGACAGCAAAGGGATGAATGCAAAGCAGACAATGCACCTTAGGCTGCTTGTCTGTTGAGGCTTTCATGAACACTTCGCTTCTGTGCTCCAATCCCATGGCTGCCTACTAGGCTGTTTTCATTGTCCTTTCAAAGCTTTAGTCCTGAACTTCAAAGCCATGGATGGAGCAGGATTCAGCTATATCTGGGATCCTATCTCTATTCATGACCCACCTAGTCAGATGCACTGGTCTGCAATATTACAGTTTACAAAACAGTGAACAACACATGGAAGAGCTAGGATAAGTGTTCCAGGATATACTGTAATACCCTCCATAACTGCCATCATAATGATACACAATTATTTTCCAAGTACTGCCCTCCTTCACCAGCAAACAAAAAAAACAGAGAAAACTGAATCTAATTATTCTTTCATGGCACCCGATTAAGGCCGTACTTTATGCCTCTGAACAAGTTAAACTAAAAGGTGCTACTTTACCCTGCCTTTTCATTATATAGGTGACATGAAGTATTTACAGTGTTAATGTATTCAATCAGGCATTTTATTACTTAGCTTATTCCTGTTCAACTTTTCAAAATTTTTGAACAGCCTCTCAAATAGCTTCAGCAAATATTTACAAAAGTTAAAGTAACCCAGCTATGAGTTCTTGACTGGCAGAGTTCAGTCTGCAATAGAAATAGTACAAATTATGAGAGAGCTCAACATTTTAAAATAGCAGGTTAGTTTTTATATCAATAGCTAGAAAAATATTCTTCAGTCATCATATTTAAAGCAAGATTTTCAAAATCATCTGCATTGGTAATCACTCCTAGGGAAGTCAAATAGAAGGTAGGGCAGAATGGCACCCTAGAGGGCTACAACATCTTGAAGTGCCATAAAAAGGGTTTAAGGGTGCTTCATAATATTAGCACTATTAGGTGCTACTATCTACACACGATTTATGAGATAAACCAGAAATTTCAAATAGGAATTCACAGTGTTAAAAGCATTCTGGCCTGCTGTGGTCTTTCTGAGTTCTGTGCAACAGAAAAAATGTTCTACTATTTTTCTGTAGTCAAGGAATGAGGGAAAACTAAGAGCTGACATTTTTCAAAGGGTGCCTTGAGTATAAAAATGTTAAAAAAACACTGCTTTAGAGACTTACTGATTCAGAGAAGCATAAGCTCTCAAAGGCAACAGCCTACTTCATCAGATGCTATGAACGGACTCAAAATCACAGGGAAATTGAAGGTAATCTCATAAACATCAAAGGGATCAGAAACAGGCTAACAGTGGGCACTTTTGGAAGTCCTATCCTCATTTTATTATATGTAGTATGATTGGGCGTACATGAATAAAGTATCATAACAAACAGAATCTGATAGCAAACGTTTTGCTTGTATTAAGTTGTTGTTAATTTGTATGCATCTACACAATCCATT
Organism: Crocodylus porosus; assembly: GCF_001723895.1. Classification (NCBI taxonomy): domain Eukaryota; kingdom Metazoa; phylum Chordata; order Crocodylia; family Crocodylidae; genus Crocodylus; species Crocodylus porosus. The sequence goes on from NW_017728943.1 coordinate 126,475,055, forward strand.
CCCCCTTTCCTTCTTTCAGCCAGTTTAAAAAAATAAAAACACACTTCCAACACAATGTGTTTGTGTGGAGAGTTAATGCTAAAAGAACAAAAATGCCACATGTTCAATCAAAACTCATAACTGAAGCAATAACAGATAATGTAACAGTAGAGCAATGAATTCGACTTACAGTTTCCAACTGATCCATAAGTTTGGATAAAAATTTACGGCATTCTGGCGTTTTACTGTCAAGCTTCATCCCCGTCTGCATAGCATACAAACGACCTTTAAATTGAGAGAGAACACAGGGAGGTCAATAAATGAACAAGAACCTAATGGCACCAAAATCCAGATATTCTGAAGACCCAATAGTGGTCAGAATTGTGGACAGATTGCGTCTGCATCCAAACACAATCACTGTTTTAGACTTTGCACAACACTATCTTGCAAGGATCTGTGCGCAATTCTATTGATTTTAGTTTGTAAGTTTTGACTGTACATAAGCCTAATGACTTAAGTATTTGGTAAATAGCCACCACCTTCATTTCCTCTTAAGCTGAATTCAAAGTTTTTCTGAATTACACTGAACATTATTATTCACTGTTACTACTGACAGTGCAATGCCAGATCAATCATTCTGAACTAGTGAGTACACTGTATTTGGCTCAAATGAAATAATGTACAAAAAGCCCTATGGGTTAACAGAATATTTTATTGTTATCCCTTTAAATAAATACTGTACACTGGGGTGCTCAACCTGTGGCCTGCAGAGCCATAGGATCAAGCTTGCAGGGATCCCCATAGGTTGGAAAATTTGGCTGTGGAGGAGCAATGGAAGCTCCATGTATCTGCATACAGCCTTGCTCGGGCCATTGCTGCACAATAGCATCAGGGCTGGGCCTGCCCTCCACCCCCACGTTTTGATTGGGGCTGCTCCATCCCCTTGGCCCCCTAGCCTAGCACATCCTGATAAGGGTTGGGACACTCCTTGCATCCCTGCCGCAGATAGATGAGGGTCCCTCCTGTGGCTAGTTCAAGCCCCCGCTGTGCCAACTCCTTGTACCAGATCAAGCCTACCAGCCAATCAGACCTGAGGACAGACCTGGCACTGCCTATTCAGCCTACTGGGGAAAGAGAGGAGTTAACATTGGGCACAATTGCTATAAACGATCACGGTCATATATCAAGGTGTCAGCAGTGTTAACTCTATATTAGGGCTTGTGGAAACTTATTTCACAACTAATTACATGAGAAACAAAAGAACCTTTGCCTTACTGTAAACAGAAACAAACACATTTTAGATTCCTGTTATCTGGAAAGGACCCAGTCAAATCAGTTTATAAAAGGCACCCTGAAGAACTGCTACCAATTACCACCACACACTCTGTAAAATAATCTCTATATTGCTTTCAAATTTGAAAACTAAATCCATGGGCATGGCACTGAAATCTTTTCATTTTTTTTTTAAACACTTGCGTATTTGTCCTCAGTGTCCTTTTACATAGAAAGCAAAACTAATACAGTTTCAAAAAAGGACATTTTAAAACTATAGTTATATATTTTTAAAGTATGAGACTATTCTATAATTGAGACTAATCAACTAACATGCAACTTCCCTGCAGAAATGAAATGTGCTCAGTCTATTGTTATAAAATCAGCATTATTATAAAGTAAATATTGAGGTTTCAGTATAACTGCACATTGTAAGCCATTTCCAGAAACTCTCCCCTGAAGATCAAAAACTGTCTTCCAAATACACATGATCAATTCAACCCTGCATGACGGTACTGATTTCACAAGCCAGAACCGGACTTGAAACACTGGATGCATAAAAATAATGCTGACATGCGAGGGGTATTTTGAATGCAGAGAAAACAAAGTGCTAGTATATTTAAATATGTTCTTAAGTAAAAAAAAAAAATCAGCTTTAAACAATGTTCCCAGGATTCTAAAGTTGACCAGACTTGCTTATGGTTGAGACAGAAGAAGCCTTACTGGTGAGCATCACAGTCAAATGGGTCGCCAAATGACTGGAGGGCTGCACCCAAAGGGTGGTAGTTGGTCCTTCTCAACCTGGAAGAATGTGGGCATTGGGGTTCCGCAGGGCTCGGTCCTCGGGCCCGCACTGTTCAACATCTTCATCAGTGATTTGCACGAGGGGGTAAAAAGCACCCT
>NW_017728943.1:126477723-126491626 GCF_001723895.1 Crocodylus porosus
TACCCTGGGGGTTTTTAAGAGGAGGTTAGATGAATATCTTGCTGGGATCGTTTGACCCCAGTACTCTTTCCTGCCATGGCAGGGGGTTGGACTAGATGATCTGCTCAGGTCCCTTCCGACCCTAGAAACTATGAAACTATGAATTGGTTAATTGTTCTTAAGTTTAGAAAACATCTCAACACAGATCAAATGCCATACATTATTTCAAAGCCAAATTCTTCAATCCAGACAAAGTAAGAATTCCCTAATGCATAATTATGTACTTTCTATTTTTAAATGTTACAATAAAGTTGATTTTGAATTATCCAACCACAAAAAAGGCTAAAACATTTCTCACCAGCTAAAAAATAAAATACTTTTGCCTTCTGACTCTTCTCTACACATATTTGAGTAATTTAAAAAACAGTCAAACACATTTATAATCAACTCTAGAACAAGAAAACAACTTGATTCTGAGACTAAACCCTGGGATTTCAATCCAAAAGTGATTTCCTGAGAAAGCTGTTAGCAACTGAAAAAACCTAGGTCAGGAGCAGTTGGAGCTTATCGTATAAACACAGTTTTGAGTATGTACCAGTAACTTATCTTTCTAATCTTTAGAATGCTGTTGTCATCCCAAAACCAGGTGCTACAAAAAAAACTACAGTTAAGATTGTATGTAAAAGAAACCCAAAAGAATAAGATACAGGGATGCACATAACCCTGGAATAAATTCATAATATAATTAAAACAGTTAAAGTTTGGGATCAAATTAACTAATTAGAAAAAAAAGATTTTCCAGCCTTTTGGTGCCACTACAGGAACATGGGAATAACTATTGAATCATTTGCCATGGACCATATCATATCATCCAATATCCTGCCTTTAACAGTGGCCAGTATCAGATGATTTAGAGCCAAGTGACTGAAGCTTCAGAATAGTCTGATGCATAATAATTAGGCTCATAATAAGTAATCTCCAACAGTTAAAGACTGTTATAAACAGGGCTGTCCTGGGGGGGGGGAAACACAACTGCCCCAGGCCCCGTGCTTTGTGGGGACCCAAGGAGCTGGATGAAGTGACTACAGTCCCTCCTGCAGGGCCCACCTAGTGCTGGCAACTCTGTGCCACCACCAGCTTTGTGTCCAGCTGCTCACCACCCTCCCTCCCACCGCCACTGCTGACTTCTTCGCATCTGGGTCCTGCATAAGCCAATTTGCCCTGGGCCACGCATACTGCTAGGGTCATGTCTGGTTATAAAACCTAAATCATGTAACATAACATCTCTTCTGATATCTGACTGCATATTTCATACACCAACTCTGGATATATAAAATACACGTTGAAGGACACTGAAGAAGAAATAAACTTACTGTATTTGCTCAAATTAAGACAAGGTTTTTTATTTTCCCTATTCACCATGTAGAAAAAATCCCTCGTCTTAGTTCTGAGGACAGGCTGAGTATGAAGTTGCTGTGGCTCAGTTGAGGCCAGGGTGGCTCCTGCAGCAGACAGGAGGTCCATGAAGCAGGGAGAGAAGGAGTGCAGAGTACAGGCGGGGTGGGCAGGGGAAGGGAGGGCACAGGGGAAGACACTGATGGCAGCACAGGGAAGGAGCAATGGAAAAGGGGAGCAGTGCTGGGTGGAAAGGAAGGTGCAAGGAGTGCAGAGAAAGGGAGCTCAGTGAGGGAAGCACAGGGAAGGGGATCACAGAACAGAGGAAGTACAGGGAAGAGGTGTGCAGAGTGGCTGGGGGAGCTGCTGTAGCTGTAGCCCTGACCCCAACTGAGGCTGGATCTGGAGCCGCTGATACTGCCTGGCCCAGCCAGGTGCTCCATGACCCAAGTCAGGACAGTTGCAAGGGTAGGCAACTGGGAGAGGAGAGGAGAAGAGCCAGGCACAGTGAGGGGGCAAGTGACAAGCAGGGGAGGGGGATAAGAAGCGGCATAGGACAGGCTGCCTACTCCCCAGCACCTGGTTTCCCTGCCATAAACTTATTCTGCAGCAGTGGAGTAGGTGGGAGGAGGGATGTGAATGTGAGAGGACCTTCTAATAACTAGATTCTAGACATGGAAAATTAAAACAAATTTGTAATTTTCCATTTCTAGAACCTACAATGTGGGAGGTCATCTTAAATTTGAAGTCATCTTGGATTTGAATAAATACAGCATTTGTTTCTATCCTCCAGACCAAATAAACTAAAAAAAATAAAATTGTAAAAGATCAAAGAACCACGGATTTTGGCTTTCGAACTGGCAAGCAATATAGTGCCAGTTTTACGGAATATGTGGTAATCACAGGGGGCAGTAGGGCTTTCCATGTATACAAAATATGCAAGATTCATATACATAGACTGTATATATATGTCTAAAAAAAATACACAGGATTCAAATGAATCCTATGCATGTTTACCTTAGAAGCATGCTGAGACAATGGGTTCCATTGTAATAAAACTACTATTTCAATTAAGTTTAATGTATTTTTTTTAAATTTAGTTTTGAATGATAGATTTTCAATTTATTAAATGCTCCTTTGTCCTTGTGTCAGGAACAGGAAGAAAAACATTCATCTACCTTCTGTATTTCATTCCTTATCATTTTATCTTGATTTCTATCAAAGGTAAACAATCCCAGTCTCTTCAACCTCTATTCAAATGTTAGCCTTTCCATATTCCTTGATACTCTTGTCAACCTTCCCTAAAATTTTTCTCGTTTTGGAATATCCTTTTAGTGCCTGAAGTGACCAAAAGTTCAACATAAGGATAAAGCATGCTTGTGTTAAATGTCTCCCTATTCTACTGCTTACACAAACTAAGGCTGCAGTAAAACAAGGATCTAGCAGCAGTTTTACTATTGTGAGCAGTTCAACTTTTAAGCATTACTTCAGTACTTCATGCATCAGGGCTACTAATTTAACTGAAGCCATACAGTGAATAGATGCCTTCATTAATTTGTGAACAATAACGACCACCTCCCTCCTGAGTCCACACTTATACAAAATGTTTAACAATTAATAGTCAGACTGTTTCTATTAGCAGAGGAGAGGACTGTTTCTATTAGCATTAAAAATGGAAGTCTGGTGGTCTCAAAGTCTATAGGAAACTCCTAAACAAGAAGTCAAATCTCTACACTGTTGCACCTAATTACTGAGAAAAGCCAAGCATAATAAACTGCAAGTGATTTCTCCTTTTCTTTCATAAAAAGATGGAGTAAACATTTACAGTCCCTTAGAAACCACCCATAATGCTTTATGATACTGCAAATAGCATATATAACTCTGATTTGCCAAAAACATTAAGTCCTAAAAGTATCCTAAAACTTAATCATAAAAATATCTTACAGGCTACTAAATAGAATCTGCATTCTGTTAAACCGGGGTGGATTTATTTGGGATGGAGGGCCAGCCACTTAAGGACTTTTGGTGACCAGTTGTGGGCCGGGGGTGGGAGAGGGAATGTGCTGACCTTGCCTGGCAAGGGGGTTGGTGGGGGTGCATTCTGACTCAGCACAGTGTGGCAGGACAGGGCAGGGGGGTGGTGGAAGCCCGGAGCACTTAGTCCTATTGGGGCCTGCCCTATCTGCCCTGCAACCACCACCAAGAATGCCAGACAGAGCAGGCGAACAGGGTCTCTATGGAGCCAAACCCGGGCCCTCTGCAGGCAGGATGCACCTGGACTGGTGGATGGAATGGGGCCACCGGTGGATGAGAAGCAACATTCAGGTAGGGCTGGGATCATGGGACAGCAAGTGTGGGGCTAGAGACTGAAGCAGAGCTGCCATCTGTTCCTTACACATCCCTGCGACAGGTGCTGATTCCATGGGCAGGGATTAGATCCAGATGCGGGGATCAGATCACCGCTCTTCCTGAGGCCCCAGCCCTGTACTGTTACCACCCCACAATCCTGGCCCAAGCCAATCTCCATGGAGACCCTGCTTGCCTGCCCACTCCATCCAGCATCCCTGATCAGTGCATGGAAGACTGGCAGCAGCAGCTGGACAGAGTGAGCCACCACCATGGGGGCTGCCAGGAAGCTGAGCAGGGCCACTGAGGTACCCCCACCCCACCACACGCCCAGGGGTAGCAGGACTACCCATATGCACCACTGCTTGGGCTGCTCTCTGCGCCTGGGCTGGGAAGGGCTGAGGAACCTGCTGCAGGCTAGACAGAATCTTTTGGTTGGCGGATCTGGCCCATGGGCCATATTTTGCCCATCCCCATGTATATGATTTCAAATATAAATCCTTTTAAAAAACAAAAACTGACCTGTTAATGGCACAAGACATCATTTTGCATCAAATTATAAACTTTTAAAAGCAATTTCTCATCATTATACATGGTTTCAAATTCAACTAAAGTATTTTTCCCTCAAAACAACAATGTACTGTAAAATGAAAAAGTTAAGTGAGCCACCTGTTTAGTTAACCTTTTGATCATAAATATACCTTTAAAAGCCAAGCTATCACAACTTCTGATATAAAAAACACAGCTGAAGCCATAGGGCATTTTTATACATGCTCTGAGGGTGGGGAAGTGGGGGGAGAAGAGGAGGGCACTTTAATTAGAGCAGCTCTGAGAGCCATGCTAATTAAAGGACCTGCAGAATCCTGTGCATCTGTGTGCCTGTGCTTCAAAATGGCAGCGGGGGCACACCTGAAAGCTCGCTGAACAAACTTTAGTTAAAGCATTACTACCGCCATTCTGAAGCACGAAGACACTGATACGCAAGATATGGAGGCCGCTGGAGACGCGCTATTTGCATGCTGCAGCAGACTTGATTAATTGAGTCTGCTCTGAAGAGTTGTAATTACAGTGCATTGGAGCAGCCTCCCCACACGGCTACAGGCACCCATACATTCTAGCGTCAAAACATTTCCACAGCCTAAAGAGATTGTGCTAGAGGAACTCTGACATGAACAAGTGATGTACAAGTCATGTTCTTTATCACTATTCATGATAAAGGCACAAGACATCTGAAAATAAAAAATGCCTATTAAGAATTTTTCATTTAATTTCTGCTTGTTTTATGCAGCCGATTTCATATATACACATACAAAATGACATTACTACTTAGCAGCACAAATTATCTAGTCAATGGAACTAAATTACTAAATGAACAAGAGGGGATGACAGAAGCTAAGGACAGTTTGTTGAAACTACTTTAAACGAATGTAAAGTGCTATTTCATAACACAAGAAAGATAAACAAAATTGTAAATCTTTTGGTTTTTTTAGCGCGCACAAAAATACAGGCAGTTCGACTTATAACGTTGCACTTACAACATCTATAAATTGACATTCTGTTTCAACTTTCTGATGTCAGTTTCAACTTCATAATGTTTGATCTGATGCGATATCATGCCAGTGACCAAGTTCGCTGCATCGCTCATCTCCCTGAAGAACATCTGTCCAAACTTCCTTGGACACTTTCTTGAAGAAAGCAGACAAGACTCCAGAAAAACCTGCAGACAAGACTCCTGAGAAGACTCCAGCCAAGAGCCCTTCAAAAAGTCCACCCAAGAGCCCTTCAAAACATCCAGCAAAGCCACCTCAAAGACATCCTTCCAAATCAATGACTGCTTTTTACAGTATAAATACATTAATGTAGCTATATTACTCAACTATAATTGATTGAGTACAATATTCTTGGTTACTTTTGGTGAAAATAGGGCATTAGGACTTGGTTCAGGAACCAATCTCTCATTTATAACATTGTTTCCTATGGGAAAATCGGTTCCAAGCTACAACGTTTTGATTTAAGACGCTGTTTTCAGGAACCTATTGTGTCGTAAGTCCAAGGACTGCCTGTAGAACTATGTTTTACTAATCATTAATACATGTAAGGTCTGCTTTACTTTCTGAGACAAAGATTTTATCCCCAAAGTCATAAAGACCTGGCAACTAATCAATCAGAAAAATGTTTTGCCAAGATAATGCCAAAATGTATGTCTCAATTTCTTTCTTTTAATTTTTCTTCAGGAAATATTAAGTATGGTTGTGCTGGAAAAATTAGAGAGTAAGCTTTGACAAACGGTTCTGCTTTTATTTTATGTCATGTAATACCAGTTTATTTTTCCTTTGCTAAAGCACAGCACAATTTCCCAGCAAGTATTTTGTCTTTAATTTGCACATGGCACTCATTCTTAATATTCCAGATCTAGTCAGGATAACAACTCACTAGATCTGGAACCTTTTAAAAGGAATTTCATGCCAAATAAAAATGAAGCATTAGGGAAGTTCTAGCCACAGAATCAGTACAAAGGGTAGCTTTGAGCTTCTAATGCTGCCCTACTTTGTGCCTTTTTTGCTTGTCTAGAAGAGTCAGAGGGTATTTCCTTTTCTAGATCCATTCAATTTTTTTCCAACGTGGGAAATAAGTAAAATCTAGAACCTATTTCACGTGCGCCACAGAAACAGCAGAATAATTTAAAATAGCATATGCTTAGATCAGATTTTATTCTGTGATTAATAGGGTAACACATTTTGCAGTCCATTAATACATAGACTCCAGACACCTTCCCCACCCTGTTTCTCCATTCTTCCCAATGATCAAACACTTGCAAAAAAAATAAGCCAGTTTGTAAGCCAGTTACACTATTGCCTGAGCTCTGGAGTACAGCATACTTTGGGAATATTTCAAGAGATAACAGAAGGGAGCTTAAGATGTATGAATGCAGAAATAGCTGAGATCAATATGGTGCAACTGTATCTTTATAAACAAAATATGGTTGCCAGCAAAGAAATTCTCTTGTAAACAAAATTTACCACCATGGCAGTTATTGTATTGGGCATAGTGTCTAATACTTCAAACAGAGAGATACAAAGCACATGATCTGAGCCTTCAAGAGGCTGAGAAGCAATTACTATTAACTATTTTAGAATGGCTAAATCATGTTTAACTGAATTGAACTAGAATGTGTTGTCAGCTACTTTACCAAGCAGCATCTGATATGAAATAGGACTATATGCTTCCCTCCATTACCTGATACAAAAAACAACAGGCAAGTCAAATAGTAAGTACAGGACAGCAAAAAAAAAAGGGGTCTGATTATAAAAAGAGTCAAACAATAATTCCTGCTCAAACATAAAAACACTTGAAATGCCTGATACTTGTAAGGAAAATAAAAGCAAAACAAAGCTTCTTTTCTTCTGGAATAATAATAATAATAATGCAGTTATGCATTATTAAAAAGCCCCAAAAAAGATGTCCCAGAAACCCCTTGATTATGTCTTAATAGTATCCAAATTGTGGAATGTGAAAAAACCTAAACGGAACAGTAATCCACAATCCCATTCTTTAAAAGCTGTTATAATTCTACAGTTTTGTGTGGGTGGGCTCAGTTTTCAAAACTTTAAAGAACAGATAATTTTGTATAATAGACACTACAAACACTGAACACAACATACATGCATCTTTTTTAAAAATTGTAAGCAACAAGTTAGGAAATGCTATTCTCGGAAGAAGAACTTGTTTAATAAAATGAATTACTTGGAAAAATCAGTTATATTTGCAATTACAAACACATGTTGCAGCTATTAAGTTTAAATGGTAAGGCAAATAATCTAACAATTGTCCACTAAGAATCTTAGGAAAAGAATGACTAATTTCATTTTTCCAAGCTCTGCTCCCACTTTTCAGTGCTGTTTAAGGGCTAACTTGCAGTCCTCTAACAAACTTTGACTACAAGAAACATATATAAAAGCTACCTATGTTGTTGCAAAGTGTTTAAAGAATCAGGTTTTTTCAGACTGCTAACATTTTACTTCATGGCTCTCTCTGTACGAAATATTTTTAACTAAAACCAGGATTTGGAATTGCTGACTTTCACTACAAAATTATGTGTTGCCATGATGATGAATAATCTGTTTTCTAAACTCACAGAAGACAGAAATAGGAGAGATGTAGGCTTTCACTCCAGGCAAGGAATAGTGGCTTGACCCAAGAAGTGCAATGAAGATGCTGACTATGGTCAGAAAAAGTACAGGGAAAGCTTAAAAGTCTGTGCAGTACAAACAGCAGGAGAAGGAGATGCTTGATATATAGATCTCCAAGCATTACCCAGGAAGTATTAGGCATAAATCTTTTAAACGGCCAACATCAATACTTGTATTTTTAATGGACAGATCACTGCACTTCCACAAAACAATTAAATAATGAATTATCTCTATGTACTCTTAGAATCAATCCAGTATACCGCTTAAAAGCTTATTCAGCTTTAACAAGCAGACGCTTTGCAAATCCCTGCACATTTAGAACAGAGCTACCAATAGGAAATCAATTGGCCTCCATGTTAAAAGCTTTGCTGTACCTCAGATTCTGAAACTGACCCTTGTAATAAAATAAGTTAATCAAAAATAGTTACACCAGTCAGAAGCATTCCTAAGAAACCATATCTCTCTTCTGCTTTAAAACAAAACATAAGGTAAAAACCAAGAAGACTTTAGGAAAATTGCTGGAAAAAACCTGAAGATGATTTTCTTCATGTTCTGTTCGTCTTGATGACGTAATTGTGGGAAAAGAAGAATCAATGTTTCTTAAAGTGTAAACTGAAAGAATAAAAGCATTTTAGAGAAGGGTTGTCTGTATTGCTCTATGAAGTTAGCTGAATAATATATGGATCAGAAAAATCAAAATTAATTACAAGTCTTTTGGCTAGGACCTTTAAGAAATTGGTGTCTTCCTTAAACTCTTTTGAAAATTACAGTTGATATGTGCATAAAGTACTTAGGCCAATCTCTCTCACTGTGAAACTTGCATATATTATCAATGTCTGGCGGTTCAAAAAGTTCAGAGGATCTTTTCCCTCTAAACTGCTCCACCATCATGGCTTGGCATGGATGGGGCACAAAATGTGAGAACCTACATATCTAGGACCTCAGTTTAATCTTCCTGAGGTTTATGACATTTCCATTTGAGTCTCTCAGAATGCTCCTTTTAACCCCCTCATCCTGAAGATGGTCTTCCTGTGGCCTGGCAGTGATATTCAATAAGTGAGATGGCAAATGCTGACATTTTTCCCCTGACTTTTATTTTGGAGAATCTCCTTCAAAGCCCCAAGCCACCTGAGCTCATTTCACTAGCTGCTGGCTGTTGGTTACTGTACTTTTTAATTCTAACATCCTTTTATAACATGCATCAAACCACACAAATATCTAGCACACCATTTAGATGATGGTAAGAGGCCAATGCTTAGTACCTTCATTCAGAAAACAGCTAAGATCCTGTTTACAGAGCCACAACCATCCTCTTCTCTCCATAAATACCCTCCCACCCCAGCTAGGATTCTGTTGCAGAGCTCAGGAATAAGGAGGTGGCAGGCCAGGTTGTTTGGGTAGATGTGATATTTCTTATTAGACCAACTAAATTATTTGGAAAAATTGCTCTGTGCAAGCTTTTCAGCTACAAACACCCTTCTTCAGGCACTGGGAGACTTGTTTCTCTAGGGTAACTCCAAGTCAACTTCCATCCCTATTCCAATGTCTAGCATAGGCCATCATTCCCATAGGCATTTGGGGCAAGTCCCTTGGGAGTAGGGATGTAAATATAGTTTAAAAATACCTGAAGAAGAGTGACTGTGCCCGAAAGCTTGCTAAGAACTTTTTTCTACTCACTTGGTTTAGTAAAAGTTATCACACATCTACTCAAAGAACCTTGCCTGTTTAAAAATACATTTGTTTAACTTCCTTTAATTACGCTGGTTAAAGGATTAACCGATAACACAGCAGGTTGGACACAGCTACTGTTGGGAGCTGCTCTTGGGGCCCTTTGATTGGGGGGTGGAAAGGGGGAAGGGGAGGAGAAAAGGCCAGCCAAACAACACAGCCCATTTGAGGCTCTGCCTTGGGAGGAGGGGGCACCTGTGAATGAGTTGCTAATTGCTTAAATGATGAGTTATTAGGCAGTTCTGTTTTCCTCAGGCTATAGTCCCCCTGCCCTCCTCCTTCATCCTCCCTGCCCTACTATCTTCTGATTGCTTCTGGGGCACCATGCAGCTTCCCTTACCCCCCTTCCCTGCCAGACTGTGCCCACCTGGAGCTAAAGGATAACTAGTAAGCTAACTGGTTACCAGTGCACTTATTGGTTAAAGGATTCATAGTTTAATCTTTCACTTGCCTACTTGGGAGGAGCTCAAGAAGATGTCTGCATCTCCATCCTCTTCCTTTTCACTGTCCTACTAAGGAGGATAAAAGTAGAAGCAGCACTGCTATATATAAAATAAGAAGTAGCATTAGCTAAAGATGTAAGCTACAGATTGTCCTTGGCTGTGCAGCACCGGTCCCTATTTCATTTGAACAAAGGACAAGAAAAATGGCAAAAATCATACAGAAGCAGGCATTTTGGGGATGTAATTTAAATGGAAAGTGCCAATAATGACATTCAGGTTAACCTAATGGCTCTGAGCTCCAAGATGCTAATGTGGAAGTCCATGTCTTCTGGTCTCTAGTATAAGATCCCCCAATTTAAGCCAAACCTGTCCATGGCTTTATTGAAATTGGAGCAAAGAGTATTTCTCCACCCATATTTTTGGGTTCCTTCCATGATTTCAGTTCTGTAAAAACGTTACATGAAAACCCCAAAAGTTACCTTTTAGTACACAAGGAATCTTTTGAGCACAGTATTTTAGATGTTTAAATTCTGGTGACCCATCATTAAGTGTAGAAAGGCAGTAAGTGAACTAAGGAATTTTTGCAATGGAGAGGAGCCAGCATTGCTTTATTACTTTCATGCATCTAATACCATTTAATTATATACTGCTTCAGACTAGATTAAATGTCCATTCTAAACTTTGATATTAAAAACAGAATAATTATTGTCCTGTATAAATGACAGAACAATAGAAAAAAAGTCTTACTGTTACTAGTCTGCACTTTAATAATAATTCAGCTAAATTTGGTTCTTATGCTATAATTTTTTTAAAATGACTAACTTGATATTTTAACTTCTAAGTAATTTTGATAAACACAAAATAGGTTTGTTATTAAATATCTTTTTATACCAATTTTGGGAGAAAGGATGAGGGTACAAACTAGAGCTGCTACACAAAGAATATAAGCAGAAGAGCCTCAGCAATCTCAAAATGACTGTGGACTGCTGCACAGTTCTCAGCCTCAAAAATGACAATGCTGAGTGGTAATTCCTTGCTCCATGTCTTCTATTACAAGAAAATATTACACTCGGTCTATGTATTTTTGTAATTTGAACGAGTTTTCTGCAAAGCCGTTCATTATTTGGGTACTATTCAACCACAGATTATATACAGCGGCTTTACCTCCCACAAGCTTAGAAGGTGGGTAGACCACCTAGTAAACCAGACAAAATGAGAATCTCAAATTCAGCTGCTATCTAAAAATGCCAAACAATGGTTGTTTCCCCATCCATGTAGGAGATCTGCATTTCACTGCTGACAACTACTGGTTAATTCTGTTGCATTCAGCTCTTCAATAAAGTGATGCCCTGGCCTGAGTTCTTGGAGAAAGGAGCTTAAAATCTTGCGTGTCCTTTTCTGTCCTCGGATTCCCAGAAAACTGTGAATGCACATGCAGAATAAGGGCCTTATAAACTGGTATCTGTGATGCTTCTTTCTGAATCCGAAAGTTGAATCTGAGGGTGGTAGAAGCAAGAGATTTGAAGAAAAACTAGGGGCCTAATTTTCCTTGCAACTACCATCAGGCATGTGTATGTCCACTGATTTCAAGAGACAGTACTTTAACTGATACAAATCAGTAGTTTCAAAAATCAAGCCTTAATTTCTGCCCCTTAGAAGTTACTGAAACAAACCAGCAATATCATGTCAGACTACATTTACAAGTTATACAAACACCAGTAATATTTTAAGATACTATGAAATGTAATGGAATATTTAAAGAATTTAGAGGCAATATTTTGTTTTTAGTGCAAATCTGAATACCTCTGAACAATATTAGAGTGCAATAAGCAACTAATTAGAAAATGAGGGATCAGCAACCTATGACCTGTTGGCTGGATACAGCAGCACTGGGCTTTGCCCTTGCTGCAGCCACTCATTAGGGAGAAGAGGCAGCAGTGGCAATGGCCAGGTCCTAGTGCCAGACTTTTTAGACCTGGGCTGGGTCATTCCAGCCCATCACTAGAAAGCACTGATGACCATTCAAAAATAAGATCTCTTAAAATTAAATTGTATTGTTAGTCATACATATATTGTTGTATACTGTAAAGGTATGAAACATCACTAGCAAAAAAAATCCCCTATTGAATCCCTACAACAGAAGAAAATGCTTACAAAAACAAGTGATTGTGCTAACGTTTGAAAAGCAGCTGTAAGATGCACTCTCTTTCTGATGCTACTTAAGGATACTTTTTCTTTAATTATTAAACAGGCCAAAGATTTCTTATCAGAGTCTGCCTCCTTGTGTTTGGAAAATGACAACTCTTAAACAAGTCAAGCAGGGTCTTTTAAGCAATCTAACTTTCACCGAGGTTACTTAATATAGGAAGAATTTAACATTATTCTTCATTAATCATCTGTTGTTTTTTCAACAAGGGACCTATATAACTTCTAGGTATTCCTAGCATGCTGCTGAAGCTATTAATTTAGCTGACCATCAGTGGTGTATGGAAAAAGCCAGGCATTGAACTAGCACTACTAAGAAAGTCTTGTCATATGACTAACACAAGATATTAAATGTAGCCAAAACTCCGCACAAAAGCCTAGGCACGCGCGCGCGCACACACACACTTTAAAACAACAGTAATTTGGGTAAAAAGTAATTTTCACAAGGTGTAATCTTTAAAACTATTATAGTCTATGAATAAACACTTCCAAACATAACTTTTCCCTAAAAAACTTCACTTGTTTATAATGGTGTTGTACACAAGCCACGCATTTTTACTTGTGCTACCTAATAAATATATTTGTTCTTCTTGGCACAAGGTCAACAGAGAAAGCAAGAAACGATGTCTCTAAGACAGCATGCATTTGCAATATAGGATATCCCAGAAACTAAAGAAACATTCTTATTTCTGTTAATTATACCCACAAGTTAGATATTTTTTGCAGTCCTGTACAATTACCCCTCAGAGGCTACCTAGAATTACATACAACTGTTGATAAAATATGTTTTGATTTGAATATGATTAATCAAAAATAGAGCCATGTGGCAGCTATGTTCAAGAACCTTATTTAGCACTGCATAAAACCAAAAATTGCCAGAAATACCATCAGATTATAATGTTTGCAGTATTTCCAGCATACGCCACAAAAAGAAAAAAGGGTTTGTGACATGGTATGTTGCACAATTGCATGGACATGCCCTATGAACACAGTTTCACACAATAAAAATTATGTGGCTGGGAGATCAAGAAATAACTGAGAACATACTGTTACAAGATATTAATAACTGCAGAAGAGAAATCTGAGAAATAACAAAGGATAAGAAAATGTCAAATAAAATACTGATCATGGAAATATCATGGGCAGGTCATGTCAGACCAATCTGACTGCCTTTTATGATCAGGTCACAAAGGCAATGGATGCAGGTGTCGCCCTGGACATAGTCTTTCTAGACTGTAGCAAGGCCTTTGACACTATCTCCCACCCCATCCTCATTAAAAAACTAGGCAACTGTGGCATTGATGCCTACCCAGTCAGATAGATTGCATATTGGCTGAAGGGTCATATTCAGAGGGTGGTGGTGGACGGGTCATATTAAACCTGGGGGAAGTGGGCAGCGGAGTTCCCCAGGGCTCGGTCCTTGGGCCTGCGCTGTTCAATTTCTTCATCAGCTATATGGATGATAGGGTAAAAAGCACCCTATTTAAATTCGCTGATGATACCAAAATTTGGGGTGAGGTGAGCATGCTAGTAGGGAGGGAAAGACTGCAGCAAGATCTGGATAGGTTACAGGAGTGGGCTAACATAAACAGGATGCGTTTCAATACTGACAAGTGC
>NW_017728943.1:126492221-126513110 GCF_001723895.1 Crocodylus porosus
AACTTCCAAGGGAAGTGGTGCTGGCTCCTACCCTGGGGATCTTTAAGAAGAGGCTTGATGCCTACCTGGCTGGACTCATTTGAGTTCAGTTTTTCTCCCACCCAGACAGGGGGGTCGGACTTGAAGATCTACAAGGTCCCTTCCGACCCTACTTCTATGATTCTATGATCAGCTTTATGCATAGACTTGGGTTTGTAAAAGAGCTTCTCACACTGCAAAATTCAGTACATGTACAAGATCGGTGCCTATAAAAATACTTGCAGCTTTCTGAGGCATGAAGAGTGACTGACTACTAATTCAATACCAAGCTCCGTGCACATCACACACTAGCATTATGCTGGGGAGAAGGGAAGGAACATCACTGTAGAAATGTCAATATAATGCTAACACCGCAGCGTGGTCATTACTGCCAGATCACATGTAGTAACGCCTCACGTTACAACCTGCAAACATCTAAGTATGCACTTAATGTTACTATTATGATGAACAGTCACGAGTCATCATGGGGGCTACTATAAATTGTAGGTCTACAGAACACTGTACAGAATACTAAAGCTACTTTTAAATGAGCTTGCCCAGCTACTGGAAGCAGTTTAGCCATGGAAGTACAAAGCACAGTGCTGAAAAGCAAGGTCAATTACCCTTTGTAGAGCTCTATGATGATGTTGCTGCTGCTAGACTGTTCCTGGTACCTGAGCCAGCCAGCAATCATCTTCATACTACCTTAAAGCCCACGGAGTCAATATACCCATGGTGTAAACTTATATACACAAACATTTACAAGATTAGTGCCTTAGTTACGGTACAATAACACTGCACTGACCACAGCCCAGACACACTCCAAGTCTTTAACACAATTCCTTGCACACAGGAAGGTTGTAGTGCCTGACATTAGTGACAGAGGACTAGTAAAGTCCTTCTAAAACATCTTGGTGCACAAAAATATAAAAATGGAACGAGCCTTTCTGGCCCTTAAGTCCAGTACTCAGGGTTTACAGGTTATGGCATTTGCAAACATAGTTGCGCTGCAGCGCCAGGAGCTTTTAAAAGCTCCCAGCACTGTGCCATGCGCAGCTGTGTAAATGATGAAATGTGCATCATTGCTGACAAAATGGCGGTGGTGCGTTTTTAAGCTAAAACACATTGGAGGTGTTCATAGATTTCATAGACATTAGGGCTGGAAGGGACCCTGGAAGACTGAGTCCAGTGCCAGGGGCAGGAAGTCTGGTGGGGTCATAAGATCCCAGCAAGAAAAACATCCAAATTTCTCTTGAAGGCATTCAAAGAAGGTGCTTGAACCACCTCCGTTGGCAGGTTATTCCAGACCTTGGGGACTCGGACAGTAAAGAAATTCTTCCTTATGTCCAGCCTGAAATGGTCTTGCAGGAGTTTATCACCATTCGACCTCATCATCCCTTGGGGTGCTCTGGTTAACAAATGTTCCCCCAGATCCTGGTGAACACCCCTTATAAACGTATAGATGGCCATCAGATCACCCCTGAGCCTGAGCTTTTCCAGGCTAAAGAGCCCCATGGCTCTCAGCCTGTCATCGTAAGGTCTGCTTTCTTGACCTCTGATCATGCACGTGGCTCTTCTCTGCACTCTCTCAAGCTTCTCCACATCCTTTTTGAATTGTGGAGCCCAAAGCTGGATGCAGTACTCCACCTGCAGCCTCACCAAGGCCGAGTACAAGGGGAAAATGACATCCTGGGATTTGCCTGAGAAGCATCTATGGATGCAAGCCAGCATTTTGGTTGCTTTACTAGCCGCAGCATCTTACTGAAGGCTTACGTTCATCTTTTGGTCAATCATGACCCCCAAGTCCCTTTCATCTGTCGTGCTAGCCAGGGTAGCACTGCTGAACCTATAGGGATGCTGCAGGTTTTTCCCCCCCAAGGTGGAGAACCTTGCATTTTTCAGTGTTAAACACCATCAGGTTCTCATCTGCCCATTTCCTGAGCCTGTCAAGGTCAGCTTGAATCACCCTCCTGTCCTCAGGTATGGATGCTTTACCCCAGAGTTTGGTACCATCAGTGAACTTGGCCAGTCTGCTTCTGACTCCAATGTCCACATCATTAATGAAATGTTGAACAATATGGGTCCAAGGACAGAGCATTGAGACACCCCACTGGTCACAGGGCACCAAGACGATTAACTTCCGTCAACCACCACACTCTGGGTCCGAACATGGAGCCAATTCCACAGCCACCAGATCGTGGTGGACCCAAGGGCACAGTTGGCCAGTTTTGCCAAGAGGTGATCATGGGATACAAGATCAAAGACCTTTCTGAAGTAAAGATATATGATATCAATCTCCTCTCCCTTGTCCAGGAGGTCACCTGGTTGTAAAAGGAAATGAGATTGGTCAGGCAAGACCTACCCGCAACAAACCCATGCTGGCTATCCCTCAGGATGTTGCCATCAGCCAGTCCATTAAGAATGGCCTCTTTGATAATCTTTTCTAAGACTTTCCCCAGGACAGAGGTCAGGCTGATGGGCCTGTAGTTTGCCAGATCCACTTTCCTTCCTTTCTTGAAGATAGGCACCACACTGGCCTTCTTCCAATCTTCAGGCACTACACCAGAGCGCCAGGAGTTCTCGAAGATCCGTGCCAGGGGCTGGGATATGACGCTCGCCAGCTCCTTGAGTACCCTGGGGTGTAGATTGTTAGGGCCAGCTGACTTGAAAGTATCCAGCCTCTCAAGGTGTTCCTTCATGAGGTCAGCATTGATGGAGGGCAAGGAATCTCCCTCAACCTGGCCTCCCTGTCCCATAATGGGCAAGGGCATCCCATGGGGCTGGTGAACGACCGACACAAAGTACCCATTTAGTAGGCAGGCTTTTTCCTACTGTTTTAGTTCAAAAGCATACCTCTGCCATTTTCTGTGTGCTAATATGCATTTTGCCACTTATACAACTGCATGCAATGCAGCACAGTGCATGTCAGCTCATGTGTGGAGCAGACTCGGAGATTAATCGAGTCTACTCCAACCCACCGGATTTCCAGAGCGTTGCAAGAGAAAAAGATATGTGCATAAATGCCCTAATATGTCCATGAGATCAGACTCTTCTAACCCCTCTCACACACAAGCATAAAGAAAACATTGGGAAGTAAGTGACACAGTCTGAAACAGTGGTTCTCAACCTTTTTAGACTTGATAGAACCCTCCAAAAAAAGCAGCTCTGCATTTTCACTTTTTTTTTTTTTTTTTAAAACTATAGAAAACTAGAATCACAGGGCTGGAAGGAACCCCAAAGGATCACTGGGTCCAGCCCCCTGCATGAGTAGGAAAGACATCTGGGGGCAGGTGACCCCAGCCAGGTAAGCATCCAGTCTTTTCTTGAAGACCTCTAAGGTAAATGAATGCACCACCTCTGGGGAGCTTGTTCCATAGTCTGGACACCCTAGTTGTAAAGAAGCTTTTTCTAATGTTCAGCCTGAAACTATCTTCCAGGAGTTTGTGGCCATTGTTTCTAGTTTTCCCCCAGGGCACCCTGGTGAACAGTTGTTCACTGAGCCTCTCATGTACACCTCTGACACAGCGGAAAGCTACAATCAGGTCCCCTCTCAGCCTTCTTTTCTTTAGGCTGAAGAGTACGAGATCCCTCAGCCTCTCCTCGTATGACTAACAGTGCAATTCCTTTGGTTGCAAAGTCGCTCAAAGACACAAATCATGTTTTCAACACTATCTGAAATCTCTGGATTTGGTTTGTGAACCAGCTACGCACTTAGCAGTGCTAACACTGAGTAAGAGCTTGTGGCACCCTTGAAAGAACCTTGTGGCACTTTGGTTGAGAATCACTGATCTACAGCATGTCACAGGTAAAGAGCAAGGGAGAGACCAGGGTGCTGCCAAGGCTCTGTTCATTACAATGGCAGGGTATCTATTAAGTCTAATACTTGAATCAACAATTGAAACCCCCCCGAATATCAGCATATTATTTTGACAGGATTCTTTGCCAACATTTTGAAATGTATTCTCTACCTGGTTTCTCAAGACCAAAATTTAATTCTGGAATATCAATTTATTATTTAATTATGTCCATAGTGCTAGTGCATAACATATATAGTTAGTATCACTTTGGGGAAACTAAGCTTTCCCAAACAATATTTAGAGGATTTGCATTTTACAGGAAATTTCATTAATTTTTTTTTTTTTTAGTATCAGAATAAGTGAAAGTTCTGAACTGCAGTCTGATTTACGCTCTGTTCTACCCACACACTATTAACTGCAAGATAGAGGCTCTACAGCAGCGGTTCCCAATCTGTGGTACGGGTACAACCAGTGGTACACAGACAACCTGTCAGTGGTACACGTTAACAGATTTATTATAATTATTTTATATGACAAAAAAAGTTTTCTGGGGTACTTAAGGCTGAAATGAAAAAATTTGCCAGTGGTACGTAAGGTTGTATCATGTAACTTTCATGGTGCACAATCAGAGTTTGGGAACTGCTGCCCTACAACATAACAAGGACTATGTTTCATCACTAGATGGGCAGTATGTGTATTTGTATGAAACTCTCTTTAAAGGTTCTTAAATTATTTTCATGGTGATTAATTCTTGTTTTGTGACATTTAAAAGCATTCAGGATTTAAAACTACTAGTTCTGAAAACAAGATGTCATCACTTTTTACTTTAAATCGTAACACAATGATAAATATTACATCATTTTGTCAACTGTGCTCAATAACATGATAACTAAGGATCTACCAAAACCACAATTCTGCAAATTTTGTGAAATCTGGCATTGTCTAACCAGGGGCAGGGCCACCAATGCCCCATGGCCAATCAGAGGCATGGGGGATCCCGCCACACTCCATCCATGAAATGGCTGCTTGCAAAATTGACAGGCAACTGCCTCAGTTTGGTAGGTCTCAAATGACAAGCATGCTCAAGTAAGCAGATGGAAAAGTAAAAGGTGACCTATTATGATCTGAAGCTCAAACAGTAATTTGCCATACACATTAGGAAACTCATACAGGATGCCAACTAACATTAAATTTTTATTCCATAATCTGCTTGTTCCTTACTGCTTGGAAACTTGTATTAGACTTTAAAAATACAAAAATTAAGAAAACAAGAAAAATAGGAATTGGACATCAAAACATTTTTTGTATCGGGCTTCATCATAATCAAAACTCCATTTCTTTTTCTACTGTATGCTAATACTTTCATAAAGCAGTTATTACATCTGATACAAAAGACAATCTTTTTGAACTAGCTAATGCTTACCATCATAAAAAGGACTTGTTGAAAAATGCAATATAAAGACTCTAGCAATTATTACAGGGGAATAGCTCTTTCTCTTGTATCAGAGGTATTTTGCTTATCAGATGATTTTCTAATGTAGTTTCCACCACTCACTTGAATCACATTGGCCAGAACACTTTTGATTCTAATAAACAGCATTTTTAATATGCAGTGGCAAAAGAAGAAAGTCTATAAAGGGTCCATCAGGAAAAAAATTCCTGTTTAGTTTTGCTACTTCATTGTTTTATTCATTTATTACAGGAAGCAAACCTAGCTGGACAGTAAGGGTAGTGGCCAAGTGTGAACCAAAGTTGATTTAAGTTCAACAGCCAACAGGAGAAAACCTGTACACATACATTATGGTTTAAGATTCTGAGTCTTAAGAGGAAGATTAGAAAGATGATAATATGCAGCAGAAAATATAGAATAGTATAATGCTTCTGGCATTTGGTTCAGGGTTTTTGCTCTAATATGAAACTGATTTTATTAAGCAAGTATCTAATAAACAAAGGACAATGTAGTAGCATATTAATCATATGCATGGTCTTAACTAGATTACATTCTGTACCTGCAAATTGCCACTTTTTCAAAACATTAAATACTATAATTCACCAGTTCACTTCATACATACAGAAGTAACTTGCAAATGAAAGAATTGGTTAAACACCTATTTTACATTCACTTCATTTTAAAAGAAAATATTCACTGAAATTTTTGTGTGGTACAGTACAATTATGAGAAATACAGGACCACACACATAGTAGCCACATTGGTACACAGCTGAAGGACAGTAGAGAATCTGGTCTACATTTGTCTGGGTGCTACATTTCATCTTGGCCAAAACTGAAAGCCAAATTTCTTCCTTTAGGAGAGAAATTAATTATTGAAGGAAAAAACCCAGTAATTAAATGCATTCCCGTATCATTTACGTGTGAACTGAAAAGAGGAGAGAAATTAATTACTGAAGAAAAAAACCCAGTAATTAAATCCATTCCCTTACTAGTTAGAAAGCAGAAGACTGACTTGACAAAGATAACACAAAAAAGGTAACAGTAAATTTCACATCAGAATGAAGGGCTCCTAAATCCAAAACAGATATCTCATCTTATGAGACAGAAATTTGCCACTGTATTTAAAGCAGAGTTTTTAAAAGCACTGTCACTGTTTTTTAAAATCTATTCATTAAAACTACTCCAACTGAAAAAATAGCTCATTTATTTTATTTAGATTACTGTAGGAGAGTTGTGGTGAAGCTAAGAATCTACAGGGAAAATGTCTTTTTAACCACAACTATTGTTATGTCTGCAACTACACAAAGAAAATGGGAGACCTGTAATTAGGAAAGATTATATGAAGTAGGATTGACAAAGAAGATGGTCAGAGGACAAGCAAGGATTGAGGACGAAGAATATAGAAATTATGTGGGGTACACAAGAATGAGCAGCATGTACACAGCAATGAGTAACATAAAGACTTAATATACAAGCTGACACTCAATACTCCTACCTACAGCAGAAGGCACACGAGCCACTGCCAACCCACCAGATGACTGCTGCTGTCCCTTCAGCAGCCTTCCCCAGGTGCACTTCACGCTCTCAGCCCTGCTGCTGTGAAACCTTGCAAAGCCACCAAAAGTTCCCCTGGGTATAAGCACTCCAGTGACGCTGCCATTACAGCTGCTATCTGCCACCAGAATGTCTGGTCTGACAACTGGAAGAATTTCTAGTGGCACAACAAGATTAGTCTATACCACGGGCCAGGGCACTCTGGGGTCATATGAGATCTCCTGAAGAGCGCTGCACAGTGTTGCAATAAGCAGGTGCAAAGAGATACATGCAGGCTTAGACTCATCCCTGCCTAGCTGCTGCCCTGTCCATAGTGCCTGGTCCCTCTGCAATATAAGCCCCATAATAAATAAGTTTTGAACTGAGGTACTTCTCCATTCACAAAGGGTATGGTGGGGGGCCATGAGTCAACCAATGGCTGCCTCACGTCTAAAAAGGTTAACAACCACTGGATTGAACCACAAGGTAATTCTTATATAAAAGGGAATAAAACAAAGTAAGTGGCATCCAGAGAAGGCCAGGACTTCCATCTTACAGCAGACTACTGAAGATGGGGCAGGGAGAATAGAACATGACAGCGGTTTGCTGAATCCTGAATGGCATGCAGGAAGGAATTGGAGATTTACTATTCACACTTTCATAGTAGTTTGGGGTCAGAAGGGACCTGAACAGATCATCTTCACCCTCTTTTAGAACTCTAGGATTCAGGGGCAGGCCAAGAAACAAGCAACTGGAAACTCCTTTTCATTCAGCCCATTGGAAATTCCCTGCTCCAAGATGCTGCGCAGGGTTATCACCGGGGATCCGAGTTTTCCATTTCCCATTGAAAAAAAATGGAGAAAACGACAGATTCCCTGTTTTTAAATCAGAGAAAACTCAGATTTCCTTTTTTAGCAGAGAAATCCGCGGATTCTCCACTTCTACAGAGTGCTCTTGCAAGCTGGAACAAGCCTGCAAGAGCTGACTGCAGAAAGGGCAGGAAATCCTCAGCCCTACGTGGAGAGGGAGAGAGAGTGGGAAGGGCGGGGACTGAGCCTCTGAGTCAGCCAAGGCTGGGCTCAGGTTCAGACATGCCCTTTGCCCTTGCACACAGCCATCCCCACCACCATCTTGCACTATGGCCACGGCAGCCACCACAGTGCCGCTGCCACCATGCGGCTGGCCGTACAGCTCCGAGCACTGTGGTGGTAGCCGTGGGATGGTGGTGGGGATGGCTGCATGCTGCTTGGCCACCACCACACTGCTGCTGTCCCGAGGCCGGCCACACAGCTCTGGGCACTGCCCTGCAGTGGTACGGGGAGGTTTTGTAGGCAGCTGCCATCATTGCTGACACAGCCCTGTAAGTAAGAGACAGCGGCTGCTGCATGTGAGGCCCCCCCACACCTTGCCACCGCTGCAGAGCTGGCCCTGGAGCTGTGCAGCCAGCCTCATGCTAGCCTCAGCCTCCCCCTCCCTTGGGAAGCTGGCCGGGTGGCAAGCGTGCCCTGCATCACTTAGCCACAAAGCCCCCGCAGAGGGGCACCCCTGCCTTCACACCCCGGCCCTGCACCTGGCTGCGGTGTGCCACCTGGGGCCAGCAGCACCCCCTGCTCCCTTAGCCCCCAACTGCCTTCCCCAGCCCTGCCCCATAGCCCCCAAGCCCCACTTACCTCTAGGGTCCAGGGGCAAAGGGCATGGCTCTGCAGTGGCAGTGCTTGCCCACAAAGCCCTCCCCCCAGCCAGCACACAGCCACCACCACCCCGCACCGCCATGGACCCATGCAGCCAGCTGCGGGGCATAAGCAGCGGTGAAGTGGCGGCTGCTGCATGCAAGCCCCTCTTTCCACCCCCCCGGGCTGGGCAGCACATATATGGCCCCCACATGGTGGTTGCCACCACACTGCCACTACCACATCCTGTGCTACTTGCTCACAAAACCGCACGGGTGGCCATGGGATGATAGCGCAAGGGTAGAGTTGCGGTGGCGGCCTCCATGTGCAGACTCCCTGTCAGGCTGACCTCCACGTGCGAACTCCTGTCACTCTCCAAGCCATTTCATGAGCATCTGTAATCTCAACTCTATACAAGATGAGTATCAGCTCTGACACAACCCCAGCATAATACCCAAACCTGCCCTGGAGAAGGCAGGGGATCATAATGGTCAATGTCCTGCTGCTCTACAAGCATTACCTTATGCTGGAGAGATCCCAGGCAGACACATCCTACCACTCCAAAAATGCTCCAGAGGGTCCAAGCAGAGGACCACATTCCACCCCGCTAGAGGAAGGCAAAACCAACCCCACAGTTTGTACCATTCTGACCATGGGATCAAATTCCTCTCTAACCCCAAACTGCCTTAGCACACCAGTTACTAACTTTTGACCTTCACTCCTATCCCCACTCTCATTATTTGTCTCAAGTAATCTGTAACCTGTCATTAATGGCCCTCAGTATTAAAGGGGGCTTATATTTTCCTTGGCAGGCCTGTGATTTTCCTGGACATGTTAAAAGTCCTGATCCTTAACTCTGGCAATCTACTGTTCTGACCCTGAGTGGACAGGCAAGACCCCCTAGCCAGGAACCTCGAGCTCTGGTCTCAGCAGCAGCACTGGTACAGCCCAGTCAAAAATCCCTAGCTGCAGCCAACACCCAAAGCCTGTGGCAAAGGCTTAAAACAACCCCCAAAAACCCAAACAAAATGAAGTGTAGCACCCAGGCAAATGTAAACCAGGTTCTCTACTGCCTTCAGCTGTGTAACAATGTGGCTACTATACATGTGGTCCTGTATCTCTCATAATTATACTATACATGCAAAAAGTGTCAATTAATGTTTTCTTTTCATTGTGTGTCACTGTGTGGGGGCAGGTGTGTGTGTAGGCAATTCCCCCCATGCAGCCACCAGCAAAATGCATATATCATATCATAAAAGTTGGACTGGAGGAGACTTCAAGAGGCAGGAAAAGCCCAGCAGCCCCATACAGGGATTGAACCCTCCAACCCGGTGCTTTTAGTAGCGCTCTCCAGCTAGCCCCAGCCAAAGAACGCACCCCACCACCAAAGTTCAGCCCTGCGCACGCGCTACCCCGTCCCCCGACGCCTATGCGCGTGCGCGACAGTGGGAAAAGGGGCGTGGCGCAGCCTGACTAGGGTTCTGTGCTGCGCGCTCCCGGGTGGGCGGGGAAGGGACACTCACAGTAATACGCCACGACAGGCTCCCTTTTGTCCAGCTCTTGCCCGGTGCGCAGGTGGTGCTGGATGCTCTTGAACTGCGGGGGCAGCGCGGGCAGGGCCGCGGCCGCCATGACGCCCCGGGCCGAATCCGCCGCAGCAGCAAGAAGAGTAAAGACAACAACAACAGTCCCCTCCCCCACTCCGCGCTGACAGAGCCCTGTCCACCAGCTGCTAACCTCTGGGGCTCACTTCCGTTTCCGGGGGAAGAATGCCCTCTCCAGCTCTCCCCCTGCGCATGCGTGCTTAAGGTGCGGCGGGAAAGCGGCGCTTGCAGCAGCAACCCCTGGCGAGCGGGAGGGCCAAAGCGAAGCTGGTCTGCCAGCGACGGGAGGGGCGGGGGAAGGGGAGGACGCTCGGGGACGGACAGGTTCGAGTCCCGCGTCTGGCGCCCGGGCTCCTGGCCCCGGTGGGATTGGTGTTGCCCACTTGCCAGCTCTGCTGGGCCTTCCCGGGCCGGGCCCGCAGCCGTCTCTCCCCGGTGGAAATCTGCAACTCCTGCAGACGGATCTGTGGCTCAGGGATTGCACTCTGAAGTCAACTCAAGACCCAGCCATGAGCCATGGTAAAAATCATCCTCAAATTGAGGGTTTGCCGACAATCTGTTAGATGGACTCCCCTGGCAAACCCAACCTGGCCATTGACCCAAGAAATGTGCATCCCATAAAGGAGCTACACATGTACTTTGAAGCATGCCTGCACTGCAAGTTTTCAAGCCCTGCCCATGTCCGCTCTCATGGGGACTGAGTGGTCAAAAGAAAATTGGGGGGGGGGCTGCCTATGTAAGAAATAGCCTTCATAAGTCATTTCAAGAGCAATTGCTTTTGTCTGCAGTCCACTGTCTTCTCAAGTCCTCTACCCCTCCCAACTGCCCTTTAAATGGATTTGATTTTATTTTGTTTAAAGCTTGGTAAATGAATGTTTACACAGCCTGAGAGAGGGATGTTAGGGGTCTGGGTATGAAGGAATAAAGAGAAGATAGTTGTATTAACAGGATTGTCAGCTGCAAATCAAGAAAAGCAATTCTTCCATTCTAGTTAGCACAGGTGAGGTCTCACTTGAAGCACTATGTTCCGTTTTGGGCCCCACACTTTAAGAAAGATGTAGACAGATTGGAAATAGTCCAGCAGAGAGCAGCAACAACAACAGTTAGGGGCAAGGGAAGCATGAGTTATGAGAGGCTGAAAAAGCTAGGGTCACCTAGTCTGGGAAAAACTGAGAAGGGAATTTGCGAACAGTCTTTAAAGACCTGAAGAGTAATTATAGAGAGGATGGAAATGGGCTTTTCTCAGTGGCTGTAGGGTACAGGACTAGGAGCAATGGCCTTAAGCTGCAGCAGAGGAAATTTAGGTTAGAGAGTAGGAGGAACTTCTTGACTGGTCAAGCGCTGGAACAGGCTACCTAGAGAAATTGTGGCATCTCCGTCTTTGAAAACTCTCAAAAGCAGGTTGGACAGACACTTGGCTGGGACAATTCGGTCAGGGATAATACTAAATTGAGCAGAGGGCTAGACTAGGTGACCTTGTGAGGTCCCTTCCAGGTCTACTTTCTTATGTTGCTATGATCCTATGACTCCTAAAGAAAGTGGAAAATAGGACTGGTTAGGGTGCTGGAGCATTGTGATGTTATGCTGTAAATTGGATGGCCCCAGGCAACTGTATCTTTGATTCATGGTTAATCATAAAGTGGTTGTGGGTAGTACCTTCTATCTCTTCAAGCTCAATGGAAACCATTACCTACAAATTAAACTGGTTGCAAATGTATGAATTGCATATTGATTTCATTGTTCTGTATGTATATTTCCCTGTGAGTCAGAAGTCGGAAGCTAGGAAAAAAGCAAAAGAAGTACATGTACTGGATTCCCAAAAGAAAGTCTACAAAGCAAGATTTTTTTTTGCCAGGGTGCTAACTGAAAAGAGTTTTGGAATTGTTACCTGGGTTAGTTACATTTTTAACCAGTTTTTAACCAATTTTTTCATTAGCTGGTTTAGCTGCTTTGGGGCCTTTTGCCGTGTTTGTGTTTCTGTGACTCATAGATTTCCTAGACATTAGGGCTAGAAGGTACCTTCGAAGATCAAGTCCAGCCCCCTGTGCCAGGGGCAGGAAGTTAGCTGGGGTCACAGGATCCCAGCAAGATAAATGTCCAATTGACTCTTAAAGGAGTCCGGAGTCAGCGCTTGCACCACCTCTGGCAGCAGTCTGTTTCAGGCCTTGGGGGCTCAGACTGTAAAGAAGTTCTTCCTTATGTCCAGCCTGAAACGGTCTTGGAGTTTGTGACTGTTTGACCTTGTCATCCCATGGGGTGCTCTGGTGAACAGGTGTTCCCCCAGACTTGGTGTTGGCCCCTTAAAAATAGCTATGGCTAGCAACACTGCACTCCTCTACCTTTTTTTGTTTGATTCATATCCCAACCAGAGAAACCTAAAACCACATGACTAAAATCATAAATGTCTCCTCCTAATGGAAATAGCTCACTGTACCCCCAAATACTAGCCAAGTACTCCAGCTGAGGACATAGATCTGGTGCATGTGACACACAATATGGGAACATGAAATAAAGGTGCAGAGGTTCTGGTGTATGAAGGAAACTACATACAAGGGTGCAAATGAAAAGTTGGTATAAAGGAACGAAGGGAAGGAAGGGCTGTTGGTCTGGAGAAGCAGGAAGAGAAGTTTGGGAATACTCAAATCTAGGAGTACAGAGAAGGGCTGTTTTGGACTTGCATATCTTAAATCCTTACTTGACTAAAACTAGTTTTATGGATGCTGTGAAACAGTATCACCATTTTAGGTATGGGGACCTAGAATGCATAACTCTTCTTTTGGAATTCTGCTTACAGGCAGAGATACCTAAGTTTAAGGCACTACAATACACAAGCCTTGATGAGCAAGGGCCTATATGATGACATTTTGCTAAATGCCATCAACATGGATAAAAATCTTTCAATTGAGAGTTGTTTGAATTAAAAAAATGATAGAGTTGGTATTTCTAATGTATGTTCTTTGTAAATAAATTCAGTTTATACACATTTATATTGAAATAGCTATAATACCTATAAGAATAGCACACAGGATGCATACAATATTCTCTTAAATATAAGACACCCTCATTAGAAGAAATATTTTTAAAAGAATCATATTTAAAGGAGGACCATAAATGATCTTCACTAAAGAAGACCCACAAAGTGCATGACACCTGCACCCTGAAGAATTAGTAAGCTAAGCATGCCTTAGGGCAAGGGGGTCGAAGTGGGTTAAATATGGGTTATATATAAGGTTAAATTGCAGCCAGTGCCACTGTAGAACACAGATGAACACTGCTGCTGCTTCCCCCACCCCGTTCCCCACCGCAAAGTTCAGAGTCTTCAGTCACCGATGAAACTCCCCACAACAAAATCTTTAAACCATATGTTGCTTCTGAAATATTCATTGTCAGAAAAGAAAAGACGTTATTTTCTTTTCTCATCCCAAGTGTCAAACTCTTTCATTACAAAGCAAAGATGAGATTTAGATCTAGTGGTACCACTTCCATCAACACTTCGGCTGCCACTACCCTTGGGGTCTCAGGGCTCTCTCTCTCTCTTCTGATTTCAGCTTCTTGACCCCACTGGGCACGGGGCAGTATGATGTGGTTGAGGAAGTTCAAGGAGGCTTGGGGCCCAATGTGCCAGAGCTGCACCATGAGGTACAGTGCAGTGGGAAGGCACCTGTACACAAGACCATCCCGGTGGGGTGGGGATTGTGGGAATCAGGGCAACTGCCCAGTGCCCCGTGCTTTGACAGGCCCTGCAGAGCAGGGTGGAGCAGTCTCAGCTCCTCCTCCAGGGCCCACTTAGTGCTGGTAACTGCGTCATTGCCGCCCGCTTTGTGTCTGGCCGCTCGGCACCCCCCCCCCACCAGATTCTTCATGTCTGGGTCCCATACAGGCTGATTTTCCCCAGGCCCCGCACCCTGCGAGGATCATCTCGTCTCGTCTCTGCCCATGCGGCATAGTAGGGTGCAGTGAAAGCATGTGTACCATGTGGCCTAGGGGGCTGCAGACTGCTCAGTGTTGGAGAGATGTTAGACACCCCTGATCTAGACAGTAAGGCATTTCAATCAGTACTAAATAGCACCTCCCTTCCATGATTTTTAAGAAAACATGACTATGTTCATGGTACTATGACATGCTATATTCACATGAGTGCTGAAATCTTGTGATATAATATAGAAATAATGTAGGTTTGTATTAGTAAACACAGTACTTTTTAAAATGCAACTTCTGTTTTGATATAAATGTTTAACATTGAGTTCAGAATGTTTATGTTCAGGAAATTTCAAGAATATTTGGTAGAATGAAAACAAAGTTCAAAATTTTGTACAAAACAATTTTCTCCACCTCTATTTAAAATCAGCCAGTTTTGTCTCAGCCCAAAAACCATGAGACTTAAGCAGATCTTTGTTTTTGCCTGAGTTCTCCCACCTATAAAATGAAGATCATGAGGATGATTTAGCCTCCTTCGTAAACCGTTTCAAGACTAAAGTGCTATGTAAAGGGAAGGTAGTATTTTAATATAACAAAGGACTTAGTCTGTCTGTATGTCTGTAATGCTTTTGATCAAGTGTGCATGTGCCACATGTCCGTGTCCTCTTTTTTAAGCCCTCTGCTCTCAGTCAGGGCTTGTTTTTTTTAAATCTGCCCAAATGTCCAGGACTTTCCTTTGTTCCAGGGGCAGCAGGGAGCACACACATACCTGCCTGCAGCTGTGAAGGTGCAGACCCATGCAGTGCTCCCTGCTGCCTCTGATTGCCTCTCACTGCTTCCACTCCCAGAGCACAGCAAAATCCCGGACATCTGGTCAGGGCAGGGGGAGTGGAGGCTAGGGCTGCAATAGGGCAAGGCGGGCGGGGAGGGTTGCTTGTTCTTCAGTGAGGGAAAAGGGGGGTGGGGAGGTCAGCAGGGAACTCTGTGGCTGGGAGGGCAGACCAGGGGCTGTGGCCTGTGCTCTGCTTGCAGGGGCTGAGCAGCCACGAGATGCTGAGGAGGCAGGGGGAGGGAGGGAGCCGTGGCCAGGCTGCCTGGTGCGGTGTGGCAGCCTCATCCCAGGGCAGGGGTGCCACAGCCTCCCCATCTTCTTCCCTCCAGCCCACACTGGGGCCAGACACACTCCGCTGCCGCCTGCTGACCATTTTGCTTTGTTCTGGCATTGATGTGCCAGGCCCTTGAAGGGGAGCACATGCACAGTTATTTGGGGCCAAGTAGGTATTACAGGGTGTTTGGATTTACCTCTGGGTATGAATCAGCCCATTGCCACTTTTTAATAAAAAGTTCAGTATCAGAGCCACCACGCTCTGGCCAGTCAGGATGGGGACAGCTGGGGCCTGTTTGGTAGGGCTGGTGGGGTAGGGGGCTGCAGTTCAGGAGTGTGGGGCAGCAGGGTGGGGGCAGGGGATTGTGGGTTGGGAGTGTGGGGGGCTATAGGTCAGGAGTGAGGGGCATCAGCAGGGATGGGGGGCAGGGGGCTGTAGGTCAGGAGTGAGGGGCACCATCAGTGCCCAGGGGAGCAGGGTATGGTAGTTTGGTGACTGAGGGGCACTGGCAGGGATGGTGTCAGTGCATTGGGAGCAGCAGGGCTGGGGGGGCTGTGGCTTGGTAGTAAGGTGCAACAAAATAGACAAGGGGCAGGGGCACCCTTTGGGGCTGGCCATGTAAGCACTCTTTTGAAATTTGTCATTCATGATGGGCAATTGGCTAGTTATTAATATGAGGCCAGCTCAGCTTTATGTTTATGGAAGTTCAGGACAAAATAATAACACAATTGTAAAAGAACTCTTTTTATATTCATTTATTTTACTCTACAAACATCCCAGTATCTCATTAAATGTGATTGGAGTATGGTTGAACAGCTCTGTAGTTAGTACGTATAAATTGTAACTTCAACATAATAAATTACATGTTGCATTTTGTACATAAAAGGTTTATTATACCTGAGATTACAGAATGAATTTGAAAAAACAGTCCCTGCATATATGTAAACAGCTGGATGGATATTTGATGTATACAGCAAAAACTAAGCACCTATGTACTGACCATAACACATGATATATAATCAACAAATTAAGGCAGGTATTTTTTCCCCTCTTGTGCTACTTGAAAATGAAAAATAAATAGTTATATCCATGGTCAGCTAAACATATATTTGTTTAGTTTTAGGGACAAGAGGAAAATTACTTACTTCCATGGAAAAAATCAGAGCATGAAATCTATTACACAGTAAACACATTAGAATTTAGGATGTCAGCATCAGCCAGCTCATCAAAAAGTAAGAACTACATAACCTCTGTACAGTTTGGATCCAGATAAGTCCAGCAAAGATCAAATTCTACACTCATCTGAGCAGTTCTGCTGAAGTGGATAGGATATTCTGTGTGGGTAAAGACTACAAGGTTTGCAGAACTGCAACTGTGGAGACTGCTTACATGAGTAAAATGAACAGGATTTGAACAAGATGGCTAGCTGTATACTGTATTGGGATTCTCCCCCAAGTTTTCAAAAGTAAATTAACTTTGAAAGGCCCTGGATCTTTAACAGGGACTTTTAATCATACTAAATGTTAGCTAAAACATTATTTTAAAAATACATTACACTTCTCAAGGAAGTTAAGCTTTCCTACCTCAAATTTTATTCTTAGCACAGTAGGTTTATCTAGTGCCCACAGAAGTCAACAAAAAAGCACTCACTTCAATAGGCAGTGGATCAAGTCATTTTCATTCAAAAGAATGAGTTAGAAAATCTTTTGTTTTCTTGAGTCTCCATCAAGAATATTTTAATTTTTTCTGACATTGAAATACAAGACTGAGTTTTATCTATTGGTCATGGACCATAATGAAGCAGGCAAAAGAGAGCTTGACTTTTATAAATTAAAGATACTTTTCTTCCACTCAACAAACAAAAAAGTCTACCAAATTATTAGTACTCTAATTGTAAACATTAAAAAAATGGAAACTACCTCTTCCTTCTGTCCAGTTTCCAAATGTATCTTTCTGTCAGCTCACATGTAACCAGGGAGCATGATTGATTTTCATTTGAAGATATCCTTTAGTTCTGAGATGGAAACTGGTGTGCAAGAGAATACAAGATATATAAATAGATCTAAAGAATACTTAGTTCAAGGTATAACTAAGGTATAACTCAAAATCCACTTAGTTCAAGGTATAACTTTATCACTTTGGTGTGCTGATTTTTATATTTAACAACTGTATGCAATGTGATAGAAATGCAGAACTGGCCTAACAAAAAATTAAATAAAAGGACCCAGTCCTTCAATCCATCAGAAAAAATTCTCATTGAAATCAAGGTATGTGTGTGCCCAGAGCAGTGGGGATCTTTAAAAAATTAAGATCACTGTAACTGAAAGTATAATAAATATTTATGAATCATTCTATGCTATATAACGGAGGTAAGTGTGGGACCCTTGACCTTTTATTTCATAAATCAATATGACCCATGCATATATATTTGGTATATTAAAAAGAAAAAATGGAGGAGAGGTGGTCAGAGCAGTACAAGTAATTGTGTGCCCATCATTTGCTTTAAAAAGAGTTTTTCATATAGCATGACACAAAATAGTATGTTTCTTGCCAACAATATCTTAGCAGACATCGCTTCATGTCATAAAAACCACAGCACAGTCAGGAGGAGTCTCATGGGAGGCCAAGGATGTGGTTGTTCAGGATTCAGGCTGCAACAGCATAACTTCTTGGGAAAAGTTGGGGAACTTTGTTGTATCATGTCAGACACTACCTGAACACAGAAGCTCACTTCATAAGCATTAGAGTTCCATGAACTAAAAGTAAATCATGAGATCATTTACATAAGCACCACACCATCTGCAAACAGACTTGTTCCAAATCCATATGGGAACTTAAATAGCATCTTCCATTAAGTTGCAAGTAAAATAATCATTTTCTTTTGGATCTGGTTCTTATATTGCATTTTAAAACATTAATATAAAAGTTTACAGAAGGATATAGTTCCTGTACAAATTTACCCAGGTGTACAGGAAAGGTCTGTTTCAAGCTGAGATCTCCGTGGTACATATTCAAAAAAAGTGTGAATGAATGATAAAGAGGAATGATTCAGTATGAAAATAAGTTCACTGATTGTTTAAGAAACCCAGCCTCCTACATAAGATCTCAAAAATCTCAGCAACACACAACACCACTGTAATCACGGTAAATGTGTACATAGCAATAAGGAAAATTGTCTTTTCAAAGTGTTCTGGCACCAGGCAACGGGTAATATTAAATTTTTTATTGAGGGCTCCTGCATCACACCTGTAGACTGGGTTCACCTGGAAACCAAAGAGGTGACTCTGAAGCCAAAAAGACACAACTTCAAGGACAACCCTTAACAAAACAGTGAGGATATAAAAAACAGTGTAGATAGGCTTTTGGAGGATATCTTCCTGATTGATGGTTTTACATGCTGCATAAAGATGAAACACTGCTCCAGGTACCAGTACAGTCACTAGCTGTAATGCCCAGAATACCTAAAGTATAGCAGAAAACTTGCTGTCAGATAATTTGCAACTGCATTGAGCCTGCTAGAAGTAGACTCACACCTGAATTTATTATAAGAATCTATTCAATATATAAAACACATATAAAATTAAAAGATTATGTAAGGTAAGAACAATCAATGTTACATTTTTTTTCCAAAAGCTGGATTTAGAGCTCATTTACTTTTTTGTTAACATTCTCTGAATTGAGGTAAACTATGGTATAAATACAGTAGATCGCAATGAAGAGGTCCTGGGCCTGCATACCTTTACTCACTTAAGTAATCCTTACTTGTGTGGGTAGTTCTTATGAACCACTGGTGGTGGTTATTGAGACATTGAAGGATTCTATCTCTAAAACACCTTTACAAATAAGTATTATCTCCATATTTTTTAAAGGATGGTAAGCTGAGACACAAAGTAAATTGACTGATTTGTTCAGTATCACACACAGTTAGTCACCGAGCCATGAATCAAAATCAGGTGTAGCCTCCTATTTCCCTACCCTACGCAGGAGAGACTACCTATTCAGCTATTCCACAGGGTCAGTGGAAATACCCTTTATGTGAATAAAGATGGGTGTGTGGATATAGAGTCACAGAATCCAGCCATTACAGTCTACAAGTCTTTTTAGGTTAGATATTGTTTATTATAGTTCATTTATGAGCTGATCCTACAAATCTTTCTCACCTGAGCTATCCTTACTCTGGCAAATAGTCTGACTGTTTCCAACAACTAAGGATTATTTTTCTATGCAGTGAGGATTACTCTTGTGAATAAGGTTAAAAGCACAGCACCTTTCTTTGCCATATATGCGCTCATATTCTAAGTTATATCACTACATTATCAAAGTACTTCTTAGATTACTCTACTATCTCTACTTAAAAAAATAAATTAAAAAATACCTGAGGAGTAATTGGCCTGAACTGATTGTAACAGAAGAGATTAAGCTCTCTCTTATCTGGATCACAGCTGAAGTGCAAGGCCTCATTTCCATAAACTGCAAAGCCCAGAACGCCAAGGAAAAACATCCGAACTGAGCCAAAGAAAAGCGTGTGGAACTGACCAATTACTGTTGGCGGCCTGAGCTGCAAATGATAGGATTATTTGAGAGAAAAGAAAAAGATAAATATTGTTATTCTTGCAGGTATATTCTTTCACTTTTCCAAAAACATGTACTTTAGATTTGGAAAAATCCTCCTCATTCCTTTCTCTTCCTTTAAAACAACCACAGCAAGAAGACTGTAGTGGACATGTAACCAAATAATGCCTTAAACTGTTTTACT
Source organism: Crocodylus porosus (assembly GCF_001723895.1). NCBI lineage: Eukaryota > Metazoa > Chordata > Crocodylia > Crocodylidae > Crocodylus > Crocodylus porosus. The sequence goes on from NW_017728943.1 coordinate 126,512,076, forward strand.
GTCTCTAAAAGATTTTCATAAGCACTCATTCCTTTAGCCTCCATCAGATAATCTGTTTAAAAGCTCTTTAAAAAGAAATCAATAGTAACTGTAGATACCATATACATTCAGCCTTCTCCTATTACAAACATGCCAGACAGACTGAAGATGGAATCCTTCAATGAAGACTTCATATTTTGTTTTGCTGTTGTTTAAACTATCACAATGGCAAAAGAATGATTGTCTCCATCTATGAATCCTTGGAAGCTAAGTTTTGACTTCTCAGAAGTAAGGCTTGTAAGAACCAGGCCAGTTTATGCCTCAGTTCCCATTAGTCGTTGTGCCTCATTGATATTTCCTTTAAGGAAAGCATGGGTTATGTACAGTGTTACAAGTCTCATGCTAATCTATTCCTCCAGAATTTCTTAACAGATCAGCCAGTCTCTGAACACCACCAATTGTAATGCTAAAAAAAAATAAAAATAGAAATAAAAAGCAGATTATTCCTTTCCCTTTTATTTCATGATTCACTTCGTACTTACACATCCTTCATAGAAGTTCTTGATGTAATTTAAAGACATGTCTTGGAGGATGCTAGCCTCGTGCAATGGTGGAGGAAATCATTGCCAAGTGGCCATCATCAGACTGGGTCTGATGCTATTGCTCTCCCATGACTCTTGCTGTGGAAAACACTTGTCACTGCATATTTTGCCTTTTTATCTCAGGGGCCCCAGGCAACCTGACCCTTTCAGGCCCCCAAAAAATAAAAAAAGCTTGGAAACAAAAGGCGAGGGCATGTGGTCTGCCTGCTGATCCCCAGTGACTACAGTCAGCAGAAACAAGGCACACAACAAAGGGACACAAAGGCAGGGGAACGTGCCTGGGCAGCCGGGTCCCAGCAGGACTTAGGGGGCTTGAGAACTAAAGTAACCTGGGGTGGGGCAGAGTGATTCTTCCTGCTTTCAGTGACAACCCCATCCCTTTTCAAGGGGAGTCAGTAGAAGTTCACTGCACTACAGTCCTCTCAGGGGGGGCTTGGCAAAGGGGCAGTGCGGG
>NW_017728943.1:126513594-126580545 GCF_001723895.1 Crocodylus porosus
GGGGCAGTGCGGGCAGGGGAGGGAGGCTGGAGGGGCTTGGCGAAGGGGCAGTGCGGGCAGGGGAGGGAGGCTGGAGGGGCTTGGCGAGGGGGCAGTGCGGGCAGGGGAGGGCTGCGGGAGGGAGGCGCTCTGGCCCCCGTGCCCCGTGCTGGCTGGAGCTCGGTGCAGCCCCGGAGCGGGCCCGCGGGGCTCCGTCCCTGCCCCAGAGGAGGGCACTCCGGGCTTCCCCCGCGGGCCGAGCAGGGGTGTGGTACGCACCAGCCGCATCCCCGGCGCCGGGTTGTTGGGGCGCCCCATTCACTTGGGCTTCAGTCCCCGCGCGCTGCTGCTCCGCCGGGCCCCGGCCAGGGAGTGCGGCTGGAGCATCCTGCAAGAGAGGGGCTGATGCGCTCCCCCCGCCCAATGCACAAACGCACCCGGGGGAGGGAGAGAGCCCGTGGCTCCAATCCAAAAATAAAAAAAAAAGCATAAAAAGCACCCATGCTGCCTGCCTCCCCCCTGCCCTGCCCTGAGTGTCCCTCTGAGTCAGCAGCAGCTACTTCACCCAGGGTTCACTCTTTTTGCCGGGGGGGGGGGGGAGGTCTGCAAAAATAAAAAATTGGGCTGCCCAGCACCATTCCCTAATAAAATTGGAGCCCTCCCTGCACCAGGTTTTGATTTTCAAAAGTAAGGCCCTGGGTCTTTAATGCCAACTTTTTATCCACTCATGCTCAATGTTAGTTGCCAAGTTATTTTAAAAAGGTGTTACGCTTCTCAAAGAAGTGTAGCTTTCCTACTTCGAGTGTTATTCTTAGTGCAATAGGTTTATCCAGGGCCTCCAGCAGTCAAGAAAAAAACACTGTTTTCAATAGGCGGTGGATCGAATCATGTTCATTCAAATGGATGAGTTAGAAAATCTTTTGTTTTCTTGAGTCTCCATCAAGAATATTTTAATTCTTTCTGACATTGAAATACAAGACTGAGTTTTATCTATTGGTCATGGACCATAATGAAGCAGGCAAAAGAGAGCTTGACTTTTATAAATTAAAGATACTTTTCTTCCACTCAACAAACAAAAAAATCTACCAAATTATTAGTACTCTAATTGTAAATAGTCCAAAAAAATGCAAACTGCCTCTTCCTTCTCGAGAAACTACCTCTACAGGGTGACTCTTGTCTCTTATGGGGGAGGAGGGGCAAATTAATGAGATAAATTGTGTGGAGAGGGGTTGCACCTATTCCAAAACATACTCAGACTGCAAAAAGAGTATGAGGGATGGAACAAAAAGAGACAGACATGACTGAAGGATCATGGCTGTTTAGCTTTCCAATTTTTTGTGCCCTTTGGACTGTGGATAGCCATTCAAAGACCTTTCAAGGCACTGGATTGGTATTACTTTTATAAAGCATCTCAGTGATCAGTTGGGAAAAAAAATCTGTAATTTGAAATAACTTGAACCTTGACTTCACCCCACACCCTCCACCATGATTGCTGAAGTCCCCAGATTCCACAGCTGTTGGTATCCAGGAATCCCAGCCCCACCACGGAATGGGGCAGGCATGTGGAGCCTGCAAGACCCCCTGCTACACCTTGCCCACGTTGCACAGTTGGCTGGCAAATCACGCAATACATATGGACGGGCAAAGTTATGATCACATGGTAGGACTAGCCCAGCGCTAAGAAAGAGCTGACCAGCTAGAAATTTAGGGCCTCAAAAGGAGGAACAACTCTACTGCTGGTTTCTATCCAGCTTCCATTGGAACATGTAGCAGGGTCCTAGGTTTGTACCTCTTACTTCCACTGTAGACTGAGCAACATGTTCAGCATGTCTTGGTACAAGTGTTGCACCCTTTCCCCAGTTCACCCATGTTGGACTAGTACACCCAGGGTGTATCTACACATGCAATTAAGGCAACACAATCAACTCTGGAACCATTTGAGCTGAAGTAAACAGCTCCTGGGTAGAGCGTCTACACATATGCCAGAGACATCAGCAATTTGAGCTGGGCAGAGCAGGCCTGGTCTAGCAGAGGGTAATGGTGGAGGTCAGTCCTGGGCTCTGGGTGGTGGCATCAGGTGGCAAAGGGTCTGGCTGGGGCACCAGGGTGGTGAGAGTGCAGAGCCATGTGGCTCTGCAACAGCTAGGAGTCTGGCCAGGCTGACAGGGCAACATATGCCTATGGTCACACATGGGTTTGATTGCAGTTAATTGCTCTGCCATAAGATAGTATTGTGTTAGCTCCACAGTAAAGTGTCTCTGACAATACTATCTTACCGCAAAGTTCAGTAATTTACTGCACCCGAATATAAGCGCACATGTAGATGACACTTTACTGTGGAGCTAATTAGTCTATTCAGCAGTAAAGGACATGTGTAGATTCATTCCCGGGCTTTTCCTCCCTCTCCTGAGCTCAGATCCCCGTGTCTAAAACACAGCCATTCCTCTGTCCAGCCTATGGATCCTTAATTTCCCTACCAAATCCAAGTCCAAGTCCAAATCCAAATCCAAATCAGGATAAACCTGTACAATTCCAAATCCAAATCCAGGACACATCCTGTACAATTCCTTGGCCCATTTGTGAGTTCTGGAGTATAATCTACTTTAATATAGACAATAAAGCTTTCAACAATTCTGTGTGCTTCAGTGAACAACCATTTCATAGCAATGACTTGTTCCTAGGACTTAATTATTTAGATCAAATGCAACTAACATTATTATTATTTCTCAGGTCTATTGACAGTGTTTATGAATGTGTGGAAAGAATGTGCAGCTCCCTTCTTTTCTGATTCAAGATTGAATCTTAATATTTTTAGGTTACAGAGCAGATGATCCATCAAGTCTCTTGTTCAATATAAATTTTATTTGGGTGGTATTTATTACCATTATGGATGGCTACAAAAAAGACTTCTAAAGCAGAGTGAAAATTTGCAAAGCCCTGACACTTGTTTCCATGAAGACGACTAATAGATTGCTGTAATTTTAAATAAAGCATTTATTGTTTTTAATGGTCTGTTGTTAGTAGATAATTTAAATGTAGGAGGCACTTCTGAAAAACAAAGCAGAAATCATACACCTTACAAAGCTTTAATTATAAGATTATATATTCAGTGAAACAATAACTATTTATTATTTGAATAATACCTAAATGCATGAAGGACATGTTTTGACCAGCTCACAATGGTAAATATAGTGATAACACAAGATTTCATATTCAAATATATCAGAGTGAGTTTTGAAGAGCAAATGACAAGGAGAGTTTTAGGGCAAGATGCTATGTGACCCAAAATAGCAGTGCTCTTATCCCCTTTCTGAGTTATCCCATCCCATTTTACTCTTGACTCCATATTCTCCTTACATCCTTGAAAAAAATTCTAACTCCATACCTTTGCCAACTTTATAGTCCACCTGTCACTAAAAAAACACTACAATTCATTGCTGTGTCATTTCCTGATCTTTCCACATGCTTTCTCCAGCAGAAACTTAATTTTCCCAGAGAAGCTTGTCTTCTTTGTTTATAATTGTTTCTCCTGTTACACTCCATCCCTTTCCTACTTTGTAGTATCCTACTTACATCCTCATACATTCCTGCTGTCTTGTTTCTCTCTTCTGTTTGCATGGCTTGCATGATGCTATGTTTCACTCTGCTCTACATATGTTATCCCCATAGGTTACTTTTATCACTTTCTTGCACATGCTGTTCAACTTTCAGGTTTCCTTCTCCTTCCTTTTCCTGTAACTCTAATTCCATTAGTAGCTCCTAGCTGGTAGCACTCAACAATTTTCATGTCCTGGATTTGTGTTTTCCAGCCTTTTTTATGTTGGTTTCAGAATTTGTTCATAGGAAAGTAAAATGTACCCATGAAATCCCATGTGATCATCTTCCACACTGTCTGAGGCCTTCTTGACTGATAGCTTCCTGCCTCTTCTAGGGTCTTTCGCTGAGTGAACTACTTTTATCCAGTTTGTTTTTCTTTCCAGAAATTGTAGTGAGGTAGGGCTTGAACTTCTAAAATGTTGGAGAACTCTGATAACAGTTTTTCTTTATCAAAGAGCATAGCAAATTCCCTGCTACAAATCTTCTGCTCAACTATCTTAAGAATAGCAGAACTACTACTCCCTTTTCTCTGAGCTGCAGAAATAATGAGATAAATCATGTGTGGAGAGGGATTGCACCTATTCCAAAACCTATTTTCACTTCAAAAAGAGTATGAGGGATGGAACAAAAAGAGGCATACATGATAGAGGGATCACGGCTATTTAGATCTCCAATTTTCTGTATGCTTTGTGCTGTGAATAGTCATTCAAAGACCTTTCAAGGTACTGAATTGGTATCACCTTTATAAAGAATCTCAGTGGTCTGTTGGGAAAAAAATCTGCCCCCCAACTGGCATCTGATGAGTATTAGCCTTATTTAAGCCCTATGTATACTAAAGTTTAACTTTTTGCGTTGATTTGCATGTGAAGTTGTAGTAATAGTGTCAATATTTGGGGATATATATATATATTTTAAGTTGTATGGTCATGTTGGGCATAACAATAACTCACATGTAATTCAGATGCATGAGCTGAAGAATAAGCATACCTCACTGCTTTATGTATTTTTGGATAAAATGCTGAACTTTTCTGATCAAATATTAAACTTTAAGTGAGCTATGTATCTTTTTAAAATATATAAAAAACCATCAGTTTTCTGCACAAAAATGCAGGTAGAGTTTGATGCTCATGCATATAACAAAATTTTAATGCTCATACATCCACCTTATAGAATTATCTGAACATGCTAGATTACCCTTTAATATCATTAATACTTTTATATTCATATATACTCCCTTTAGAATATATGTTGTCAGTAAAAACCCATTTTTAGTGTCCTCAAGAAATATGTTTCTGTAGTATTAATGATATATTTAGATAGAGATGCTTAAAAAGCCACAGTAGGGAAACTGAAGTATGCCTTTTTGTAACATAAAATCTATCCTTTAATATAATGAAAACCATCCTTTTACAGAAATCTATCCTTTAATGGGTTTTAATAGCTTTTTTTGCAGATGATGACTATTTGTCCCTACATTAACGTTAGACTTAATACCCAATAGTCATTACACCAGGCCATAATATATTTAATTTTAATGGAAATAGAGATCCCACAATGAAAATATATTTTACATAAAGAGATCCAGAATGCAAAATAATACTGCACGGCACATGTCTTAGAATCGACTATCTATTATTGTAATGATAGCTATCTATTATAGCTTAAACAATCAAACTTCACAAGTTGTGCATTGTCTCTAATATCAAAATATTTTCTCAAGAAAACTACTATGTGTTTGTTTTATGAGAAAAAGAGAGAGCAAGAGAAATGAAAACCTAGCTTGCCAGGGTTGCTCAGCTTTTACTGTGAGAACATTTGTGAATACAATTGGAATGAACTTAAGAAGTGATTTTGTGTAGGTTGCTAAAAAGCCCTGACCTAGCTGATCTTAATGGAAGGACCTGTGTTTATTGAAATGGCATTGGATTAGGTCCATAATAAGAATTTATGTTTTCCAGCAAACATCAGTTTTCTGTTGGTTTTCTGCTATGCCTAGGAGGGATTTAGGGTACTGCTACTGTGTTCATCTTCATTTGAGGCCAAATCCAGAAAAAGAGTCAGGCCTCTGCTATATGTTACATATGTTATGAAATTCATTGGTTAATCACAAAATAAACTTAGACTGGTCTTTAGTGGATTGTACCTCCTTTATACCATCCCAGGAGCCAGCCTTCCTACCTCAAACTAAACAGGATAACAAGATAGCAACAAAATCACCCCCTGCCTGTCCTATCCAGGACAAGGACTTCACCATAGTGTTGCACTGTTGCCTTTCTTCTCAGCTTCCCTTGTCCCCAACATCATCTCTTTGGGAGATTTTAACTTCCTCCAGGGCCAGTCTATCAGCCCTGGCTGCTGGCCTAGTGCTCCTAGGAAGGCAGAATATTAACCTTTAGTCCTCTGCGTCTGGGCCTCTGCCACTGAACCCTGCACCTTGTTACATGGCCACACGTACAAAGTAGGACCAGCCACAGGCGCAAAATAATTACACAATAAAACTGACTCTCCAGATATAAAAAGTACAAATGAGCTATACAGTTAGTGCTTGAAAATGTGTAATAACTCTATAGCTGGTTTTTACCCAGCTTTAATTTGAATGACTAGCAGGGCCTCAGTTTACATAAAGGAGAATATATTTGAGCTTTAGGCACAGAATGATCCCCTTGCTCAGCATTTGCCTAACTATGGAGGGACCTAAACTCACTAAGTACAGACAACTTAACCCAGCAAGCCCAGAACTGCCCTTAGTAGCTAAGCATCTAGCTCCCACCTAAGTATCACGGGGGTCTTGGAAGCAGTCAGTCATGCCAAATCCCATGAAGGGCCTAATACAGAAAGTATTCTCAGAGCATGCCTTAACACTCAGCATAGGGATTCTCACAAAATGCAGTCATGGCTGCTTTATTTTTAAAAACACAGCCAGAAGAAGGTGCCACTATCCCTGCCTTACTTATAAATATCTTCAAATTAGGACACTTATGCAGAACATGATAGGTTCTCCACAGGCTGTGCTGGTACAAAACACAGCTTCACCTCCCAGGAAGATGTCCTAAACACCTAGAGCTATGGGCCATGGTGAAGAAAGGAATGCAATGCTCATCAGGCCAGAAATAGAAACTGTGAGAGACAGCCTGGCTCTATAGCTTAGCCCACAGGTGCTCAACCCCCAGGCCATGGGCCAAATCTGGCTCATGGAGCCAGGGCATCCAACTATCTCATCCCTTGCTGCCACATTCCCAACCCCCATGTAGCCAGATTGGGGCTGAACCACTCCCCTTCCCCTGCCCACATGTCCCCTTCCCAACCCCCACATGGCTGAGTTGGGGCCAGGCCATGCTTCCTCCCCACATATGTCTGAAGCAGGGTTGGGCTGCCCCCACCCCATGCATGTGGCCAGATTGGGCTCCACTATACCTGCCCCACATGCTGGATTGGGCCCACTGGGTAGGTCTGATTCACAGAGGGACCAGGAGGCAAAAAGGTTGGATATCTCTGGCTTAGGCAGTGCTTAGATACTCAGGTTCGAGGTCAGAGTCTTGGATTCCACTCTCTCCTTCAAGGCTTCTATATTTTTTGGCCAATGACTGTTTAACTTAAACTACAAAAATGCATAAACAATCCTTGGAGGAGAGACCAGAACCCACTTTCACTCCTAAACCTGGTTTGTTTGCAGGTGTTTTTTCCCATTTTGTAGGTGCCCAACAGGATTCTGAAAAATGGAGCCACAAAAATGATTTTTCATTTGAAGAAAAAGGAAAAGCAACCAAAAGAAATGTGCATATTTGAGATACATTTACATTAAAAAACCCTTGTGCCTTGTAGTTGTGCAATAGGGTTGATTGTTTAGTTTTAGGAATAGGTTAGATAAGGTCTTGCACGGGACAGTTTAGATAGTGATGTTTCTGCCTTGAGCAAGCGGTTGGACTAGATGACTTCCTGAGTTCCCTTCCCACCCTACTTTTCCATGATTCTCAAACCTAAATCAGGAGTTTGGTCAACTTCATAGTTGCAATTACAAGCTGTCTGGCTTATGGAGATCCAGAACTTTCAGTCCCTTCACAAACTGCCCATTTGTACCTTGATTTATAGGTTTGATTCCAGGGCTAGCTCTTTTCTGCCAATTTTCTTCAGCTCAGAGTGAAATGTTTAATCATATTGCAGCTGCATGGTCCAGTTCTGTGATACCTGCTTCTATTCACTGGAGAGGTAGGTACTATGAATTCAGCTCTGGGACCCCTGCCCAGTGTGGCCCTATGAAATCCGACTTTATTTTTTCTGGTGCTGCTGCTCTGATTGGGTATCCCTGCAAAAGTCAGCTCTTATTTACCATCCTCACTAGTAGAGTCAGGCCTCCTGCAAAGTCATCATTGCAGCACCATCACTTGTGCTGATTTAGGCCTGCAGATTCATTCTGAACAGGATAAAGAAACTTATTTTGTGATCTGCTACTCCAAACAGGCCAGGCTTGTTGAACTTGTTCTCATATAACAGGATCCCCAGTCCTCTAGGAGCCCTTTCTCTGTTTTAATATGAACTATTTTTTTCTTGAACCTCAGTAACAAAACTGTATAAGATGTTTCAGATGATGCCTTGCACAGTGATAATGCTACTTCCTTATCACAACTGGTAAGATATGCCTTATTACCTGATATATCTTGAATGACATTTGCCTTCATCATGGTTGCATCACGTTGGTCACTAGTACACCCAGGTTTTTCGTTCCTCTCCTGAACTGTGATCCTGGTGTCCAAAATACAGCAATTTATCTGTCTACTCTATGGAGCTCTAATTTCCTTACCAAATCCAAGTCCACTATCTATGAAGTCAGGATAATCCACTCACTCCAGGACACATCCTGAACAATCCCTTGGCACATTTGTGAGTTGGGAATATAATCTATTTTAATGTAGACAAAAATACCTCCAACAATCCTGTATGCTTCCAAGAACTCTGCAATAATTACTCTGACAATAGAGTGTTTAGACCAAATGATTATTAATTTTTAACAATTATCTCTTTTATCTGTAAATCAGTTATTAATCTTTAAATATTACCATTTCTTATCCAAACAGTCCTTACCCCTTTGAATATAACAGAAACAGCTTGACTAGTTTGGTCTTCTCATTTGGCTGGCACCTTGCAGCTTCATTTCTGCTCCAAATATATTTAGAATACAGAAGCCAGGTGTCTTTTTGTCTATCAGAAAATCCCTTTTATAGTCAATGTTTTTTTTCTGCTGCATATTATTTGGAACTGAGTTCTATATTGAAGTGATTACAGGGATATAAAACAAGCAATATTATTTGCATCACCATCTTTTAAACACTTCAGTTCATTCCTGAGAAAATGCACAGCATAGTTAAACTGAAATTGCTTTGATCATTTTTGTGTCAAGTGACTTTATAGATCATATATCTTTCAGAACATACAGAATTGTTTAATTCCATTTAGCTTTTCTATTAATCCTTTGTGTCTTTTTCTGACAGGTTTCTATTATTTTTCTTACCTCAAGAGATCCATCTTTCTAAATCCATTTTTCTAGATGCTTTTACATGCATCTATGTGCACCATTAGTGTTCATATTTACAACTGAGAAAAGGATATCTTTCACAGTTATTCATCAAATGATGTGGAAGAACATTTAAGTATACCAGGAAAATATGATTAAATAATATTTTCATCATTTATCTTTAGTGAAAGAATAGCCATCATGCATTTAAGCACCCAAATCTCCTGTAGGCTCTAAGCCTGGGATAATCTATTGATATGCACAAGGGCCTGTTGCTTAAGCACTGAACAAAACAAATACGAAGGAAGTAAAGCTTCTCTTTGTTGACCAGCTCTCGCTAGATGGCGCTTGTGAGATGCGTGGAGCCAGTATGGGACCCTCATTCCCACACTGATTTATTATTTAGTTGTGTAATAGGGATTGTTGGCTTAATGAATGGTAGGTTTTGCCTTTCCCTCCGTGGGGAGCGGTAAAGCATATTAAGTGTCTTCAAATTCACTGCCCTGTGATTTTTCACCCCCATATATACGCATTCCTGTACTAATGGAAAATGGGCTGGCTCTTTTTCAACCCCTCCGTGTTTTTTTTTTTCTCTCTTGCTGGTGTTACAAACCTGTTGCAAGCTTTTTGCTCTCAACACCGCTTTAGCCATTTCTCTTGAATGCCTCTAGGCTGTGATCCAACATAAACAACAGCATCAAGAAGACATGGATTAACTCTCTTATTCGCCAAATGCTTGTTAAGCAGTTTAAGCATCGGAACCTGAATTCTATGTCTGCTTTCCTCCCCTTCCCCCAAGGAATTTATTTGCTCTTTGTAGTCTATGTATTTATCCTTTGAATGACATTGGAAAAAAGATCTATCTTCCTGTTCGCAGCACAGGCTGCAGGGTAGAGATAACGACACCAAAAGTACATTCATTCCTGCGCTGAGTGTTGAAAATATAACTTAAGTATAAAGAAATGAATTAAAGCCTGGCTCTTAGTAAATGATTCTCAAAAGCGCCTGTGTGATTTTGGAGCCCAAACCCATGTTTCTAAATCATTTAAATGTGTTGGAAAATGCCCTCGTCAGTCGGAAGAATAAATATCATCTCCTTTAATTTGCATGGGGCATGGAAACTCAAGCTTTCGAATGTGCCCATGCTCTTGTGCAATAAATTAACTTCCACTTAAGCTCCGCTCTCATTGTGACACATGATTATCCATGCAACCAATTGCGAAGCATTGTGAAATAAAATTATTCTTGTAAACCGTCACCCCAACTCGAGTCTTATTTATTATCTGGAAATGTGAGTCCTTTTCAAAGAAGTAGCTATGGAAACCATGTCTGATGTTACGACTAAGTTGATTTGGCGAGGGTTAAATGCACATATCGATAAGTAGACACCCTGTAGCCTGGAATATGGGGCAGAAAACTCTAAAGGGAACCTATTGTCAGCAGTTGTGAACAATGAATTATACCAGAATAAATGCAGTGAAGTGTAATCTTCTAGAAATTTTGAGGACTACTCAAGGCAAGGCCATGCTTTCCAAAGCACCTACCATTTAATTTGCCTAAGTGTGCAAACACGTAAGTGTACGTTTTCCAAAAGAGCTGTGAGATTTTCTAGCAGCCGCCTAGTGGTAAACACTCAATTTGCATGTCGGATGTTTCTGAGTATTAGCACAGGATGCTTTCGGTAGGATGTTATTGTAGAATATTACTGGCAGCCATCTACATTGCATGAATCACTAATCTACATTTCTGCAATAAAACGTGTATTCGAAGAGAGGTTAGAAGAATTATATATATATTTCCTAAACAGTGTTATGCAGTGGGACTCCTGAAAAACATAATTGATATTCATTTGTAAAATTATGAATATAAAGATTTCTTTTAAAAAAACCCAACTTTTCTCTTACGAGGTCATTTGCTTTCTGGGGTATATGGTACCAGTAGGGTAAACCTGATCTCATAGACGAGTGACTTTTTCTGAGGATATTAAATTTCTAAGTTTCTGACTCCACTTAAACAGTTTCTCTGTGTTTATCTCTTTGCCATGTTCAAGCTCTTCATGCAGAAAACCACAGTTGCTTCCAGGTGTGGTTCCTTCATAATATATGCTCATGAAATATACTGTAAAGGAATGGTGCCTTCAGGAAAACAAATGCATGGGGTTTTTTTATGCTAAAGGTACCCATAATACACTCCAGCTGGGGTCTAAGAACTTGCATGCAGCCTATAGTATTGGACAAAAAGTCCTCAAGAATTTTCCTTAGTTGTAGAAGAAACCATTCTGTTGTTGCATTGCACAGTGACAAACACCACTTACAACGTACTTGAATTTGCTATCTCCATATGAAAGCAAGGCTACCTCTCAGAAATCTTTCCTATTTTCCTGCTCCCCTTAGTCAAAGGAATTTGAGAAGAGACTTAAAGCTTGGAGTCTCCGACCAGCAGAGAGTCCCAAAGTCTGAAGAAGGGAGATCGCTCCCAAAAGCTTGCAAAGAAACTTTCCCCCCCAACTACTCAGTTGGTCTAATAAAAGATATATCACATCTGCTCAAGGAACCTTGCCTGCATATGCCCTTAGACCAACCAGCTACAACCAAAAACCCAGCATAGGACACTACACACAGACGCATACACGCACACACGCATACGCGCGCGCGCGCACACACACACACACACACACACACACCCCCTAAAGGCAAAACACATCCAAATTCCTGGGTCAACACTCATGAAAGCAACCATCAATAGATAAGATGATTGCATATAGGTCCCTCCTCTCACTCCCTCCACACTTCTATACCCCGCTTTAAAACTATGTGGTTGCAATAGAATTTATCCACCCGGGACTGAAACGAGTCGGGTCCCTATGGAGAGCCTGTATGATTTCAGCACTAGAGGCTGGACAGCTCCTGGACCGGGCTGGGGTAGCTCCTTGTCTTGACACAAGAACCGCTCGGCTTATGAAAATGCCTGCGCCGGCGGGGGTCAGGTAGGGGCTTCATTTGAAGCTCCAACAAGTTGCTACAGCAAGTCAGGACTCAGCAACTTTCCGCAGAGCCTGTTACCTCCGCGTCCCGAGCTCCAGCTTTCCTTCCCAGCCTTGGACTGAGGCTGGTGCATTCCCGCCTTCTCAGACCTGGAGCTGGAGCAGCAGTTTGGCTAGGATCCCTCGGGGATCCAGTCAATACAGCTTCTCCAGCCGGCGTGAGACGCAACGCAGTGTCCTCCCCCGCCCATCCCCCGGAACTGAAGAGCCCCTCCCAGCCACAGCAGCCTAAACTTCAGACATTTGTACCAGGGGGCTGGGGAACTCCTCCCAGCAGAGGCGGATCTGGGAGACTGAATAAATGAAAAGGACTAAGGGAGAAAAGGGCTTGCGTTCCCCTTCCCTGCTGGAGTCTGCCAGAAACAACCTGAAACACGTCGGAGAAAGACGCTGGAAACCACTCAAGCCTGTGGGCAGGCTATTGGGAGAGGCAAGGCAGCATCACCGCTGCTGGAGGGAACCAGCGGAGTTTGGAAAGCTTTGCATCCCCTGCCAGAGGGCTGGAGGCGAGACCCGGCTATGAAGTTATTGCACTCCGCCCATTGACCAGCAGCGAGGAAAGACATCGCCGAGCATCCCGAAGAACGGCGAGGGAGGCAAGCAGGGGGCTGCGTTGTGGAGATCATTCATTTCCCACCTTCTCCTCGCTGCTCAGGGGGTAGGCACTGCTCTGGAAAACAGCAGAGAGGTGAAGGGAGCTCGATGTGACTGCAGGCAAGTCCTCCCCGTAGCTGCTTTTGTGGGGGAAAACTTGGAAGGACAGATAGGCTGAGAGTGCTTCTCCCGCCCCCCCCCCCCCCATGAGATCCCCCGGGGCTGGGAGGATGCCTGCGGAGCCCCTCGCCAACCTGAGCACGCAGCCCCCTGCAGGCAATGCCAGCCACACCGGGGTGCCGGGGGAGCTGGAAGCGGACCTCCTGCCTCCTAACCCCCAAGCTGCCGTGTTCATCATCCGCTGTGTGATCCCTTCGCTTTACCTGCTCATCATCACCGTGGGCTTGCTGGGCAACATCACGCTGATGAAGGTCTTCATCACCAACAGTGCAATGAGGAGCGTGCCCAACATCTTCATCTCCAGCCTGGCTGCCGGAGACCTCTTGCTGCTGGTGACCTGCGTGCCCGTGGACGCCTCCCGCTACTTCTTGGAGGAGTGGATGTTCGGGGAGGTGGGCTGCAAGCTCATCCCGGCCATCCAGCTCACCTCGGTGGGAGTGTCTGTCTTCACGCTCACCGCCCTGAGCGCAGACAGGTAAGAGGTGCGTGTGTGTGAGAGAGAGAGAGATAGAGAGAGAGAGAAACAAGTGTTGTGAGCAGGGATCCTGGTTTTCTGTGATTTAAAGAACTCCCCAATTTTCAATTAAAAAAATTAACCCCCAAACCACATTTTTCTGAGATTTTAATGAAACACCACTAATATATGTATGTATGTATGCATATTAATAGTGTTCCATTGAAATCCCATAAAAATGTGGATTTGGGGTTACTTTTTTAATTGAAAATTGGGGACTTTTCAAAAATCAGACAAAACCAGGATCCTTGGTTATGAGTAACTGAAGCCCCCAGAAATAAGCCGCATAAACCACTCATTTGTTTAACAGCTCACAGCCCAGGTGGTCCTATTGCAATTCCCAGTGCTTCACTCCCCCAATGTTTCTCTTTCATTTATAGCCGCACACTTTCCTATTGCTGTTCCCCTGATAGGAAACCATGCAACGGAAGTGCTAATCCTGGTAGGGCTTATTAATTTCCATAGAACTTGCAGTGTCCATATCCCACTTCTTTTTTTTACTACTATGGACAGCCACATAAGAGTGAAGCATCACTTCCAAGACTTGAAGTCCCCAAAGTGACCCAGGTACATTTTGTTGCAAGAGTTTAAGGAACAAGCCATCCGCTTTCAGAAATGAATCTGCCAGATGTCATGGATCTGTCACATTTCATTTTTTTAGGAATGAATCTATCATGGACATATTTAGAGAGAGTTTCATTTTAGTTTAAAGAATTTCTAGCAAGGTAGAGACTGCTTGGTGTGCCTGTGTGCATATAAATGCGTTTTAAACGTAGTATTTTTGCTCTGCAGCAGCAAGCTGCCAGAAACTACTACCAGAACTAGTCTCTTACTATAGGAATGCCCATTCTTTGTTTTGTCATATTGGTGGACAGTTTCCCCTAAATTGTTTCTAGAAAGCAGCCATGCCCTTTTCAGCTTCACTTCCATCCCACCACCATCCCAGTCACCATATAAACAAAACCTTCAAGACTTGCTTGTATTTAAAGTTTTCAGCCCTGCAGCCTTTTCTCTTAACGGATTTAAAGGTCTTAGTCCAGGTGTAAAAAGTGACAGCATCAGACTCTGAACCTTACAAGACAAAGTATTGCAAAAATGATTCTCAGTTTCTTTTAAATTTGCATGAACTCTCCCCCTCACCCCCCCAACCTTTCTTCGTTCCTCTTTCTGACCTTTTTCTTCAGCTACACATAAACATCCCTGAATTCCACAAGGTAATGCTCTTGTTGACTTCTACAGGAGTTTTATCTGAGTATTTTGGCTTTGAATGTATAATGTTTATAAAGATTTGTGTTTGAAAATATACCTTGGATGTTAGTAGGAGGTTTTAAAAAACCCTGTAAAAATTGTATCTTTGGGGTACTTATTTCAGGTCTTCAGCCACCTTCCTAGCAAACTTGATTCCTTCTAAGAACCTGTTTCAAAATCCTCTAAAGTTAATTTGCTTTTGCTAGCTTTTGGATTAGTTCTATATATATATTTATATAGATCTATCTATCTATCTATCTATAGAGAGAGAAGGAGAAAGAGATGTCTATATATATATATGTATTTACACACACATATATACATATATATCTATATCTATAGATACATCTATAACTCTCTCTATATATGTGTGTTTATTTTTGTATGAAGTCTTCACAGCATATCAATATACTATACTTTTTTGCTACAATATAAAACAAAACTTGCAAGTTTCTAATCATATCAGTTCAGTAATTTATCTCAAATTGCCCTCAACTGTATAAAGCATGGACATGCAAGAAAATTGCATTTTGCTACATGTGATATTTCTTTTAAAAGTATAATCACAACATGCTATTTGATATGGGAGGAATTTTTCTGAGAGGGATGTCAAAACTTCAGAGATACATGAGTGAAGGGAGGCAGTGGTAGTGTAGTGGGTCAGGATCTACTCAGTTATTTTACTTTCAACAGCTTTTTTGGTGTTTGATTATTTTTGTATTGTATGTACAATTGTGTATTTCTTCTCTAAAACTAATGAAGATATAAGCAGTAAAAATACTGAATTGATGAAGACTATTTTTAAGTCAGTGTTTCATGACCTGGAAAACAGCTTATGCCCTTGTAACTCCACCATACAAATATAATTTCTTCACAGGTGTATTCCTTCAACATTTTAGAGGTTTGTGCTATTTTATGAATTTCAGAAAAGTGAAAGCCAAACATATTATTTCATGGTTCATTTTCTTCCTTTTTTCCATAGATTTTGTTTTCTTTTATGGATAATGTATTGGTTTAGTAGATAATTACCAGCCTTGATGCCACTGACTTAATTAGGTCTCTAATTCGGTCTCTGTTGCTTTGGAGTCTGATTTAACTTTCATAGAAGCCAACTAGAGTCTTAACTTAATGGGCTTCTAAAGCCTCCTTGTGTGTGTGTTTCTAGGCTAGAAACAATAAGCCAAGTAGGAGGCACTGATGCCAATGTGATGCAGGATTACAGTATGTGCTAAAGGGGCTTATAGTTTAATATGCATTTAATGTTATGCACAATAAATGCATTCTTTTTGTTTGACTACTCTTTTTACTGCTATCCTTTGAAGTATTTCTCAGTAAATTGTAACAAAAATGTGTTCTGTTTTTTATTCATAATTTGATAATCTTTAGGTTTCCACTAGAAAATGCAAATACTTTAAAGAAGAGATTCATTTTTTTTTTTTTTAGCTTTTGGATGGAAAAGGGATAAAAGGTTTTCCTTTAAACTTCAGTGGGTTAAAACATTCAAAAACATACCATCAGAGAAAAACTGGGATGGGAGAAATCTTAGGATGTCATCTATTCCTATGCCTTGGTCAAGGCAGGATCATCCCCATTTAAATTATCCCAACCAAGTGTTTGTATAACCTGTTCTTATGGAGTCCCAAAGATTGATATTCTCTAATCTCTTTACCTAATCCTGTTCTAGTGTGTAACCACTGTCAGAGTTAGAAAGTTATTTCTAACATCTAACCTAAACTTTCTTTGTTGCCATCTAAAACAATTACTTTTTGTTCTATCCCCTATGGGCACCAATAATAATCTTTCTCCCACTCTATGGTATTTTACAATGTTTAAAATATCTAAAATTGATGTATAGTGTATCTACATAAATCATTGTGTCTACTTGTATAAAGGGCATTGTCAAAAGAAAGGAGGTAAATAATAACGTAATTAACAGTCATCATAGAATCCTAGCATCTGAACATTTTCCACATCCTATTCCATGTGCTACACCATGGGTGTCAAACTCACCACATACCCTGGTCCACACCTGAACTGTGGGGCTCCTCACAAACCAGACTGGACCTGGGGTGGTGGTAGCAGGACCAGTGGAGATGGAGGCAGGTCTGATGCAGATAGTGGTAGGGACAGTGCAACTGACAGTGGTGTGGTGGTGTGCCCAGCAGTGACTTGGATGGGGGCAGTTGGGTGGGGAGGGCATATCAGGGGCTGTGGTGGCTGTGTGGGACCAGCAGCATTAGGGCAAGTGACCACAGGGCCAGGAGAGCTGTGTATGGATGGTCCTTGATCACCATCTTGCTGCTGATGGCCACATCCACTGGGGCCCAGGGGTCCTGCATTCTTTAGCAGGCCATTTTCCACTGGTCATGCCCCCCCTTCTTCTGGTTGCCCATTGATAGTATAGCAGGCTGGATGAAGCAGCTCCACAGGCCAGATCTGGCCCATGGGCCACATGCTTGAGCCCCTGTGCTACAGTAGTGATGGTCTCTGAGAATGAAATATTACAAGTACAGTTTTCATAATTGACCATTGACTGTACACTGTGACCTTTGAGTAGTGACCTTTGACTTGTTTTTGGTGAAGGTCAAGTTTATATTCATTTCCCTATCAGAATACTTATACATAAACCAGAGCTTTAAAACATAAGAAAGCAGTAATCATTCCATATACATGGATTACTATAAGAGTAGTACAGATGTCAAGTAGAAACAGTAGTATCTACAAAATGCCTGGAAAAGAAGTATTAAATATGCCTGGAAGCCAAATAGAATAAGTGCAAATTGACTGAGTTAAGATAATAAAACAGAAACCCAGCTTCTGTAAATGAAGTTTTTCTGATTTGTAGTAGTTCTGAATTTGGCCTAACATGTTTTTAAAAACCCCATTGGCTCTTTTTATGGCTCATACTTCATTTGTTTAGTCACATCTTTTTTATTATTGGACTGAGATATAATTTTGTTGCTGTCCCTAAATTTAATTTTCTTTTTAAGGGTGAGTTTAAATGCAGTGTGTCAAATGCAGTCCTCCTTGTGCATTGTGCCCTTGGAATCAATGAAGTTAGACCAGGTTACAACATACACACATGCTTTTCTTTTTCTTCAGAAAAGATGCTTTTCTTTTTCTTCAGAAGCAAGTCAGGGATTGCTCTGATGAGACAGTTATTAGCCTAGCTGTGGAAGAGTCATAGGTGAAATCTTGGAACTGCAAATGGAACTTGGCTAGTGCTTCAGTAGAGCCAGAGCTTTGCCTCATATTTTTATGAAATTTTAATTATAGTGACGTTGGCGCAGTGATGTTGCTGCAGCATCATGGTTTATGCCCGCCAGTGTTATGTCACCATAACGCATTGCTTTGGTGATGTAGCATCTTGTGTAGACGCATCCTGTTGGAACTGTTCTGTGTCTTCCTTGTCTAATGGCCTTGTTCAATCACTTGCTTGATAAACAGAATTTACTGAGCCTGTATCACATTTAGTTGATGCCACAAGATAACAATCTTTAAGGAGGACATGAACTGTATTGACAACTGTTGGGGATCATTGTCCCCAGTGGACCTAGCAGACGCCGCTCGCCACTTGCCTAGGGTGTCATCCACTATAATTGGGGTCTCACACATGTACGTTTTTCCTGCCATGACTTGATATTAATGGAGTTGGTTCAGATGTCTCAGCGTGTAGTCCAATTATGAGTCTCCCCAGCGTCTCACGAGGTCCCGAGTTTCTGAAGGCTCCACCACCCCTACACCCTTGCCCGTTCTGCCAGGTGGTGGCCAACTGGTTGGTCCAGGCATGTATCCTTAGCTCCTCCCAGATAATCCACAAAAGAAAGGTCATTCAAAACAAACACAGCAACCAAGAAGGTTCCCCTGATCTGTGTAGCTGCTCCATCTGTCTGCAGCCGCCTTCCAACTCAAGCTTGACCTTCAAAGGGTCAAGCACCCCTTAGTTGGCTCTCGGAGAGCTCCCTTGTAGGGCTTGATGAGATTCCTTTTTAACAGCTTAAGTTCACTATTGAACTGTGCCCCTATTACAGTTCGGTACTACGGTACCCAAAGTCAATAGTGCCCCTCTATTAGGGTTATAACGGTACCCTTCTCCTGCCAGGCTCAGCCAGCTCAGGCCGGTAAACAACAGTTCTACTCCCCGCAGGGGCCAGTAAACTGGGTTCCAAAACCCCGCTGGGGCTTTGCTGTCTGCCAGAGGCTCCTACCAGCACTCAACATTGCCTTCAGCATTCCCTGCAGTGTGCACCGGCGTGCTCCACCTCCTTCTCCTCCTCTTTCCAGTTCTGTTTTGCTCCCGCTTTCCGGTCCCGGCCTCTTCTTTATACCAGCGGGGTACCGGCAGGGTAAATATCAGCCCCTCCCTTCCCAACACACCTGGGTAAGGGGAATTTCTGCCGGGCTCCTTGGGGCTGCGGACCTGGAGCCGCTGACCCTCTGCTTAGCCCAGGAGCCTTGGAGCCTGCTGGCTCCTTCTCTTTCCCACAACAACACATTCAATAGAGGCATTAACCACAAAGCACAAGGTTTCATCCTGATACCTGTATCCATATATGCTCTTTCCTGTTGGCTTAGTTCTAAAAGACATGCGAGGTTTAGCATTATATACAACCCCATATTTCTAGTGAGAAACTACTTTTTGATGAACAAATGGGACAGAAATGTTCTTATCCCTATATATTCACAGGATACCATGTTCTAGGATGTCACACTGAGGTGCAAAGCTTTTCTGCTTTGACTTGGTAATGTCAAGGACTTCTCATAGAGATGCAGAAGTACCATATTTAAATATAAGATGAGGCATTGTGGGGGGAAAGGTCCTTATCTTACATTCACATACAAGTCAACCTCATTAAATATATTGTCTATCATTAAATTGTTGACAAAAGCAATATGTGCTCAATACAAGCATGACTATAAAACACATATGTGTGTGTGTACACACACACACACACGAACATATATACATTTACATTTTCTGTGGTCCAAGCCAAATCGGCCGAATCAATTCCAAATCTGCAAGTCAGTCCAGAATTATAAGTGGCCTTACTACTGGCAAACATCCTCCATTACCATCTAGGGCATCAGATGTTCCCAAATCCTTTGACGGGTATCCTACATGCACGCCCTGACCTGGAGACTTGGTGTTTGTATGCCCCTGAGTTTCGCTTGCCTTCAGCCATATGGCTGCAGGAGCAAGCTAGGGAGGAGTCTCCCATTTCCAAAAAGTGGGCATAAAGCCAAGATCTCTCCACTCCAGCAGCTAAGTGGGAGGTTAACTAATACATTACTTTTGTTGGTACTATTCCCATGCCAGGAGAGTCGCCATCCTCAGGTGCGATTAGGAAAACCGCCTCTGTAGTCATGGTGCTTCCCCTGCTAAGTAAGCATAGGAATTACGCTTGATCTGAGCTGACAATTTTATTAAAAATAAATAAATTCTGTATTCCAGACCAAATTAGCCAAAACAAATTCCAAATCCATGAGTCCAGAACCATAAATGGCCCTACTACTGGCAAACATCCTCCAACCACATCTGGGGCTTCAGATGTTTCCAAAACCTTTGGCGAGCTGGATTCTTGAGGTTCAGATGCCCCTGAGTTTTCTTGCCCTCAGCCATAAGGCCCCAGGGGCAAGCCAGGGAAGAGTATTGCATTTCCATAAAGTGGGCTTAAAGCCAAGTCCCTCCCACTCCCACAGCTAAGTGGGAGGTTTACTATACATTACTTTGGCAGGTACTATCCCCCTGGAGCTGACTTTTTTTTTTGTTTTTTTTGTTTTTTGCACCTGTCCTGGAAGCACTGTTATACCAGGTCAATGCATGGAGGGGATGGAGCATGCTCCGGTTCCACCAACCAACACCAAAAAGAATGTGCTCAATATAGACCTCCTGTGGAGGACATATCTGCGGGCCAAATGCAGGGAGAGGCTGCTTTTTTTTTTTTTTTTTTTCCTGTTTTTTTGCACTGGTCCTGGAAGCACTGCAATACCAGGTCAATGCATGGAGTGGATGGAGCACGCTCCGGTTCCACCACCCAATACCAAAAAGAATCTGCTCAATACAGACCTCCTATGGAGGACATATCAGAGACAAGTACCCTGGGGAGCTGGCCTACGTGGTCATGCTGCTTCCCCTGACAGCTGCAGGGCCTAGATTAGGGCAGCCCACTAAAGAAGATACATGATAGTGCCCATTAAGCACAGTCTCCCTCCACACTGACTCTTTTAAAAGTCATGGTGAATCACGACATTGCATACATTTTGACTTCCTCTTCACTCCCACAGCTGACCTGTGTTTTTCTTTCCCATTTCCAATGATTTCTGTTTCTTCATCATCCTTAAATATCTGGCAAACGTTACCAAATGGGGCCCCAAACAGTTCACCCAGAATCCCTCTCTCACCCTCTCTCTTAGCCTATTGCATACGATTAGTGTAGCTCTGGCCTCCCTGATGTGAAGTTGGACCAGGATGCCCTGTGCATCACCTGCATATAAATTTTAGGAGTATCCTAGGACTCAAGAATATCCAGTTCCAGTCATGAATGGGGAGCTAACAGCACAAGGCTCCTTCGTCAGGAGTATCTGGAGTACACACACATACTGTGCAGTGATGAGCTGTGTAGTTACTGCGGCTTGAAGTACTACTGACTCTGTTGAGGCTCAACCTAATAAAACATATGGTAAATCATGAGCCCTTTGGCTTTAGACTAATATTATGCATAGTTTGTGCTATATATAAGTAAGTATACAATTAATGAATATGCACCTGGGTACGCAGCATATTGAACTGGGTCAGAGCAGCCTCGGCTGGCAGGAGGCCCTGATGGTCAGCCTCCCAGCCCAGGTATACTCATGCCCAGCTTAAAGTGCTGTGTAAGAAACTCCGCAGCAGGGTAGTACTTGTAAATACTTGTAAGTACTTGTAAATACAGAATTAATATGTTTTCCTGCAGCCTAATAGGGCTGCACGTGTAGACACTGAGACATTGACTGCAGAGATAATTAGGTAGCTCTGCAGTAAATATCTCATGTAGACATACCCAGTATGTGCCAAAGTGCTACTTAAAAGTATGTGTATGGAGTATGTGTGCTAAAACTTGTAGCAGTTTCAAAAAAGGTCAAACACATCAATTCTGCATGAACTAAATCTATAGGTACTATATACAAATTCTACAGCTACATTTAATTTCAAGGTCAGTGCTTTCAAATTTGCCCCTCAATTCCATGGGCTCAGGGAGAGCAGGGTCCGACAGAAGGGAAAAGGGGAAGGGGCTGCAGGGGGAAGAAGTTAGAGGGAAGCCGAGAGCAAAGGGACCACCTGATCCCCCAGATTTATTTTCCTTGCTGTAGCAGTGGGAGGGGGGAGAAATTCAAGCCAAACTTCCAATAATTAGATTCTCTACCTGGAAAATGATATCAAATGTATTAATTTTCCATATATAAGATCTAATTATTGGGGGATCATTTCATAATCAGGGTCATCTTATATTTGAGTAAATATGGTATTCCTAAATCAACCTAATCGATTAAAATTATTAATTCTAATCTGGAAATGAAAGGGATCAGAGTATTATTTTGAGACAGACAACTAGATTGGGACTAGGGGATATTCTTCAGAAGGAAAGTCCAAATTTGGTGAGATAGCCCAAATCATATAAAAATTAAATAACAATAGAGGCAAACATCAGGAGACAGGCCATTTGGTTTATGGAAGGCTGGAAATGTTTCTTTGTTGCATTGTCAAAAGCACAAAAACCTCTAATGTGGTTTGAGTATTAATCATTTCACACAACTTTACTGAATATAGTGAACTATTTTAAAGAAAAAAAAATAATCATGATGAAAATTTACCAGTGGAATGGCTATTAAGAACCCCCAACCTGAAACTTTGGTGTTCTATTGTTATTTTCTCAATAATTTTTGTTCAATGTTTTTGTTGAGACCATGTGTAAAATGAACTTATTTAGCTGGACAAGTCTTTCCCAGGAAACATCACTATCCCTTAGGTTAAGAACATGGGATTTACAGGCTTCCCTCGATTTATGTGGTACATGCTTTCCCAGACAATGGAGGATAAATTGCATTTGCATAAAGCAAACCCACTTTATAATATAACAAATAGGGATAGGTTCCCATGGTGACGAGGGAGGGAGGGAGTGAGGCTGGGACTAGGGAAGGGGTGGGGGGAGGGGTGCTGCTTCTGGGTCTCCACAAGGCAGCAAACCAGAGGGAACAGAGTGGGACTCACCCCAGCCCCGGGAGCAGCCAACTCCAGCTGCCTGTAGCAGCTGGGCTGCACTGTTCCCTGGTGCAGGCAACTGGTGTCAGCTGCTCCTGGGGCCACTCCAGCAGGGACTGGGGTGAGTGCGGACAAGCGGAGCCCTGGGTGGCACAGAGCGTGGCACTCACATGGTCCTGGGAGCAACCGACTCCAGCTGCCTATAGCCACTGGTCTGCACTGTGCCTTAACCCCCCCAGGGCTCTGCTGGTCCCACTCACTCCTTCCCATGATGGAGTGGCCCCAGGAGCAGCTACTGGGCTGCACTGTGCCTTGGTGCAGGCAGCTGGTGTCAGCTGCTCCTGGGGTCGCACCATCATGGGCTGGGGTGAGTGCAGACAAATGGAGCCCTGTGCAGTGTGGGGCATGGCACTCACCCCAGCCCCAGAAGCAGCTGACTCCAGCTGCCCGTAGCAGCTGGGCTGCACTGTGCTCCAACCCCCTTGGAGCTCTGCCAGTCCCCACTCACCCCTTTCCGTGTATTGTATTGGACTTTTGTTTTGTTTTTTTCAATACTTTTACATATACTTCTATTAATTTCTGTATTTCTACATTAGCTGTGTGACCTTTGGGGATATTAAATGCACTTTTATGCCTTTAATATTTTTTCTCTTAGAATTGCTTATATTGGTTTATTGTAGATTTCTCTGTGCTGCTATAATACAAAACTTTAGGGGAATATGCAAATGAAAAGAAACCTAATAACAATTTGGAAGGGGGGCAGAGGATGGGTCGATGGAAATAGAAATACCTGAAGAATTAGATAAGACAAACCTTTTTTTATTCAGGAGTTAAGGATGTGGAAGCAGATTCCAGCTGTTATACTGTGCACAGCTCCTACAACTTCAGTCAAGGTTTGCTCAATTACACTTTGTGGCATGTAAAATCTCTGAAAATCAGGAGGATGTTATTTTCCTTTTAAGAGCTTCTTATTAATTATTCTGCCTATTACAGGCATAGGCTATTGCTGCGTTATGAAAGGAAACAGAAGACATGGCTTTGAAATAATAATACCTTTAGAAAGGTAAACTGTTATTAAACAGTTTTTGCACTGTAAGTTTCTGCCTCTAGTCACTTGTGCTTTTGTGCAACTGATATCGCTGTTGACCTTTTGTTTCTGTAGTCATGCCTTTAGGAGATGGAAATCGATCTTTCTTATTCCAGCACGTGCAGATCAGCAAGGTAACTCTTGAGTGCTTCCCTAAGGAGGTGAAGAACCATTGCACATACAGTAGATTACATAAAGGTAATCAATATGTCACGAAGGGGTGTGTCTTCAAATGTCTTTGTATTAGGCACATACTTGGGAAAATGCGAGAGGAACAAACTTCCATCTGCTACTCTGCCTCAAAAATGCCTTGGTAATTCAAAACTGCAGGAAATAATACCCATAGAAATAAGTTCTTTTTTTCTCCCTAGGCCATTATTATAATATAGTTGTAGTGGTTTAAAAGTAGTGGATTGAATGGAGAGTCAGCAAAAAACAATTCAGATAAATCTCACTCCAGTGGCTACCCTTTTCTTGCTCTTCAGGAAACCCTTGCAGTTGAGGATGATTAATTTCCATGATTGTCTTATCTGTGTCTCTGAAGATGGCTGATAAGACCTATCTGGGACTGACAGACTACTGCAGCTCAGACGTATTTCCATGTGAGGTGGGTGGTGCTGGATTCTTGATTTGGTCTGCAACATGCAGTTTCTGCCACTTCGACTTTTCCATCTGTGATTGTTGTCATTAGGTTTCAAATACTGAGGTCCCTGCAAGAAACTTCCTCAATTTGGGAAGGTCCTAGGCAATAGTTTTCCACAAGGTGGCATTGACGTTGAATTTTTTTAAGTTGGCCTTGAGGACGTTCTCTTCCCTGCTCTTGATCATATGCTTGACTGATCTGGGAGAATGAAACTTGCTTCGGGAGTCTGGAGTCAGACATCCAGATGACATGGCCTGCCCCATGAAGTTGATGTTGGAAGATCATCATCTCAATGCTCATAGTGTTTGCTTGCAGGAGGACACTGACGTTGGTGCATTTGTCTTCCCAGTGAATTCAGACGATCTTCCACAGACAGTGTTGATGGTACTTCTCCAACAATTTTAAGGTATCTCCTGTATGTTGTACATATCTCAACTTCATACAGCAAGGTGGGGAACACTGCCATCCAGTGCTGCAAGGCCCCTGGCAGATATTAAAACAATGGCAGGATTGGGAGAATTTTCTGTACCTTCTCAAACATCATGCCTCCTGCCATGCCATGTGTGTATGGTAGGACATGCAACGTTTGGGGTGGAACATAAAATTCCTCCAATTCCAACTGCTGCAGAGGGTCCCCCCCAGCTTAATCCAGTAGGTCCCACAGCTAGAGCTGTCCAGAGCTGGTCCAACAATAAGCTGATTGTCAGACCCAATCCTGGATAGTCCTGGATCTGGTTTGAGACACTGAAGGGATGCAGGGCAAGGCAGGAAAGGCTGTCACGTTTGGGGGTTGCTAGGTTCCCACTAGGGAGCCTTGAGATCTGCTCCCCAAGCAGCTCATTTTGAGCATTCAGACTGGGGCTGTCCCAGTCCTGATGCTGACCACCAGCTTCATGCTGCTGCTGACAAACAGCTGATTGCTAGCATCAGCATATAGGTGGCTGGTGAAGTGGAGGAGAGAGTAGCGTACCTTGGGATACTGGAGAATGTGTGAGGCATATCACACGTGTGAGGCACATCACTCAATGTTTGACATCCCACATGTTCAAATCCAAGCTTGATAAAAACAAGCTGGTGACTGGTTGGCTATTTTTATTATGCAATAATAACCAGTTAATTGCATAATAAATGGGACATATGTCAGGGGCCTAAGACTGCTTACATGTTTAAATTCATTAGGTGCCTTTGCTTGATCCTGACAAGATGTCTGAGCACTTAGATGTAGGCTTCTAAACATGCTCAGAAGCAATCCAGTTCAAGCAGCCAGATGCCTAATTCCTACCTAAGATCCGTTGCAATATAGAATGAGGCTGAGAAACACCTGAAGTTTACCTATGTCTCCCATCTACTCACAGAACATGCTCACACTGACAACACTGAATTCAGTGCAAACAGGATCAGTCAGGATCAATATCACTCAGGGACACAGATTGTAGTGGTACTGCCACACACTTTTTGTCTTGAAGCTTATCTTTCTACCTGGTGGGTAGGAAGAGGAAGAGAGGACCTAGTGTTTCATTCTTTGTGCCAAGACTGTTCATGCCTTTTGTACACAGAGCATGAGTACCTAATCCTGTCAATTTGGATTGCTGACCTGCAACAAGGTACCTATTTTTTAGGAGTTGTAACATTTAAGTACAGGCATACCTTGGAGATATTGCGGGTTCAGTTCCAGACCACCGCAATAAAGCGAATATCGCAATAAAGAAAGTCACACGAATTTTTTGGTTTCCCAGTGCATATAAAAGTTATGTTTACACTATACTGTAGTCTATTAAGTGTGCAATAGCATTAAGTCTAAAAAAAATGTACATACCTTAATTAAAAAATACTTTATTGCTAAAAAATGCGAAGTGAGCAAATGCTGTTGGAAAAATGGTGCCAATAGACTTGCTTGACGTAGGGTTGCCACAAACCTTCAATTTGTAAAAAATGCAATATCTGCAAAGCGCAATAAAGTGAAGCGCAATAAAACGAGGTATGCCTGTAGTTGTACTTACAAGGCTGATCTGGATCTGGCCCTTTTTTTTTCTGTTTTCCCCAGATAACACTATCTATTCTGAGCAAGGCTTGTATTAGCTAAAGCTGTCCTGGTACATTTGTATAAGATGTGCCCAATAGTGAATCTTTGGGCATACGACAAGGTTTAATATTGATTAATGGGAACTCTGCTGAAATCATTCCTTTAATTCATCCACCATTGCTCTCCTATTGTCTTATTGTAATAGCTTTTGTCTAGAAATCAAGTGAGGCACAGGAAGCTGGAGGAAAGGACCTGGCTTCTA
This sequence comes from Crocodylus porosus, assembly GCF_001723895.1. Lineage (NCBI taxonomy): Eukaryota > Metazoa > Chordata > Crocodylia > Crocodylidae > Crocodylus > Crocodylus porosus. Next base: position 126,540,513 of record NW_017728943.1, read on the forward strand.
ATCCTTGATGCCAGAACTGTTCATGAATTTTGCATTAGACAATCATGGAAAAATATCCTAGAAATTATTCTGTCAGTAGGGACTATTAGAATGCTGTGCCAGGCAAAAGGACTTGGTGATTTCAGATGAAAGGCTAATATTTTGCAAGGTTTTTATTACCCTTAAAGAACTGTAGTAGATTAATTGGAGATGATATGTTGAGCAGAGACAAGAGAAATAGCAGAGCAATGTCCTTTTTCTTCTCTGAAAATCTGGGAGAAGGGATGGATATGATAGAACTTTTTCTTTCTTCTATTAGAGGATTCAAAATGAAAGATAAAATTCAAAAATTGTTATGGGGATATTTTAGGAAGAGAAAAAGAACATGCTGGAGTATTGTTGCTGTCAGCTCCTTGCTCAATGTTACATTTTTCTGGAAGCAGATTTTTTTTTCCTTGGGGTACCTACCTATCATGAACATGTGTCACTGACATTCACTTTGAGAAACAGCTTTAATTGTGTTTAAATACAATCAACTTATCTTCATTCCAAACACAGTTTATCATGTTGAATGATCAAATCATTGGACTATTTGCTTCTGGCTGAGCCAATTGTACTTAGTAAAGGAATAGATCTTGAACAGGCAGCTTGTAGTTATTTCAGAATAAATTGATTATCTGATAAAATGCTAAATGGGGACATTCCAGGTGTCCTAAAAGAAGTTCCTCAAACCCTGAAACATCGAATGAAAAATTTGAACACAAAGTCAACTTACACTGTGCTGAAAACAGATTTACTTAAGTTAATGGAGTTACTCATCTAAGAAAAAAGAGGATTTGGACGTGTCTCAAATTTCACTTTGCATGACTACTTTGCATGACACTGTCTTTTTGTAATAAAAGCCGAGTACAAAAATTTCATTCTGTGTTTAGACTCACAATGATCCTTTACAGTGTTAATCTCAGCAATGTCTTCGTTTGCTTCCAGTCTGTAGCTAGCCACATAGTAAGTTGACAATAAATAGTTGTGTAAGGTAGATGCCATTCTGTGGTGAGTGACTGCAGTCCATGCACTGGTCCCAGTGCACAGAAATGGGGCTTCCAACAGAATCTGCGTCCTAAATCAAAAAACACTTCCACTAGCATTCAAACAACATTCAGCATAAATCAGGGTAATACAACAGCAGTTTGTAGTAAATGGCTTTAAATTGTATCTTAGCAATCAACACCTTTGCACCTCCTGGGCAATTGCTGGAACCATTAGCATCTTTTTTGCTGTCTCAGACAAACACAATCAGTCATCAAAATAGTAGGAACAAAATTAAATAGAAGAACCTTTTTTCTCAATGGGCACATCTACACGTGAAATTAATTGGAAGCAATACACTCCTGCACACATTGTGCCAGAACATATTTCTCCCAGGCACCACATTTGAACATGTGCTTGGGCCTGCAGCACCTTGAGCTGGGTCAGAGCCGCCCTGGCAATCAGAGGACCCTGGGAGGGTCAGCCTGCCAGCCTGCCACTTCTCTGACCTGACTCAACAGGCTGCAAATGGGCTGGCTAGGGCATGAGGGTCCTTCAATGTGTGGTTAGCTGGCAGGCGGCCCCCACACTGAAGCCTCCTCATGCCTTAGCCAGCTGGGTCAGCATCTACATGTACTTTGCGGTGAACTAAAAGCTCTTCTGAAGGATATTACTTGTATTTACAAGTACTAACCTGTGGCAGAGGGTTTAGTTTACAGTGCCCTAATAGGGCCACATGTGTAGATGCTGAGATGTTTACTGTGGAGCTAATTAGGCAGCTCTCAGAAAATGCAAGCTCTCACTCATTTTTTTGACAATGGAACAATAGCAGAGCAGTTCTGTTGCAAAGACCACAACAGGTCAGACTGTTTGACACTATGGATTCCTCTTTGAAATTTCTGGGTTTATCTTACAGGGATCCTGGTTTTCTCTGTTTAAAAATCCCAAATTCTCTAATTTAAAAAAAAATCTAAAATTGTCTGATTAACCCACCACCCCATCCCCATTTTTCCATGTTTAAAATGCAACATCACTATATATACAGGTATCAGTTGAATGCAAAGTTTTATTGACATATTTACAATTTGAAAGCAATTTAGAAACCTACTAATGCCACAATCATTATAAGAAAATAAATTCTAAATGCCTATATATTTTGGTGTTTGATTTTGTTTTTTTTATCAGAGATATCAGAAAATCAGAGATCCCCCTGCTCCCTTCGCACACCAGGATGTGGGTCCAGCTGAACCTGTCCCTTCTGCTGCTTTGTGGTGCTGAGCATCCCTGACATGCTGGTGCCCCACACTCCCAACCCACAGCCTGCCTTCCCCCCCAACTTTGCTGATGCCCCTCAATCCTGACCTGCAGGGCCCTAGCCCTGTTTGTGCCCCTCATTCCTAACCCAAAGACCTCTGCCCACCCCCCAGCCTTGCTGGAGGGAATCCCTAGCTGCCAGTGCCACAGGACCATCCTGCCTGCTCTCTGTTTGGTGGGCACCAACCACAGTCAGCCAGCAGTGCCCAAGCCCTGGCTGCACTGCACACACAGGTGGGCTCTTTCCTTCCCAAGTAGGTGGTATGGCCGGAGTGGAGCTAAGAAGAGCCTATGGCAGGTGGGAGGGGGATGTGGGCTGCCTGCAGTGGAGCTCAGGGCTCCCCACCCTGCTTCTCTCCCCTCAGGAGCCTCCACTGCCCAATGGGTTGGACCTGGCATGGAAGGGCAGAGCAGGGCAGGAAGGTTCAGTGCTACAGCTGCTGCCACTGTTGCCAGGAGCCCTGTACCAGCTGCACCACCAAAGTGAGGCACCCCCTGCCTGCATGGCAGCAGTGCAGGTGGCCATGGTGAGAGAGAGGGAGTGGGGAAGGGTTGGCAGACAGGACTGGGGACAGTGGTGTGTAGGGCCTGGGGTCAGGGTGGGAATGTATACCCACTATACCCAGCGGGGCATAGGACTGTTGGTGCACAAATCCCCTCAACTTACCTGCAGACATTGCTCACCACCACTGTCTGGGGCTGTATTCTTACCTGGGTCCTGCTCCCCTTAGCTCCTTGTAGGCTGGAATTCTGCCAGTCTGCAAGGGGAAACCTGTGGTTTCCTATGTTTTTCTCCTTTAAAGGAGAAAATCTGTGTTTTTCTCCTTTAATGGAAAAATCCCTGTTTTTCTGCCACAAACAGAAAAACTGGATCACTTCTTATGAATTATGTGTAGGTGTTGCACACCTAACAGTGCTAGCATTGCATGGTGCCACAGGGTGAAATGACCCCCTGGTCTAGAGTACATTTTCTATTTACGTAAGACAGGGGTGTCAAACTGACCCCAGACTCTGAGCCATGGCCAGAGGATGAGGCTCCTTCCAGGCTGGATCTGGAAGGCCAGTGACTGTGATGGGTCCTGGACAGAAATGTGAATCCTCCTGCTGCTGCCGGCTATGTCCAGGGGCCCAAAATTCTGTAGCACGTCCTACCCATCTCTGGCTACTGTTTTAGCTTTCAGTAACTTGCCTTTAGCCTGGCAGGCTGGATGGCATCATTTTGCAGGCTGGATCCAGCCTGTGGGGCATGTTTGACATCGCTGACATAAGAAATTGCAGTTAGTAGTCTGGCTTTAATAGAGCTGTTTTCTAACCTGAATAACTGTATTGGTAATAAAAGGAAAATAAATCTGTTTGTATTCTCCTGCACACGAACCATGTTAATCATCATTCTTTGTAAACAGTTTGAAAGGACTGGCTTCTGGAAAGCGGCAGAGAAATGGTTTTCATTATATATGTATAAGACTGATGTCAAATGTTGAGTAAATGGATCTTCTCTCCAGAAGATTTAACTCAAAATGAAGTTCCTTAAGCATTATTGTGAAGATATACCCTTTTGGCTTTTGCAAATGATTTAATGAAGATTTAATTTAATGATGATTTAATGAAGATTTTTTATTGTGTGGTTTTAAGGCCCTGACTGTGTCCAGGCTTGTTTTTAACAGTGCAGATTCAATGCTTGTGCAACCGAGTTACCTCTTGGAGCCACTCTAATTAAAGTGCCCCCCTCCATCACTCCTGGAGCATATGTATAAACACCCATAGTTATACATCTTGAAAATAAAAGGATTGTCATTTTATTCATGAAACAAACCAATATATGGTAGACATTATTATCCTGACTCATACTATTTCATTGCTATTGGGCATGTCTCCACATACAATTAACACACCTGGATTTTCTGCTTTCTGTTTACGCAGAGTAAGAAGCAATTTGTTGTCAAAGGACTGCATGTTTTTCCTTCATTAGGTGTGTAAGTGCTGCATAAGTGCCACTTAGATGGTAACATGCATAATTGTGTTTCAAATTCCCTTTTTTCAGAATTAAATTACATTTACAAATATAGATGAACTACATGGCTTTTCTGTAGCTGTATGTATTGATTGTGGATCCACTGAGCATGCTCCATCTTTGGAGGTGTATATTTTCTTTGTACATTCTGAACAAAAAAAGTAAGAAATGCCATTTACTGGGTTACACCATTGGTCCATCTTGCTCAGTATCCCGTGTTGTACCATGGCAGAGAGTGGATCCTGAAAGGGAGAGTGAACAGTATATGACCAGGGTTTTTTCCACTGTTCCTCTTTCACTTGTAGCCTCCAGCATTTAATGTCTAGGAAGTTCTGATTCAGAGGCTATATCCCTAACTTCCATGCTCAGTAGCTACTGAGGCACATTTCCTTCAAGAATCTATCCAAACTCTTTTTTAATCTGGCTGAACTGTCAGCTTCTACAACATCTTGTGGCAATGAATACCACACTTTAGTTACGCACTGTGTAAAAAAGAGCTACCTTTTGTTAGCTTTAAATATGCCATCTACTAGTTTCATTTTGTGATCACTAACAGTGGGCAGACTGTAGGCAGGTCCCTTTAAGTGGAGCCTGGATTTGCCTCGTCAGTCAGAGCCTGCTGGGAAGTCTCTCTGCCTGGTTGTGCAGCCACAATGTGACTAGATAGAAGGATGGTTTTCCCATCCATGGGCTGCATCCCTGAAGTACAGTAAAATCAGCTGAGCCTCGGGTATATAAATAGCCTTATTTTAAATGCTCTGCCATAATCACATATACGTCAAGCAATGTTTCTGCTGCGAGCAGCCAGGCACTGTCAGGCAGCTTTCTGTTACTGAGCAGCTCACCTCTGCATAACCTGGGGCTGTGGGGATAGGGGGGCTGTGGAGGCTTGTGCTCTGTCATGAGAGAGGCACATCTCTGGCAGTGTGCCCCACTCCCTGCCCTGCCCTAACCTTTCCTGTCCTGGTGTGTTTCCTTTGGAGTGCAGTGTCCCTCTCCCTCCTGGGACTCACCTGTGGAGGGTCTGGGCCACAGTAGCTCTGGCTGGATTATGTGCCCCCTACGCTGCATATCCCTCAGAGTCAGCATGGCAGGGTGACCAAGAATGGTCCCCTTGAGCATGAGAGGATGCCCTGGAGGATGGTGGGTAGGACAAATGAAGGGGCAAAGGGAGATGTGTGTTGGAGAATAATAGGGAGTGTCTCCCATGAGGTTCACAGGCTGTTGAAGGACAGGGATGCAGACAGTATTTGATGGCAGGTAGGTGTTCTTGTGAGGCATGCCATATGTGGGTGCATCTTGAAAATGCTGCACGTGAAAGAGAACTTTGATCTTGCTTAAAGCAAGTTCAGGCTCTGTGCAGCCTTAGTGGTGGGCAGCTAGCCACACAGGAGTCCATAGCTGCCCTCTCATTACCTCTATACACTACCTGCCTGTTGCCCTGTACTAATAATGGAGACACTTACGCTACCTGGAGGATTTTAGAATCATGCCTACACAGTTTGGTCATTTATCTGTGGTTTATGCAAAAGCTACCCTTTGTGGGCCCAAAGCAACTGGATTCTACCTAATGTCTTCACAGTGGGGCTTCAAGGGACCATTTAAATGTGTTTATAGACCAAGGCACCAGCTTCCAAAGAAAGACTGTTCACTATAAAAATATTGCTAGAAATGAATTGCTTTTGCCAGCAGTGGCAAAGATAAAGGATGGAAGAAGCTCAAATGTGCATGAAGACTTTTAATTAAAACAGGGACTCATTTATAATAACTTCCTGGTCTAAATGGCAACATACAGTTGACTAGGTTCACCTAAGAGGTTAATGAGGGGGTGGGGCTAGATTTTAACTGATAATTTAAGTAAATAAAAAAATTCCATATTTTGCTTCATTTCCAAATATTATTCCAGAATAAATCCTTGTCAATTCTATTTATAGAAAACTTGCATCTAATAGATTTCAAGCTATGCTATTAGGTGTCAGAGGTGACAAACACCCTCCTCTCTAGCTGGACCTGAACCACAGACCTCCCCATGGGCTGGATTTAGATCTGGTGGTTGGCCAAGCAGCAGTGGTGGGGTGAGCAGAGGCAGTGGGGGTTAACACAGCTCTTTCTCACCTCTTGCAGTCAATAATCCTTGCCCAATGGGGCTCTGTGCCCTGGATTTCAGTGGCAGGCCCTTCCCCTGAATCCCCAGTCCCTTTATCAGCCCTTCAGCCCATATGACATGGCTCCACAGGCTGGATCTGGCCCAGGGACCATAAGTTTGACACCCCTAATCTAACTCAATGAAAGCTCTGTACAAAGAAAGAAGCCTGGTAATGATTTCTAGCACCCTTCCTTAACTGTACTACTGAATCCATCATTTATATTTCTTTCATCTCTAATCTGGATTTTGTTTTCTCTTTTACCTCCTTTTATAGGAACAACCGATTGTCCAAATTCTTCTAGGTGCTGAATGCCTTGCAATACATGTTATCTTCAATCCCTCAATCCCACATCATGGGAGTGGACCCTAGGCAAAGAGAGACTGACTACTGTAATCATTTAAATACTGAAGCCATTTGAAACTACATGGGTAATTTAGGTAGACAGAACATAAAGGTGATATTTGCCAGGCTGCCCATCCTTGATCCTGTGAAAAGGGCCCTGGGATCTTTCTTTCAAGTGATCATACACTTCTTTTTTAACCTAATGTTAAAGTGATCACCTCCAGTGGCACAATGTAGAACTGCTACAAGCTGAGATGGGTCATTGCTAATCACCAGCATCAATTTTTGGCAGCTTCTTGCCTAGGTATTGAACAGGCAAAATGCTGCATAGCTGCTGAGACCACAGTCCCAAATGATATTGTTGAGGCCAAAATAATGGGAGAAAGAAAAATATAACTATAACGGGAGGCCAAAATAGTGGGAGAAAGAAAAATATAATTTGTAAATGCACAGTTTTAAAAGAAAGAAAATGGCACTATAAAAGTTTTAAAAAAGGCAGATGTCAGCTTAAGGCAGCTCAGTCAAAGTGAAACAGATGGTCTGTCATTCTGTAATGATATCAAAGAAGACAGCTGTAGGAAACAAATTATTGCCTAATAAGATCATGATTTATGCTTGGAAGCCTTCATATTCTACAGAATTTTGCTATCTCTTGCCTGATACCATAAAGTATGATGTCACATAGAAAAAAAATTACACTTTTTCATCAAAAGCATGTAGTTCATTATGCATAAAATGTTATATAATAAGAGTCATTTATTTTATGACAGTTTATTTATTTTTTACCTTCTCCAGGTACAAGGCAATTGTAAATCCCATGGATATCCAAGCATCCAGTGCTGTCCTGTGGACTTGTATTAAAGCTACTGCCATTTGGATCATCTCCATGCTGTTAGCCGTCCCTGAAGCAGTGTTCTCTGAATTGGCCATCATCAACGACACAGATAATGTCAGTTTCCTGGACTGCATACCATACCCCCAGACTGATGAGATGCACCCAAAGATCCACTCCATTCTGATTTTCTTAGTGTATTTCCTTATCCCTCTTGCCATCATTAGTATCTACTACTATCACATTGCAAGGACCTTAATTAAGAGTGCACACAATATCCCTGGAGAACATAGTGAGCATTCCAAAAGACAGGTAAGTGAATTGCACTTCATTTTCCTCAGCGAGGGAGTGTCTGTTGTGTAAGTTTATAAATAAAACTGCAAAAGCTCTAACATCCACACTAAAGGTTTATGAAGACTACAGCATTCCAACAGTCAGGCATTCAAATTAGTATTATTCAAAAATATCTGTCTTAAATCTTGATTTGCATCTGCTACTAAGCTACATAACCTGCAAGTGAGTATTTTTACTTCATGTTATGTATGAAATGCAATGAAAAACAAGCAGCTGAAGACCATTTCTTTCTTTACTACTACAGTTGTAGTTATCCATCAATGTTATCAATTGATGACATTAATTAGTATTTTAATGAAGTATGATATTGGTGGGTGTATACATACATATTATGAGTTTAAACTCTACTTTTATGTTCATTAAGAAATAGCTGGGGCTCCTAGTAATAGCTTTACTAAAAAATCCAGTACATCCCAAAGTACTTCATAGAAAAAAACATAAAGAGCCAGTTTTATACATGGTGTAATAATATTAGAAATCTCTAGCTTCAGAACTGATCCTCTAGTGGTGGCAGTAGGTTAAATCTAAAATCAAAGGCTGCCTTTAGCTGTTTTGATTTGCACATGGCTGAAATCTCATAACAGTTTTTTTGTGAACAGAATAGTGGAAGCCTTGTTATTACACCTGATCTACTTACCCTGCAACTATTAAAATTAAAGAAAAACATCAGAAAAGATTACTGAATTTTGTGAAAATTCAATCTTTTTAGGAGTTTGGGAACAGTTTGAGCATTTTCCCTTGTTTTGTCTGTGACCAAAAATTGAAGGACTGACATACTACAGGAAAGATTATCCTTCTGGACTTTCTGGTCCATCGTGAAACCAAAGGGCTCTGGAAGTGGGGCACATGTGCTCTGGAAGTGGGGAACTTTGATTAGAGTGGGTTTGAGAGCTGCTTTAATTAAAGCACCTGGAGTATCTCATGTATCAGCATCCCCATGCTTCAAAATAGTGGCGGGGTGCTTTATCTAAAGCTCATTCAACAAGCCTTAGACAAAGAGCCCCCACTGCCATTTTGAAGTACAAGGACACTGTTACTTGAAACGTGGAGGAGCATGGTAATTACCTCAATCGCATCTACTCTGGCATGCTGTAATTACAGCGCATCAGAGCAGCCTCCACACTTGTGTATAGGCACCCAAAGAGTGCTTGAAATCCCTTGAAAAACTTGTAGAATTTTCCACCCATTTCTACAGTAAGTTGGCTTGTGGAAGGTGGTGTTTTCCAGAATAAAACTGCCAAAACTTTCCATGCTTTTCATAATGCCGAGATGGTAATCACATCCATCTTAACATCTTCTACATTCTTTGATAAAGATTTTTGAGAAAGGGCATTTTAACCACTCGCTCAAATCAATGTGACACAAAAGCAGATGGTAAGATAGTAAAAGACTACTCATCAGAACAAATGACACAATAGTTTTACTGTTCTACAAAGATGAGGTAAAGTGATTCAGAAATGTACAACTACTTTACAGAAATACTTAAATTGTTTAATAATACACAGTGCTCACAAAAAGAAAAGGCAAGTTATTGCTGTCCACATTTTTGTGTGCATTTAGTTCTACTGACAAGAATGGGCACAATCTTAATAATAAAAAAAAACCAGTGTCCTTTTTCACTTAATACTTTTAATCTATTGTAGGATTTTCTTAAAGCAGAAATACATACTTATCAGCATGGATTATTTTCTTATCTCATCATTTGTGAAATGCAAAGAGACATTTAGCTGATCTTGCAGAATGGAAAAGTGTAGCATATTCACATCATGTTGCTGAAACTACTAGAAAGTTTTTTTTTGAAATAGAGACATTATTTGTCAGTTTCTTTTTCTAGTTTATCTATATGATGAAAATATAAGGTATACCATTTTTCAGAAAGATAGGATTTAGCTTTGTTCTATTAACCAGGTTTCTAAAGAAAGATAAATGTATGTACAGGCTAGGTACAGATGTTCAGGGAGGCTAGGAGGAAGTTAAATCATGTTAAAAAAGACCACTCAATTGAATTTAGTTTGCCCAAGTGCAGACCTAACACTTAGATCCTTCACTAGGCGGATCTAAGTGTGAACTGTACAGCAGTTCAGGAAGGTCAAATTAATTTAAAAATGGCCAATCCAATCTGTTTTAACTGTACCTCAGAGGTAGACTAACATATATTGGGTCCCGTAAGACCGAACTTCTGTGCAGCACAGCCCTGGGGATGGGAAAGCTCAGCTGCTGGTCTGAGCCTGGGGACTGCACTGTTCCCACCCCTCCCAGGCACCAGGCTCTATTTAGACCCCCAGGCCTTTGCCCCACTCCCAGATGAACAACTTCTCCTATGGACCAGCCAGCCCTCCCGAGCCCACCAATTCTCACCAACCTGCAAGCCACTCCCAGTTGTTGGCTTTACTGGCATTCACAAGTGCTGGGAGTCAAGGAAGCAATCTGGGGTGGGGAGGGGGCAGGGAAGATGGGGGAGTTGTTTTGTTGGGGTGGGGGGTATTATTTGTCTGGGGGTGGAGGTGGTCAGATGGGGAGAGAGAATTCCCCATCCTGCCAAACCTCCCCTGCAGAGCCACCAGCCCACACCAATCCTTCTGCTCTTCCCCTGACCCTGACTTGCTTCAATCAGGCTCTTCAGACTGCTGAAAGCCAGTAAAACCAACCAGGAGAGGTTGGCAGAATCAGGACCAGTTTGGCAGGGGCTGGGAATGTCCCGGGGAGGGGGAGGTAGTAGTATAGGAGAGACTTTCCAATACTGCAGCCCTCCCTGACTCCTCCCAAGCCTCCCCACAGACCATGCTAGTCCCACCTTTTCCTGTAAAACCCCAGTGGAACCCACCAACACCGCTGTGGACCCTGCTGGTCCCCCCAGTCCCTGCTACCCCACTCTCCCATCCTAACTAACTTTAGATTGAGTGGCTGTTTTATACTCAATTTAACCTCCTGACTTTCCCAAATGTATGTACATACCTTCATATTGCATATTTAAGTTTTTATTGCAATTTATACTAATGTGTATGAAGAGGGTGAAAAATCCCATGGAATCAAAATGGCAGTTTTAAACAGTTTCTATTCATTACACAAATATAAAGGGTTACATAAAGTAGAAAGCAATGCTGAGTCAGGAGCAACTGACTCAGAATTATGACAATTCCATAATCCTACGGAGACCATCTTTCCTGATAAAATCTGTATGGAAAAAGAAAACAGCAATATTATGGTTACATAGTTAAGGCTTTACTCATCAGATTATTGATGCCTGTAATTTACTAGTCATTTTCCAAACCAACCAAGCACTGAGATTTGGTTAAAAGGAATACATTTCACTAGCTTACTTGGTGGGTGTGTTTGGGCCAGTATATACTTAAAATACGATTTCATCCTGAGTCATTTATGTGTGTAATAAACCAATATAGTGTAAATACAAGCACCTGAGGATTGGTTAATGCAAGTAAACTGTCCATGAAAAATGAAAGTAAATGAGATGGAAAAGGTAATTGAGCCTTGAAGGAAGGGCTGATCTTATTTGAGTTAATTGTTAGAGTTAATGTAAAGTGGTATCTGCTATGTGTTTTAATTAAGTCAGTTATGTGGATTAACTCTATTCAGTGTTGTTCTGTTCATTTATCTTTTTAGATGGAAACTCGAAAGCGCCTGGCAAAAATAGTCCTGGTCTTTGTTGGCTTTTTTGCTATTTGTTGGTTCCCTAACCATGTGCTATACATGTACCGGTCCTTCAATTACAATAAGATTGACTCATCACTAGGACATATGATCATTACTTTAGTGGCCAGAGTACTCAGCTTCTGCAACTCCTGTGTCAACCCCTTTGCACTGTATTTGCTCAGTGAGAGTTTTAGGAGACATTTCAACAGCCAGCTTTGCTGTGAGAGGAAATCTCATCAAGAGAGATCTACCAGTTACCTGCTTAGCTCCTCTGCCATTCGGATGACTTCTCTAAAAAGCAATGCCAGGAACACAGTGACCACCATGACTCTGCTGAATGGGCACAACCTGAAACAAGACATGTCATTATGATTTAATCAGTGTACTACTTGATCTGGAAATTCATATGAGCTTTTATTTTACAGCCATGCAAATAGTTTCAGGTTCTCTCATCTGTCTAACAATGATTGATTTAAAGTATCGAATAAAGTCTTTTTATTTGAGACTACCTCTCATGTGAAAATCTAATTACTTTCACTTAAGAAAGACATTTCTGAATGAGAAGAGGAAAATGACTTTAAAGCATGTTCCTGTACATTTGGCATGTCAGAGATCTGTTTTGAATGGTAGTATAGCTGAACTGGTGTTACTTAAAGAAAAATATTGATCCCTGAACTAAATAATTTATGCCTTTTTAATGTTGCTGATTACTCATGGTGGTCTGAACAAATTAAGAACCAACTCCAATGTCACAGGTTCTAGATTCAGAAGGGAAATCAAAATTTGCAGGCCCAGCTTATGTAAATCTGCATAGTTCTGTCAACTTTATTATGTCTAAAACAATAGGTATGTTGAAGTTCAAGTCCTTTCCAGATATGGTTAACCATCAGGAATGCTGCATTACATTTGTTTATATATATATTTGTATGACTATAATATCAGATCTATCTATCTATCTATCTGATATTATAGTCATACAAATCAATCAAAAATCTCTACTGAGTTTGTGATTTTTGATTACATTTAATTAGAATTTTTAAAATGACATTTTCATTGAAAATTAATTTTGTGAAACTCAAATGTTGAACAGAACTCAAAATTTAAAAATAAAATTTTATCATTTTGTGAGGCTTGTAACACCACTGTCTTCTCTATAGTGTCTATTGCATATTAAACTTCAGTTACAATTTGCTTCTGCTAAGTGCCTTCATTTACCTCACTCCCAAGGCTGGAAGCAATCACCATGTTTCATGGAAATTTGAAAGTAAAATTAGGCAAAATTATTGGTAATATTTTCAAATCTGGCCCACAGTCAAGACTAGTAGGTGCTGCTGTAATATACATAGTAAATAGTAACACAAATATTGCATGAAGACTTAGGAGCCATTGATGTGGGGGTTAAAAAGTAACTACAGTAAAAGCTCTGTTATCCACAACGAGTGGGGTAAGGAGGGTGCGGGTTATCTAAAAATTCTGGTTATCTGAGAGTTATACTGTCAAGGAATACAGTGCCATACTTGTAGTGTAATTTTTCAAAGAATTAGTGTACAATACACTACAATACAACATACTGTATAAAGAAGAAAATAGTATACAGGTATTCACCAATCAAGTAGTAGTAAAGCAGCACTGGAATGAAAAGAAATCCTGAAGCAGTGATGTAGAGTACACTAAAGTTACATGTGGTACATTATTGGCAGTGCATGGCGTACACTTAGATCACTTAGAAGTACAGTACACTTAACACTACACTTATAACTAAACTTATAACACCTATAACTAAAACTATTTACATGTACCGTACTGTACATAATTTACTGTCTCTTTGGAGATTCAGTCCCAGCACTGGAAATTCCAGTTAGTAGAGTATTTTGGTTAGTAATGTGCTGGATAACAGAGCTTTTACTGTATCCCATTAAGAGTCAGTAGGTGCACTACACGTGCAATTAGTGAGATTCAAGAAACTTCAGAGCAGTGTGCACTGGAGTCAGCTGCTTCTGCACAAAGCATCTTCATGTGTACCCAGGACTGCAGCAGTTAGAGCCAGGGCAGAGAAACCCTGGGCTAGCAGGGGACTTAGGGTATCAACCCCAGGCTCCAGGTGGCAGTGTCAGGTGGCGGAGGGGTGGCTGGGGCTTAAGGATGTTAAAGTGTGGGGCTGGGTGGCAGGCAGTCCCCACACTTCAGCACCTTTGTGCCCAAGCCAGCCCTAGTCACTGTCTATGTTAGCGTTTTGGTGAAATTATCTACTTTGCTCTAATATTTTTTAATTAACTTTAATCTCTTACAATGAAGTAAAATGTACTTTTAGATTTAGCTATTTGTTTTAAATGACCAGAAGCCAGCTCTTAGTGTACAGTAGAGAAAATAATTTGCTGCTAATTAAAACCAAGCTTCATAGAGCAATGAACAAAGGTCTAATATGTCCCTGTTTTAATTCTGCCTCTTTTAAGATGGCTATTTGACATTTAGCATCACTGTAGAACAAAAAGAAGAAAATTGCAGTGAGGACCTGAGGAACAGTCTTTTGTTCAGATACCCAGAGAAATGTAACACTACCTTTCTTTAAATTAGCAAATTATTGCATTGCATTGCATGATGATTTGGGTACTGATTTTAAGCACGCTGGTAACTTTAACCATTGGAGGGAAAATACATTTACTCCATGAGAGAATGAAGAGGCAAGTTGTATCCTACTGTCACTTTGGGGTTTAACACGTTAGAGCACTGCTTCTCAAACTTTTCCTCAGCATGACTCCATTTGTGGCCCCACTTCCACAGCATGACTCCATTTCTTTAGCATGGTCCCTCACTCCCAATGCCCACCGCTCCGCCCTCACTGAGCCCTGCGACTCCATCCATTGATGCTGCAGCCCAATTTAGGGGTAGGGTGGCTATCATACAGGACAGTCTGGTTGTCCTCTGTCCTCTATTGATACAAAACTGGATGCCTTTATGTCCTCTATTTTTCTCTTCATGAGAAAAATAGAGGACATAAAGGCATCAGGTTTCATATCAATACAGGACAGAGTAGCAGAAAGCTGGAATGTCCTCTATGATTGTCACCCTATTTAGGGTCACAACCCACAGTCTGTGGTCCATGGTTTGGGAACTGCTGCTTTAGAGAGAGCAAGCATCAGTATAATCATAAGACTGGCATTATATATAGAAAAGATTGCATTGAAAGCTGCACTTAATTAGCTAGAGAGGGATTGGAGTTTCAGGTAGAATGAGAGAAGGGTGGTGGGGAAAGAAAGAATCTGAACCTAGTGCCTTCAATCCAAATATCATCCAGTTCCATAAATGTTAACATTTATAGCTCAGTTATGAGGCAGATATAGTTATAACAATCAGAGGTATAGCAGGGCAGCTCTGCAACTGGAGCAGCCATAACACATAGGACAATGTGTGCTGCCACCATGCCAATTTTGGTGGTACTATCAGTTGCCATTGAGGCGGTGACAATTTTTGTGCCCCCCATGAAAGTAGAGACTGGGGCTGTTTCCCTAGACACCTCTCCCCCCCACCTCAGCTTAGTTACACTACTGATATCCATTATTCAAATTGATAAACTCGTCAGGCTTGGTGAAACTGTGATTTAATGGCAACATCAGAAATGCCTCTCAGATTCTAGAGTGCTTTTTTGGGAAGTATGTGATTTTGTCAATACCGGATTACACGAATTACTGAACTAGAGAAATTCTGGCATAGAATGAAAGGTCTCCACTCTTATCTAACACAGAACAAGCAGCATATCACATAATAGTTCATATCCATTCTCCTATAACCTCTGCAACTCTTTCTTCATTTTCTTCCTTTCCAGTTAGTTCCCTCTGTTGCCTTCTGTTGACATTCCTCTATTTTGTCCTTTTCTTGTCATATTCCACTCATTATCCCAGGGTGACTTCATGTGCTCTCACATTTTCTCTTACAACTTTTGTTCTCAGTACACCTGGAATGCCAACTCCACCCCTGACTTCTCCCCATCAGTTTAGTCTCACCCCCCTGCTTGACCCTTTTTTCCCCCCCATAATATGAAAGATGAGTCATCTCTGACCTTGGCCATCTTTCTCTTTGATTATCTCACCTTTGCCTCCCTGTTCTTCATATAGGTCTGGCAGACTCCTTGCACAGCAAAGTGTCTCAGAATGTTGTATTAATTCATACCAACACTTTGCTAGTGATTACCTGGTGATACCAATGTCCCACTCTGAAAAAACTATCCTGCTTTATAATAGATTACTTGCTGTTTACATTTCACTTGTGTTCAATTTCAAGTTACTGTTTTAAATTGCTTTGTGCGACACAGACAGCATGAGCCTTGCTTCCTGGCAGAACTCCCCAGGCTACTTACCCTGGCAGTTTCAATTGTGTAGAGAACAACACTGGGATAGCACATAGGTCCTTATTGACAGGGAACCAATATATCTTCAGTTCATGTTTCTCAGACTTTACCAACAAAGCTTGACTTGAGAAAACCAGCTGGTTTGCCTGGGCTATGCTCTTTATGTAGTTTGGTAGCATAGTGTTGATGAATTTCTTAACCTCCTTGGAGCTTTTCTAGGTATTTTCTATCACAAGATGCATTCCTCAAAACATTTTGAATGTCTCTCTTGCTATGGCTCAATTAGCTTTTTGTATATGTACAAATTATTTGTATAGTGCTATCTGCAGATGGATCTGTGTTGTAAGAATTAAAATGGTCCTTATGGAACACTGTCTATTGAGTATTCTGTTCTAAGAGTGAAGTCAAAAAAGGTGACATGAGGCTGTATTTATTGTCAGTAAAATATCTGAGGTATTACCCTGATGCCAATGTGAAAACATCTAACAAAGAACATATATACAATTACATTTTTCCATAGTGGAAACATTTTTTTTTTCTTTTTCAGAAAGACTACTTCTTTCTGTCCTCAGCAGAGATTAGCGGTGGTTTCTTTCAATCATATTGCTTGGAACTCTTGTGAAAACCACCTCCATTTCATTGACTCTGAGAAGTGACTGTACAGAGTTAATTACTGTTCTCTCTATGGAAGATACTTTCTCTGCTACAGTGGAGCATGTAGGTGTTACAACACCAGGTGACCCCCTGTGTCACTAATTGACATAATGTAATTCTGAATCTTTTGAATTTTGCAATGTCAATATTACAGATTTTTCCAGAATAACATCAGACATCAGGCCCTCCGTTTAATCTTGTGCTTGCTTCATAGGGTTATTTGCTCTATGTCAAATATCAGTGCTGAGACAATGTAAAGAGATTATAACACTTTTCAGGTCCGATTGAGGCCAAATTATCATTTTCCAAACTCCTTGGGAATCTATTGCAAACAAAATGGAGGGTTTTGTATATCAGGATAATGGCTTATATGTTAAATTGGAGATTTGCAAAAGGAACTAATGAATGTGGATCACTTTATTTTTGGACATTTTGAAGGTAGACCTTTAGGGGTCACAAATTTCAGAAAAGAGGTCTTAATGATGTCCAAAATGATATCCAAATGATTAGAAACCTTTGGCATCATAGACTAATAATTGAAAGGGACTTTAAGGGTTATCTGGGATGATGTTCTATTTCTTTCCTTTCATCTAAGGGCACAGTTTTGGTAATTTATATTGAAGATCTAGTTGTATAAGCCCATTCTACACTTTGAAGTTATTATGCAATTAGCTGGTTAATTGCACAGTTAACTAAGACATGCAAAGTACCTACCATGCCATAAAAAGGCCCAACCAACTATAAACTTAGACCTCAAAATGTATACTAACTCTATAGCTCATTGTTACCCCATTTTAATTTGCTAATGTAGCAAGGTCTGCTGTTGTGGCTGGCAGCCCTGTCAGCTGACTGGTTTCCAGCTGCAGGGGTGCCCCATACATAGCCAGGGATGGGAGTCCATGGTGCCAGGACCCAAAGTCTTGCAGTTGTGGATGCTGGCTCCTGGAAGCCATGGGGCCCTACCAGGACCCAGAATCTGTAGCTGTGGGACTCAGGATCCCAGCAGCCATGGGGTGCTGCTGTGATTTCCCAGCCACAGGGACACCTGCTGTGATCATGGATCCCTGGGGCTGTGAGATCACAGCATGTGTGCTCTCCCAGCCCTGGGAATATGTGGGGTGCCCCCAGGGCTAGGAGACTCGAGCAGATGCAGTGTGTGGAGCACCACTGTAGTCTGATCCTAGGTTCCCCATACATACACCAGCAATAAGGTGAGATGGCATCTAATGTGGGATCCCACAATCACACCTTCTGCCATACATGTGTGGCATGGAGGAAGGTGCAATTGTGTGGATCCTATTGGCTTGGGCCAGGAGATCCTATTGCACTTTTACCTGCATGTGTAGAGGATCCCTTTCAGCACTTACATCCAGGTAGAAATGTTGTTGCTGGGAGCCTAAGCCAGCATATTATAGAATCATATACAAACTTATGACCCAATCCTAATACCTTGCTCCAGGTGGACCCAAACCCTCAGACTGACCATGGCTTCCTCCATTTGATAATAGGCAAATTTTACTGATACACAGTGGGGACAGTTCCAGCAAACTGCTCCCACTTCCTGGGGCCCTGCAATGGCCCCCTGCTGCCACCAGGGGGAGATCTAGGCTCCCCCTGGATGCTAGCCCAGTGACTGGCAGGGAGCACTGGGCCAGAAGACAGCTGTCTCTTGGGGGGTGGGGAAGCTGAGACTGGGGCTGGGACATTAGACCTTGCCCCTGGAGGTGGCCTGCTGCTGGGGTGGGGACAATGTCCCCCTGCCACAGCAGCATAGAGCTCCTGGTCATAACTCCCCAAGCAGGGGCAGGGGCCTTAGAAAGATATTCAGGGGAGGGACAAGTCTCAGTCACGTGTCCCAACCTGTTGGATGGGGCATCACATTGGGGCAGAGGGATGGGACCTACCCCACCCCTGCAGCTCTTTCCAAGCCCCATTCCTCAATCACCCAACTGGGGCATGGGGTTGAGACTTGTCCCTGATTAGGACAGTTCCCAGCCCCCATTTCATGATTGTGGGGTGGAGGCAGGGGAGTCTGTTTCCTGCTCAGCTCCTTAAGTGCAGAGATGGGTGGGGAACAGGCTAGGGAGCCTGTTCCCTGCCCAGCTTCATGCTCATGGAGCTGAGTAGGGAACAAGCTCCCTATACTGTTCCCCACATAGTTCCATACTCACAGAGCTGGGTGGGGAATAGGCTTATCAGCCCCCGCCAGTGTGGAGCTCTCAGTGCCAGCTTCATGATCATGGGACTTGCATTTGCTATTTGCATTTGCAGGTAGCAAATTTACTGGCAGTTAGCAAGGTTTACTGTGCAGTAAGCATGTGCAGGTGTAGAAGCATATGTTTACTGTACAGTGAACTATGGTACTGCACAGTAAAATATCTCATATAGATGTGCCCAGTGATAGCAGATAAGAGTAACACAGGCAAGCAAACCAGTATCATTGCAAAGGGAGGGGGGAGCAGCAAGTGAGTTGACTGACCCAGGCACCAAAGTGAAGGGGTGCTAACAGGCGAGTCAATATATTTTTATTTATAAAAGCCTTAGTCTATCTGTCTGTAACACTTTATTCACACTCTGATTGGTTGTCTCAGCAGCCAATCAGAGTGCTCCAAGAGTGTTTAGGACAGGAGGTGGCAGAGGTGGTGTGGCAGAGCGCTACCATGAGAGCGGGGACAAAGGAGATGGAACAATGGGGAGGGGACACTGCTGGCATTGCAAACCCCCACTGGCCCTGCTCCCTTGTTGCAATGGCAGCATGGGGTGCTGGCCGAGGAGGATAGAGGGGATGGTGGGACAAGCATCCCTCCTGCCCCCTTGCTCCTTGGAGGTGGTGATGGCAGCAGAGCGAGGAGGGGCAATAGGGTTGGACCCACCATGGCAGGGAGGGTGTGGGGGAGAACGGGGTCAAGCCCACTGTGCCAGGGGGAGGAGCAGGGTTCGGTCTGCTGTGCTGGGGGGAAACAGGGTAAGGCCGCTGCAGTGGGGTGGCGAATGGGTTTGGGCTTTCTGCAGCTGGGGAGGAATGGAGTTGGGTCCACCGTGGCAGGGGGCAGAGAACGGGTTTGGTCCTGCCGCACTTGGGTGAGGGAATGGTATCAAGCCACTGCAGCGGTGGGAGGGAGATAGGTAGGGTGTGGCACACCACGGGGAGAAAGGGGTCAGGCCATGGTGGCAGGGTGGGGTGAGGTGAGGATGGGGTCAGGCCTGCCGTGGCAGGGGGATGGAATGGGGTTGGGCCTGCTGCAGTGGGGGGGAATGGGGTTGTGCCCACAGAGGCAGGAGAACAGGGGAGAAGCAGCCCTGGACCCAGACTGTCAGGGGGGAATGGGGTCAGGCCTGAAGTGACAGGGAAGGGGGGTACACAGGGTTGGGGCTGAAGTGTGGTGGGGGGCAGATGAGGGCAGAGGGAGTGGAGGTGCTGGGCCAGAGTCTGGGTTCTGTCCGCACTGGCCCCTGGTCATTCTTGTTTTGTTATAGTCATTTTCTTATAAATATTTCAAAAAACTTTGGCTGATGTGGCCAATAAATGCCACATGCATGTGTGTAGCCGTAGCATGAATGGAGCCAGCCCAGCAGCTTAGAGAGCACTGTCCAGCGGTGAGTCTGTTGTGTGGGAGAAGGGACGGGGTGAGGGAAGGGGTATGGGGGAGCATATTAAGACTCCTCAGTGAGGGAGAAGTGGGGTTGGGACTGGGGCACAGGATGGAGCTGTGAGCAGCTCACTGGGGGGATGTGGGGAAGGGGGGTGGCTCCCGCTACTGCATGCACCCCTGGACAAGCATTGGAGGGCATGTACCCCCTGGATCTGTGCGTGCAGTGAAGGTGAACTGCTCCTGTGGGCTTGCCCTGGGCGTCAAATTTCCTTACTATGGCACCGAAGCAAACAAAATAACCTCTACCAATCCTACTTGTCTATCAGTTTCAGTGTCTCACACAGGGATAGTATTACTGGCCAGTGCACAAGTGCTACCCTGTGGTTATTTGATTGAATCCAGACATCAGCAGTCTTGGAGGTTTGAGACTGCTTCCTGTTTCACCAACGGGATGCGTGAGATGGGCCGGCGGTACCCCCTTTACCCTAGTGGTCCAGGATTCCACCCTGCTGCTCTGAAAATCCCTCCTTTTGTATTCTTTTTTCTCTGATGACTTTCCATTGATTGGTCTCCATGTTGTCATCATGCTGTCCACATTCTGTCCTGTCAGTGTAATTCTTTGTTTCCACAAACCCATCACATGCATAATTTTAATTTGGTACTTTACCGGTGTCCTAGTTTGGTTAGATCACCAAAACTGGAAATCCCAGGAGCTTTGAAGCTGGTCATTGTTAGCTGGTGCCAATGCTGTAGAGTCCCTTATCTTTGATATGGAACGTTGTCTGTATGTTTTCAATTTCCCAGGATGCATATGGCTGTTTGTTGGTTAGCTCTGGACACAGTGTTTGCCTCAAAGGCTGAGACAGTGAAACTTTGCTACAAACAGACTTTTAGAAACAAATTAGCTCTTGCTGTCCCCCTGGACCATTGTTCTAATGCAATAATCACTTTAACTATAAGCCAATTCCTAGAAACAAATCTCAAAATATCATCAACATGCAGGGCCTGGGCATGTGCCTATGTACCAGAAACAAAAGGGTAGAGGGTAAGTAGGACTTGGTCATATTTTTTCGCTAATGACAACACAACCAAGGCTCTGGGAAGCCAGAGACCCAGGTTCTAGGTTTTCTTTACTGGGGTGAGGAGACACGGGTGCTGAATCTGAGTCTCTCTAACTTCCTATTACAGCACTCAAGCAGCTATACCACAGGTCAGCCAAAATCCTGCAGTCTTTCTGGTGCTACTTTTAAACCCAAGCTACTGTGCCTTACATTTGCATCAGAAAGACTAGATAGCAGACAGTGCAGGGGGAACCTTCTGCATCACTGAGAACAAGCCAGGAGTCACACTTTCCCAGGGGGGCAAAGCACCTCATTAAGACAAAGACTTTCTGGCTTAATCTCTTCTTCCTACTTCTATATATTTGCTACATACTTCCTCTTGGGGCTTACCAACGGGTTGGCTTCATAAGGAGCACCAAAGCTCCTTATGAAGCTTGCATAATGTGGCCAGTGGTTAGGCTACTGTGCATTTCCTGTTTGAGTGCATATATAGTCTAAGCATGCAGAATTTTGCCTGCTTGTAAGTGCCAAAGTGCAACTGACATGAGTAGAACCAGCCAGTTGGAACAAGTTGCCACTGCTAGTCTAGATGCAGAATGTGCTGTTCTTAAACTACCCCAATGACACACCTAAACCCTTGACCTGAATGCTCTATTACTTATGACAACCATGCTATTCTTTGGGGAAGAAGTAAAGGTTTTGTATAGATTTTCTCCATCTCCTTTTCCTATATAAAGGCATTGCAACAGATCTCACTCTGCTTTTGGGTGAGAAAGGCTTAAGGTGGCCCATTAACTATGCAAGATGGACAAGATAAGGAGGGAGTCTGGGTAAAATATGCTTGTTGAAAAAATGTCATTTTATTCACATTTATTTCCTGTTGAATCTCTGTTAATTTTTTGCTGCATTTTGGTAAGATGGCTTGCCATTTATGACCTTCTTTGGCAAAATTTGATGTCAAATATTGCTCATCATCTGGATTTGTGAAACAGAAAGAGGGAAATATCAGCAAATGTAAATGTTTTTGCTGAAGTGTTGTGAATTTTTAAGTGTTTCAGTCTCTCAGAGATAATGAACATTTTACATTTCAAAGATAGGAAATCAAAGAAATGTAGTGTTAAAAGTGACCTCAGTGGTCATCTCATTTAAATCCCTGCTCAAATTCAATATTTGCTACTCCTATATCATCTCAGATAGGTGTCTGTCCATCCTATTCTACAACAACAGTATGAAACGATAGAAATCAAGCAATCTTGAAAAATCTCTCGCTAAATTTTGAGTGAATGAAGCAAGATGCTTTCCTCTTCCAGAAGTAAAATATATTGCATTAACCAGGCATTTTGGCCTCTTTTGGCAAACACCTTCCTCAAACGAGTAAATTTTACTTTTTCTAATGATGTTAATGGGCTTTGGATCCAGTGGAGTACCAAGGGTCCCTGGTGCCTGGAGGCCAATGCTTCCATTTGCATCCCCCCGGGACGATCTGAGCAGAGTGTGGGGCCAAGGCAAAACAGCCTGTGTGGGACCCAACCTCCCACCCCATGGCAAGTCTAGGAGGAAATTACCAGTGTGCCACACCAGCCACAGGGGGAGGGGTGATGGCCAGAATATCCAGCCAGAACAGCAGAACAAGCCCACAACCTGCCAGGTGGATGTGGGGCTACACAGCAAATGTAGGAGGGTTTTCAGCGCGCACCCCCCCCAAGCCAGGACCCGGGGTCCATGACCCCCTACTGCCCCTGTTAGTACACCGCTGCTTGGATCAACTCCTTTGAGTGTCAGGCTCCACACTTTTAGGACCTGAAAATTTGCTCTGTGCTACGGAACAAAGTTCATGTAACTGCTCAGCTAAAAGATGGGTCACAAAAGCTACTTTTGCAGCTAGTTATTTAGACCTGATTTTGGTCTAACCTCAGATATAACCAGATGTCAGTTTGTCAATTTCTACCAAATTCTGTGTTTCTGAACATTACTGTCAATACTGCAATTACCTTTGTAAATGTCAGTGGTCTAGAGGACTGTGTCTGTGTTTAATAACCAAAATTCCTAGAGTGACCCATTTATCTCCTGTGCTATTTTCCCTTCCCTTAACAGAAAGGAATATATTTGTCTATAAAACATGAAGTATTAGAAAAATTATTAGAATAGAGAGGCAACAGTTGAAAAGGTTAATTAAACTTGGATTTTTCTCTTTCTTTCACCTGGTATTGTTAGGCATCACTGTTATATATAGTAAGTTTAATAGATGTGGCATTTCTGGATTCAGTATTAGAATGTGTCACAATACAGCTATGTAAGGACTATAGCATTGCTTTTGGGCAGAAAAAGTATAAGCCACAGTACTAACTTGTTCATACGCATCATCATGACTCTAAAATGGAGCTATTTTACTCTAGCAGAAAGAATTGTTTAGAGGATTATTGTTTAAAACGCAGGCACATTTTTCAAATAGACAGTTAAGTGTTCACATTAGGACTTCACATCCTTTTATTTCTTGATTCATTTGTACTTTTCTCCCATATGGAAACAGAGCATGGTTTAAAAATTGAATTTTCAAGTGTTTTTAAAGCAGCTATGGACATAGGTGGCAGAAGGCTGGGGCTAATGGGGCTTAGTCCCCCCAAACGTGGCTCCACTGCTCCAGCAACGCTGCCTTGCCCTGCCACTGCACTACTGCACCCAGTGCCCCCTTGATACACTGGCCTTACAATGGCCCTAAGGAAGGGAGAAGTGGCCCCGCACCACTCCCTGCACCTTGCCCTGTACTGCCCTCCACACTCCCAGCCTCTTTAAATAATATTTTCTCCTGGCACTGCTGGCTATGGAGCTGATTGACTTAATTGGCACAGGAAATGTAAACTGATATCAGCTATTACACCCACTGATTAAGAAATCTTGTCCAGTTGTGCTACTTAGTTAGGTTCCTTTAAAGCTCTTGGTACCATCATTGTTAGTTGTCTCCAGAGACAGACAAACCAGAAATGTTCACACCTGGCTAAACTCCTGTTCAGCTTTAAACCAGACTTGAAGCAACAAATTTCTTGAGGTTTAAAAATTGGATGTTTCTATTTCTCACATATATTCAGGGATGACTGGGCCTCCTGAGTCTGGAGGGCACAATTTGTGGACAGGCCGGGTGGTGGGCTAAAAGACCCATATCCATTCCGAAATTTCTGTGCCATGTCTTAGTGCCCTCCCCCAGCACACCACCTGCCTGCATGGTAAAAAAACTGCCCAGTCCCGAGTGGTACCAAGTCAGGGGCCAATCTTGGGGAACATGTGCAGAGCTGCACCTGTACCACTTGTACTTAAGAAAACACATGCAAAAGGATTAAAAAACTTGGGTAGACTTCACTATTTGGTGCACAGAATGTGGGAGGTGAACATGGTGAATGAATCTTTGAACACGGTGAGTCATTTTGGTGCTTGGTATTTCCTCTTCTCAGTATTGTACAAAAGTACTCTTGGTGTCTAACTCAATGTTTTCAAGGTCAAACACTCCAATAAAGTTGTTTCCAATGTCATTGTGACAAAAATAAGTAGGGTTTACTTTATTTTTGAACTATTACTTTATTTATGAAAAGTTTTCTTACATGCCATTTGAAATCTAAATGCTATATATAAACTGGAATGTCAATAAGGAATTAATAAGAAGTGCTATAACATACAACATGCTATTAAACAAATTAATGCAGCTATTGACATAATTTTTCTTTTAATGTTTCGGGGTGATCCAACACATTCTTTAGACTACTTTTTCCTTATACAGTTTTCATCACATTTACAGTATTCAGTAGGGGTGTGCGAAGCAGCCATTTTGGATTCAGATTTGGATTTGGCTTGATTCAGGGGCCAGGGATTTGATTTGATGATTTGGATCACTGTCCTGATTTGATTCGGCTGAATCCAAATCTGAAGATTTGATTCTGATTTGGAGAATCAGCGATTCAGCCATAGACACAGCTTTATATGTTTTTTCTACATATCTCAAGGTACCAGGTGCGGCTTGTGAATGCTGAGATGGTGGGCGGATAAAGCGTCCCACAGGAATGCATGGGAGAGGCCCTTGCATGCTCTTTTGCGGACCTGGAAGTAGACTGGAGCACACAGGGGAATCCCTGTCCAGCACCTCCCCAGCTTCACAATCAACCACAGGGGGACCCCAGGTGCCCCTCCCAGACCCAGAAGGCACCAGCTGCTGAGCCGGGGGGGGGGGGGTTGGGGGGGGTCCATCACATGCTTTGGGGCAGACCCAGAAATGGACTAGAAGTTCTTCTGGTTCACTTCCAGGTCCATTGCCAAGTGTGCTCAGACCCCTCTGCACTCCTGTGGGATGCTTCATCCACCCCACCATCTCAGCTTTCACAAACCCCAGCTACCCTGAGTTATGTAGAGAAAACATATAAAGCTGTGTCTATGGCCAAATCGTTGAATCTCTCCAAATCAATATGGAGGCTTCTGACTGGTGTCTTGGTGCTACTCAAAATCTTTCAGATTTAAAATACTTCTGTAGCTCTATAATTCAGGCTAAAGCATTCATGTGTCACAAAGAAGAATCTCCTGAGATGTCTGTTTCAAATAGAGAAAGAAGTGGTGGGAAGCTGTGAGATCAGTTTACTTTTGTACAGTGCAAAACAAAGCTCGTCAATGCTTTGCAATGAAATGATAGCTGTAGGACTGTAACAAGGTATTGTTAAGCTCTGTTAACTATGTCCTCAGAAAGTGTGCTATCTTCAGCAATACCAGAAGGAATTTCTCTGGTGATGCATTCAGTGCTGACAGTTTTGTTCCCACTTTGCTGGTGAAAATGTGAGACTTAATAAGAACACTGTGCAAAGTTGGTCCTAGTTTCTGTCCAAGCATGTGACGAGGAACCAATCCTACTTCATCACCTAAGTCTACTTTAATCCTAAATTCCAAAAGTCCTTCTTCAAACAGTTGAAACAGATATCGAAGAAGAAAGACAGAAACATCTGTATCATTAGGCAGCACTGACATGCATGAAACCAGATGAAACTAAATTAAATAAATCAATGACCAGCCAAGTATCTGCTTTTCCTAGAGCAGCAGACAGATGATTACAAACCTGAATTTCATCATTTGCGATCATTACGGCCTCCGTTCTGTCACTTTCTCCTGCCATAGTTCCACTTAACACTGTATTATGTATGCTTCTCTTCCTTTTTCACACAAGTATTGTTTGGCTGACACTTGTAATAAATCTTTGTTTGCTGAAGAAGGCCAAGACTTCTTCATCTGAACAGGTAAAGCAGGGGCAGGATCCAGTTTCACAGACTCTATCAGTGTAATAGTCTTTTTCCTCTATCACTTACTTTCTTCTAATAACTTCTCCACGTAACTGTCAAACATGATATTTACCCTCTGAACTAGTTGGAATTAGATAGCTATCAGGTGCAGCTGGTGAACTCAGACTGGTGGAGCAGTGTGGCAGTGAAGCATCCCATGGCAGTGGCGAGGGGTGGTTTGCAGCCAGCCAGCAGCGGGGGTTGGGGAGGGGCAAGTTTGCAGCCAGCTGGGGGGGGTTGCAGTCTCCCCACTAGTGGCCAGAATGGCCGGCTGGCTGCAAACGTCTCTCTTCCCCCTGCCCGCTCCTGTGGGATGCTCCACCGCCCCACCAGTCTAAGTTCACCAGCTGCGCCTGGAAGCTATCCTCCATATGGTATCAAAAATTCTTGAAAGGTTTTCATTTTTTGTTGCTATTCTGATGGAAATTGTAACCAGATGGCTGCAGTTTCTTCTCAAGCTCTCCTAAATGAACTGGCTTGGTTGGTTTAGTAAGAAGGCCACAATCATTAAATAAAATTTTAGATGGCAGTAGATCATACTTCAGTCTGTTCTTAACAGACTCTCCTTGATCCTTTGTTATGTGTTGGATTTTCTCAGCTGCAGAGTAGGATTTCTTTTCTGATGCTGCAGTTGGTTATGTTTTTCTACCAGTTTATCTCCATCAGAAACAAATCCTGGACATTGTACCTTCTTAATCATATCTGAAAGCTTCTTTGTTTCCTTAAACTGCATATAAGCCTCCTTTGTGTGTTTTTCTGAATGAAAGCAGTCTTTCAGCTACCTGTCTTGGGGCACATATCTCATGATAACTAGTCCTGTCAGACCCTGTTAATTCTTGGAAGGTATTGCTGATTGCAAGAATTTCATGATAAACAAGTTCCCGTCCATTAACATATTTTTGTTGCCCAGTCTGTCCAATTATACCTCTACCAGGACTTTTTTTGAGATCTCTGAATAGTTTGTTTCAGTTTTGTATCAGGAAAATGACCTATTCTGTTGTCAGAAAACAAAGTAGCCATCTAAATATTTTTGGTACACATCTGCATGTTGTTCTTGGAGATATTTCATATTTTCAAGGTACCAAGATGCATAGTGCATATAATTATTGCTGCCAAATTATTTAAACATAGGCAGGCGATCCTGTGCAGTTTGAAGATGTGATTCCCAATCACCTGCCAAATCAAATCCCTGGCCCCTGAATCGGGCCAAATCCGAATCTGAATCGAAAATGGCTGCTTTGCGTACCCCTACTGAATACTGCAAATGTGGGCAATCAGATTTTTGAGTTCTGAACTAGCTCAGTGAAATCATCCCAAAACTTGACACATTTCAGATTTTGCCTGACAGAAAGCACTGAAAGCCTTGTAATTTTCATACAGATCATTAATCAGCTGTGAGAGGGTTTCATAGGTGCCCTGAGATGTCGTTGCATCCTTATCTGTGAGAGATGTCTTCAGTTTTTGTTCATTTTTGAGTACTGCAGAATACTTGTTTGATGGAGTGACTTTCCAGAAGGCACCTTATTTCAGTTTTTGTATCTCTTCGGACAGATGAGAAATCCCTTGAATAACCTCACATAGCGACTACCTTTCATAACTGATTCTACGACTTTAACACCAAATATACCTCATTCCACCAAAGCATTCTGAGCACCACTCCCGTGAAGTTACTTCCCGATCATGTGCATAACAACTTTAACACAACGAAAATTTCCCATCATTGGGACAATGTCTGTAAACTCTGATGGGTTACACATTATTATATTTGTGATTATGTGGAATACTCCCTCATCACAAAAGGCAGGTAGAGATGTCTGATTCAGTTGAGAACAAACACTTTGAAAGTTTTTAAGGGCTGTATAAACCGTTGTATAACCTGTAACAGGTTTTGCAATTACTGGCAGGAAACCCATATGCATCAGTGGTGTTTTTGTTCTTAATAATTGTAACAGACTGCCAATGTGGGCTCACCAGATTGGCTTGAGATACTTACCCTGGGCTAGAAACAGTGCCGGTGAACTCTGAGAGACCCCAGTGGTGGAGCAGGGGAGTCCTGCCTTGTGGAAAAGAAGCCAATGGAAAGAAGGGGTTTTCAATCCCCTCATTCGCATGGAAGAGGGATGGCCAAGGTTGGGGGCCCACCACCCTGAGCCTTGGTTGGGCAGTTTGCAAGCCAGGGAGGGACTGCCGGAGGGGATAAAAGCAGCAGCTGAACTGGCATGTGGGAGCTGCTGGTAGTGACTCCAAGGAACGATGCAGGAGGCCTAAGAAGAGCTGGGGAGAGCTGACCCAGCAGAGGGAGCAGAGAGACCCCTCTGAAGAGCCTCGAAGACCCTGGGAAAAGAAGGCAGCAGCAGTCAGACGTGCCTCCAGCCCTGCAGCAGAGAGGGAGCAGCAGCCAGGGCTTGGGGCAGAGAGCTGGTGCCCCAAGGCCCCATCGTAGTGAGCTGGATGCGCCGGACGTCCTGGAGGCTAGGGGTGGCAGTCAGCAGGCAAGGCACTGGGATCCTGAGGAGCAGCAGAGCACCAGGACGAGGGTCCCTGGGAGCTCAGGGCACAGGCCAGTGCTAGGAGTGGGACTGGCGAGCCATGAGGTGTGTGGGGTGCCTGGCCAGTCATCTGGAGCAGGGGTTTAGAGCAACAACCCTGGGAGCTGCCTGTGCTGCTGACCATGTGCCACTGACTGCCCCAGAGGAGACAGTCAGTGTCCCTTATTCTGCAGCTGATTGTCATTGGATGGAGCCCCTGAGCTTTGTGCTTGGGTCATGCTGATTGCTGCAGGAGCCTACTCGGTTGCTTGCCTTTTTCGTTGCCACAGAGGGTCACCCTTCAGCCTCTTTTGGGGGCTGGGGTTTGATACAATTTGATTGCTGCAGACCAGAAGAGCTTAACCTGTTGCAGTCTGTCGCTTACTGGGAAGCCTGTTGGAGCTGCAGGGAGTGACCACCTTGCTTCCTGGTGGTAGCATCTCAGCACTGGCTGAAAGCTGCCAGTTACCCTACCTGTGGTCCTTGAGTCAAGGGTCGACTAATGCATTCTGGTTTGTTTTGTGATTCTGGTTATGCCATTTAAGTTCACTTGTAAATAACCTTACCTATTATTCTTGTTTTGTAAAGTGTAAATAGTTAAATCAGTTAAGTGTTAGACCTTCTTGGGACCACAGGCTGCTCTGTGGGGAGCAGGGGCCGGCTGGAAAGTAAATTGGTGCTGGCCAGAAGCTCTGCCCCACTCTCACCACACTGTCCCTGATATTGGACAGGGGTGGCAACTATTGGGCAGCCACCCGTGTTTCATAATAAAGTATGACATCCAGCCCATGTAGGAGCAGGTGTGGCTGATGAGTTTTCACTTTGAATCTCATTCTTCAACAAGGATAGAACAAACTCTGATTTTGCTTGTAGTTCAACTTTGTGTTCAAAGCTTATAAGGGGGTCATCAGCCTGGAAATCTGTAGGTAGACAAGGTTTAGTAGGTGCTCATCTGTAATCTTGAATTTTCTGGCACTACAGCTCAGTTCATTAAATGGGTTACACTTCTGGCCACATCAGTTTCAATTTTTTTTGGCTTTACGGGAACTTCACTGGGGCCGGGCTTCACCTGAAACAGAAAGCTCACTGTGTCGTGGGAACTGTGCATGTCACTGACTGTTGAATGGTCTTTATGGTCAAAGTTATCTGTAGCACTGAGTGTAAAGTTTTCTTTTCTGAAATGAGCAGGTAAAGAAGTTTCCCCCATAAACACTGCTGTGAACAGTGTATGTTGCCAGTTTTCTTCTGAGATGCTGCATTCTGTTGTAGCTTATAGACACTAATGACTTGTTCATGGCATTAATTCTTTGCTTTGCATTTATCATATATTGCATGACCAGTCATGATCCAAAGTGGAGGGTTCTTCCCCCCAGTCATTATGAACTGAGTAGTATAGGATCTGTAACAATACTCTAGCACAGCAGTTCCCAAACTCTGACACATTGTGCACCACCAATTTCAAATGATACAACCCTAAGTACCACCAGCAATTTTTTCAGTACAACCTGAAGTACCACCAGCAAATTTTTCTCATATAAAGTAAGTATAATAAATCTGTTAATGTGTACCACTGGCAGGTTGTCTGTGTACCACTGTGGTACCCGAACCACAGATTGGGAACTGCTGATCTAACATTTATGGTTGATTTCCTTTGATATGAAAGATTTTTAGATGTCCCCATCTTACACTCTTCACCATCACTTTCATCACGTCTTTTCTCTGAGATGTCTTCTGACTGATCATGCTGGTGTGTTCCTCAGGCATCATATTGGATATTAACACTCCCTTGCTTACATTGAGTAGCAGTGTGAAAATTGTGACAAGTTCATTTGGCAACTGAGTTCTTGACCAGCTGACCTCAGTTCTTCAGAGTCCTTTTTGAATATTTTAGTCCAAAATGTACTTTCTTAAGGGATTCCCATATGTCTTCACTGCTGTTTTAATGTTATCTACTTTTCTGATGTCCTTAATGATTTCATCTGGTGTTAGATCAGCAGAAAGCACTGTTCTAGGTTCTTTTTTGCATTCCAAATAACTGAAACATATCCTATCTCCATGATACTTTTGCAAATGCACCTTAACTTCATTATTCCTTACTATGTCACCACCCACCAAATCATTTACAAGATCTCTTACTTCAGAAAGTGTGAAACCATAACCATCTTTCAACATAGGCCCCACAATTTCATTTGCTTTCTCAAAAGCTGTATCCTTAAGATAGGGTATTTTCTGGATAACAAACCTCTTAAAAGTGTTGTATTTTTTCAGGTACATTTCCAGGCATACTTTGTGATAAAGTACATGTGCTCCAAACACTTGGGATTCTGATTCCAGGTCTGCAAGTTGAGAGAAGACATCATCCTGGAGAAGGAGAGCAACTGCCAAAAATTTGAAATTCATCCATTAAAGGGTGTTAATGTGTGCTACGTACTGTCTAAATGTTTTAAAGTTATGCCAATTCAAGTGAGGGTTCTCTTTGATTAGTTGTACCCAGGCCATTCCAGGGTATTGTTAGTGTGCCCTGGGAAGATAAAGGGCGCAGCCAGAAGTGACAATTTTTGCCCAATCTGTCCATAGAAAGCAGTTTATAATCGTGACCAAACATGAGTGTATGGCTGCAGACAGCTTCAAAAATGACTAATTGTGTGAAAATCTGAGCCCTCATTACATGAAGGGTAAGATGAAGACATTTCAAAATAAAGCATTTTCTGTAACTTGTATCTGGGCAGCCTGCCAGCCTTGAGCTGTTTTCAAAATGGGAGAAGGGAAAGGGAGCGGAGGGAGTTCAGTTTTCAACTCCCTCTGGAGAGTGGGTAGGTACATTGGGGTCCCTCTGAGGTGGGGGGCAGGCTCCAATTCACCCACCCCAACCTCCAGCACTGGTTGGGGATCCCCTAGAAACAGCTCCCTTTGTTCCCTTTCCATCTTTCCATTCTGAAAACTTCAGAGCCTAGCAGGGAGCAGGGGCTGTTGCTAGGGGGAAATGGCTGCACAGTCTTGGATCCAGAAGCTATTGCTAGGGTTATTAAGGCAAGAGAACCCCCTATAGACATCAAAGGTATATTACTAGAACAGGACAGAAGTGGAGAAATCGTTACAAGACTGGTGGAAATTAGTTTACTTTGAATACTCCCCAGTTGAGAGCCAAATCTTTGCAGGAGTACTGACTATAATTTCTACTATGGAAATAATACACATATTTCCCACTGTTGCTTTAGGCCTTTGAGTCAATTCATCACTGCTTATGCCTACATTTAATCATAAATGGGCAACAGCCAATAAGGAGAACTGAAAATCGGTGGAGGTCACTGGATGTGAAAAAGAAGCTAATTTGGGTTTCAGCTGTCCTACAAGGAATCCTGATTGGACCTCTAGCTGTATCATATTGAGCCATGATGCATGTCAGTACCAGGTTAATAGAGAAATGCACTTCAACCATTTGATAGTACATCAAGTTTCAGAATGCTGTGCTTGTGTAAATACATTATGTCCATATGTGATAATAAATAATTGGTTCACATATCCCATGAAAGAGCATCACAGCAAGTTTTGTGCTTGTGAAATGTTCAAAATTCAGGGATGTGATTTTGTAACTGAACTGCTAGAGTTAATAGTTTTAAAATTTAAGAGAAATTTTACTATTTACCAGAAATTGGAGACAGTTCCTTTGGGAATGAATCTCCAGGTAATACAAAGATTGGTACAGCATCTTGAGCTACACAGAATGTTAGAAGGAAATGAGCATAAGGCACATCATCTTATCATTGAAATAGAACATAACGATGAGAGAATTGTTAAGATTTTGAACAAGGCGGAAAAATGCAGATGCCACAGCTGGTTGGGGCCAGTGTTCACATGGTCTTCATGAGCAACCAGAATCCTGAATGCATTGTTACATCTGGTGGTAGCAATTTTTGTATGTCAGGTGATTACCGTGTTGTGTATGATAAGAACATGGTGTGTTTGGGGTAAATTGCATAGACGAATGAGGATGCTACTGAAATGGGTGAATAGTGGAAATATGTGAGTTGGTAATTGTGGACAGTTTTGTTAATGTGTTCTCTACCATTGTTTGTTATTGTTTGTTACCTGTTAAGGCAGCTACAACACCTGTGATCTACTGGAATGGGGCTCGACATAGCACTGCCCAGATGAATCTGCCAGCGCTGCAGCACTTGGGAGCTGAGTAATTCCTGGGAGTTCACGGCTTGAGAATTCCATCATATGGTCACAAGGTGATTGTTAGGTCGTTGAGTCTCAACCATCATCAAGGAGGGAACTGTAGACCCCAGAGGTAACTCTATCTTAACACCATTTGTGCATGTGGGCATGACTGGAGGGGCTGAAGATTCCAGAAAACATGAAATTCTACCCTCAATGATGCCATGACCAAACACATACATTAAGATTTTTTGAGCATGCACAGTCCACCATAGTGATGTAGCCACTGTGGCTGGAAAAATATGATAATGAGGCATAAGGTAAGAATGGTTCTGAGTGGTCCAACTGAAGCGGACAATTGATTGATAGAGTGATGTGATCGATGATTGGATAAGAGCATGATTAACAGGCAGTGTGATGTGACCAGTATAAAGCCTGTGTGAGCCACTACCGTGGTATGTGTTGTTGTGTGCGTGCGTACATGCGCAAGTGACAAAGGTATGCATGTGATGGTGCATGTGTGTGTAACTAGATGGGATTGTGTATGTAACTAGATTGGCATATGTGTCTGGCATGGTGTGCTACTGGGTGTAAGAGTGGGCCATGGTTGATCTGAGGTAGAGAATGCCTGTATGAGTGAACGGCTACTGCCAGGAACTTACTTACCTGTGGACCATTACCCACCATATGTGAGTGCATCGGCCTGGTATGCCTGCCCTACCACCCATTGTGAGGGTAAAGTATCACCCCTTCCGGAGTCAGAGTATACCTTAGTACCTAGTGCTAAGTACCTAGCTGGGGAAAAGCAAAGAAATCCTCAGTCAGTGTGGCTGAAATAGCAGGCTCTTTTTCCCCACTAGGCCCTTAATGCTCTGGACTGCCATCTTTCAGCGCAATATGTTGGTGCTGTTTGATTCCCTATTGTAAATATCATATATACTGGTTTGCCTCATAGTTTCATAGTTTGTAGGGTCAGAAGGGACCTGAGCAGATCATCAAGTCCGACCCCCTGCCATGGCAGGAAATAGTACTTGGGTCAAACGACCCTGGCTAGATGATTGCCTAGCCTCCTCATGGTTTTGATTTGTTGTTATTCTTGTTAGTTGTGGAACTTGTTATAATATACATTTTTGACTGACCTTTATCTTGTGTCCCGTGGCGACTAGTGTACTGGCTGTCCAGGCAGGTCTAGGCTGTAGGCCAATATCTGGAGCAAAGACCCTTTTTGGCCTACCAAAATAAAATTAGCTGAGACCTAACAACCCTCTGTGTTTGTTGATGTAGAAACCCTGCCAGCTTTTTTCAAGTGAGACGAACCGAGGTTTAGGTCCTCCTCAGACAGACATGACACAAACCTTCCAGAGAGTGTCCTAACTACTGGGCTGCAGGCTGGCTGGGCTGTGTGGAAGTTGTGCCAATGTGTATACAGAAGTGCAAGATTTGTAGACTCAGCAAGAGGGAAAGCAAAAAGGAACATGTTTCTGTAGCTTAGTGGTGAGGGCACTAAGAGGGGCAGGGTCACAGGACTTTTGGTTCCTTCCCCTCGAGGCTGTTTCTGTTTTTTATTCAATAACTCTTCCAATTAAAGCACAAAAACAGGTCTGAGAGCAGGAACTTGTTAACTGGAGTGTTATTTTTCTGGTTTGGAATTTTGGAAGGGATTAGGCTAGCGAGGGGGTGACTGGGTATGCACAGTATTATTGGCAAGTATTCTGCAATCTTTTATGGGCAGTTTAGGTCATCAGCTTTCTACTACACCCAGGAACATGAGAAGTCATACTCCAGTGTGTAGGCATCCTGTACTGCCCGCAACAGGCAATGAGCTGCTATGTTGTATCCCCAGGAACAGATGCATTTATAGTAGGCAGGTGGTGGGTGAATCTGTGTTTCTACTTCCATGCTGCTGCTCCTCAACCTGCTGCCCAGAGACTAGGTCTGGTGTCTAGACAAAAATCCTAGGTAGTCATCATCTAGCCCTGAACTGTGCCTGGGTCATCACAAGGATGTACTGCTCCTTTCTTAGTAAGCGTGGTGGAGTTATCATCATACAGCCTTAAGTAGCATAAGTGTTTGCCTTGGTGGTTTATATTTCAATTATTTTAAAAGCACTCAGAGCCAGGGATAGGCACTTTGGAGACACTGAAAAAAGTAAATGTGGTACAAAAAACCCTTAGTTCAAAAATATCAAGTCTACTTGTCAAATAAATTTTGTAATCCAAAGGCATCACACTTTGTTCATCTGAGAGTGGTTATCTGCTTTCTACAACTTAGCAGCATCTCCAGCAATGAATACAATGAGTCTTTGGTTGAGCACATCTGACAGTGTGCAATATCTTCTCTGACTTGATTCCAGAGCTGTGGGCCCCTATGTTGCTGACAACAGCTGACACATTAACAGGAAAAATGCCAGCATTTGAAGAGGATATTACTAACTCATTTACTGTGCACCAAGCTCTTCTGGCTATTTCTTCATGTCTAGACTCACTTTGCTTTCATTAACTCACTGAACAGAGACAGATACAACCCACATTCATTACCATTATCATTTCCTTACATCCTTACCAAAGAAAACACCTCACCAATGCTCTGGTCTGAGACAGAGAAGTTTCAGCTGCTATTACAATTTAACATAATCTCAGAGATGCTCTAAACGCCACATGCCCAACATCCATACCCATGCACTCAGCAGTTAGCAACTGCTAGGTGTATAACATTTGCATGTACAATTTTAGTTCTGTTCCTTTTTGCATAGGTATTATTGGTTCAGTCTTTACTTGTGTGATGACAAACTCTTTCCTCTCTACCTCCTAAGTAAAGGATTATTCACTGCACAGTATTGATGCAGAAGGGTGCTGATTTAAGACTGAATAAGCATATGTGAAGAGAGCATTTCCAGACATATGAGTTCTTCGTCTTGAAACCTATTTTGTATTAAAAATGACATCAAAATTATATATGATATTTACTGTTACATGGCTCAAGTCACTCAGGCAGCTTGTGTCACAAGAAATCAGGATACATTTTCCAGTGAGAAAAACAGACTTATGTTTCATCATGCAAGTGTTAATATGAAATTTTAATTCCAGCCAGGATATATCTAGTAATTGCTCAGGAAACCCTGCTAAAGAAGCATAATTTTATAATTCAGGTACAGACTAAAGATGGCAAATAGCAAAGTTATTAAAGCCATGATGAGAGGCACATTTCTTGGATGGGGAAAATAATTCATGAAGAAGAGAGAGAGACTTTATTTAGACCACTATGGGTGCATCCCCACAAGCAGGAATGTGCATTGCTTGGAGACAACTAGTAGGAGCACATATTTGTGCTGCTGCTAGTTGTCTCTGGGGAATGCCCCTGGGTCCGCAACCTGGCATGCTAAAAGTTGCCCCAGGTGGAGCAGGGGAGACTGGGGCCAGCACCTGGGCTGGTCCCAGCAGCCTTACCTGGGGTCCTGGGGGCCTCCCAGGGCTCCAGTGGTGGTGATCCAGGCATGCAGAATGTGGCCAGCAGCCAGAGAATGGATCTAGATGGCCAGGCTCTGACTTTAGGTGGCATATGCTGCCACTATGTGTGCCACTCTGATTTTTTTTTGGTGTGGGGTTTTTTGACACTGGGATCCCTTGGTGTTAACACACTACACTGCTAAT
The DNA here is from genome assembly GCF_001723895.1 of Crocodylus porosus. Classification (NCBI taxonomy): domain Eukaryota; kingdom Metazoa; phylum Chordata; order Crocodylia; family Crocodylidae; genus Crocodylus; species Crocodylus porosus. The sequence goes on from NW_017728943.1 coordinate 126,577,467, forward strand.
TACCAGCATGGTGAATGCCTGCATGTGTGGTGCATGTTGTTTGTGGCACTGAAGACAACACGTGTTTGCTCCTCTGGACGCGTCCCATAGGGGCAGTCATAATGTCATTGTTTGAACTTTCTAGGCTTGTCAACATGGGCAAATGTGACCCATGATTTACCACTTTTTGAATAATTCTTCACTCACTAGATACACAGACCTCCTTTCAGCTGACTATGTAGCTTTTAAAAACTTTTCATATTTCAATAGTGTCCTGAACTAACTTTCAAGTGGAATAAAAAAAAAGATTTAAAAAATGTTGTTATTGTTGTCACAAGCTTTAGTCAAGAATCTAAGACTATAGACCAATAACAGTTTCTGGTAAAGCTTTATCTCTCTTGTTACATCCATTAGCCTTCCACAATGTTCCACCGAGTATGTGATATAATAATTTAGGGTAAGAGAGATGCCAGTGATTAGCTCTGCAATCAGATTGTGTAATTGAAGAAAATACATATACTATGGCAGTATTTTTTAATAGTCTTATTCTTGTGCCCTAGAAAGGCAGAGAAACAGATGACAAACACTTTGTGTTACAACTGCAAAACAGTATTTCTTAATCCTTACTTTGGCAAAACAGGTTTAATATCATAGAGTGTATCCTCCTATCAGGCATTCCTACATGATCAAACCACCATGACAGAAATTTAACTGTATATTTGTTTACATTCACACACACACACGCGCGCGCACACACACATACATGCACACACTGCCCTTTCACTCAAGAATTCAGTGACAGAACAGTTAAGGTCTCTATAAAAGGGTATCTGACCATTTTTCTAGAGGGAGCTGGACATGATATTCACATCAGTCCTTTGCATGCTGTTAACTACAAGAACTGGCATGCCTTACCCATGTTAATTAGATATATCCTTCCACTCTCCATTTCCCACCACCAGGCTTGAGTCAACCTGTGGTGCACCATTTAATTCCTCATGTTTCAGGAGCTAGAGACAGACATTAAAAAAGCTGGAGCCTCAGTTGATTCTATCTTTGCAGGTTAGTCTAACCTGCCTAGGTTGAACTGATTTGTAACTGTACAGACATTCCCTCTGGACTGAGGAAATGCAGGAACATGCCTGCAGTTGCTCAGGCCAGGAGCCCGGGGGTGGGGGGGAGCCTTAGAGTGTACCCTTGGCTGCAGGGAAGTTGTGCTGGGGGGGCATGGCCAGCCCAGGCAGTAGTCTTGGCTGAAGTGGTCAGAAAGGGGTTTAATTCCCCCCTCCCTGCATCACCAGCAGAGACCCGAGCTGGATCTGCCAGGCACTCCCCCCTCACTGCTGCAGTGGCAGAACTGGGTGCAGCCACACACCCACCAGCATAGCTCTCCAGGCAGAGGGGGCTGGGGACTGGGGCGGTGGGGCGTTATTCCCACCTCTATCTCCATTGTCTTCAGGGGATTGCAGCCGGGTATGCCCACCCGCCCCAGTCCCCAGCCCCCTCTGCTACCGCTGCTGCTCACTCCCAGCCCTCTCCTGCCCCCTCTACTGGATGCTGGGGCCTCCGGTGATACAGGAAGGGGGCCACATCCCCACCTGGCTGCTGGAGCAGTGAGGGAGCAGGGCCCTTGATAGGGGCAGCAGACCCTGTCATGGTGTCAGGGATCAAGGTGAGGCAGGGGGCACGCTGTGGGTCAGGCAGCTCTGTGATGGACCTTGTGGTGGCAGCTCTAGGGCTTCGAGGAGGCCAGAGCCCATTGCCACTGCTGCTGCCTTGGTCTGCAGTAGCTTTCCCCACTCCACAGCATGGCTTCCCACCAGAAAAGGGCTCATGCTCTCTGACACCGTGACAGGGGTTGCTGCCCCCGTCATGGTCGCTTCTGCCTCACCATTGCAGCGGCCAGGCAGCAGTTGGGCCAGATGCTGGCCAGCAGGGCCCCTTAGGCACAGGCCACTGAGCAGGGTTATTCCCCCCTCTGCCCTTGAGGTACTGCAGTGGGGTCTGCCTGCCCTGGCTGCCACTGCTGTCGCTCACTCTGTGCCTGGGGTAAGCAGCAGGATAGCCCCAGTAGCTCTCCCTGGGGCTAAAATTCCCAGAAAATGCCAAGAAGCATGGATTTGCCAGACAGACCTGGGTACAGCTGCAGAAGCCAGCTGGATTGCTGGAGTTGGAGGATCAAGTGGTCACGATCCATTACCAATGCACTGCTCCCATGATGCCCCTTGAAGGAGCACACAGGTCAGCTGGGGCTGGGAGCGGGTGGCACAGTGGGCACTGCCAAAGCCTCTTGAGGAAAGAACATACTATTGGACCCTATCAGCATGGGACCCTACCCTGTCGAGTATCCACAGAACCAGAGTGCCCCAGCAGGGGACTCACAGGCCCATGTATGGTGTGCAGGTGCAGGAGCAGAATTTGGTCCAGAAAGTTTGCCCAGCAAAGGGGCATCTTTGACTTGAGAATCCATGGGAAAAGAGTGAACTGCATAGCAACATACCCTATATGCTCAGTGAAGGAAAGTGCTTAGTGTGAGGGCATTGTTGCCCTGCCTACCACACCATCCTAGCTATTTTAGTTGAATTATCATTATGTTGTAATTTCCATAAGCCTACAGAACCTCAGCCAGACTTCCTGCAACCATCCTTATCATCAGGCCTCAACACAGGAGGAGAGAGCCCCATTACCATATCTGAGCATCATCAAGATTCATCTGAAACACCCAAGCTAAAAGAGGTGTGGTGTAGGGGAGGAGGAGTCTTACAGAAGATGTGCCAGCAGAGTCACCCAGGGTCCCAGGGGGACCACTAAACATCAGCTTCAGCAGTAAAATCCAACTTAACAACAAGCCATGGCAGGAAAATAGACACTGGTGCAACATAGCTAAGGAGGCAGGACATGCTAATTGGCTGATGCGGTGGTCATAGTATCATAGAAGTAGGGTTGGAAGGGACCTTGTAGATCTTCAAGTCTGACCCCTTTCCTGGGCAGGAGAAAAACTGGACTCAAATGAGTCAAGCCAGGTAGGCATCAAGCCTCTTCTTAAAGACCCCCAGGGTAGGAGCCAGCACCACTTCCCTTGGAAATTGGTTCCAGCTCC
>NW_017728943.1:126581770-126589919 GCF_001723895.1 Crocodylus porosus
AGCCCTAATGTCTATGAAATCTATATACCTTTGTGGATCTGGGTCCTATTTACTTTTATGTAAAACTGGAGTAATTCCACAGAATTCATAGAAGCATGAGTTTTGAAGGGATTTCCTGTGTCATCTTATCCAATTTCCAAAAATTAGATGAACCCAGGCCCTCATACCTGCATACAAGTTCACTGTGTCACAGTTCTGGAAGTTACATAAGGTTCATGCTTGTGTACTGGAGCACAGAACTTGGCCTATGCATTCTGTTTTCCTAGAAGAGTTTTCTTCAATGAGGAGCTGAAGTAAAACGGTGACCCTTTTAAGGCACTGCAATTTAACATAAAATATACATTATAAATGCTTATCTTTGGCTATGAAGAACTATAATGAATGACAAGTATAACAAAATATCTTATATAACTGACTTTGTTCAGAGTTCTTCACGAGTAAATGTATCATACAAAGGGTTCTATTCTGCTTTCTGAAAACACACATAATTCTCATGGATATTTATAGGAACTACACACGCATACAAAGAGGACAATAAAATAGATCCTCAAAGTGTCTGTGGATTATAAATCAGACCAGATGGGACTGAGTATTCATTGCAGTACCTCAGCAGTGATGTCAACTTCTGTATAATTAAGTTCTAATTAAATTTAACTTTTAGAGGATGTGCATTCACAAATTAAGTCCTGCGCCTTTATTTTTCAAGTTAAGATAATATGCTGGTTAAATTTTTTTTGCTATAAGTCAGCTAAAATCTACTTTTTCATCTTACTTGGCCTCTACAAGTCCAATCTCCAGAATAGTTACGACCAGGATGACTCAGTCAGGTGTATTGTTTATATTAAGACCCTCTAAAAATGTGAATTTTTTGTCAGGAAACGTTTTGAACAAAATTGAAAAAAAATCATTTAGATAAAACATTTTACAGATAACTTGAAATGAAAACAGAAAAACCCTCATTTTGCTTCAATTTAAAACAATAACACTTCTACTTTTATTTCCAGTGAAAAGGAATCACAATGCCTTTTTCATTTATGTTCCAAGTTTTATTTATCCTTCCTTTTTTCTTCTAGAAAGCCCTAGTGCACACTGTCAGGTTTTATTTCTACATTTGAGTCAGGATTTGACAGGTCTATCATGCTAATAATGCATAGCAGAATGTAGCCAAATCCTCACTGTGCCAGCTAGAGGACCAGCTTGTTAAAGGATCCACCTGTTCAGCACTAGACAGAAAGTAGTCTTTGTATTTAACTAAACTGGGTCTTGCCTCTTCTGTATGGTGAAAGATGTTAATAAACATCAGTATGGTGTAGTAATCTGACTGGATAGGCCATAGGTCAATGCAGTTATATAACAAATTAGTGTATGGCAGAAATAAGCATATTTGGCCATAATTCTTAACAGTACAGCACATTTTAAAAGTGAATTCAGAGCACACATGCATGTCAAAACCTTTCAGTCTATCCCCAGCAGTTGGATGGCAGCAGTATTGTGAAGCTGCTTTGAATAGGATGAGCCATTTTTCTTAATGGGATAAAAGTGGTCCCTGGGACACAGCTTGGAATCAGATTCACATCTGTAATATGCTCCCCAAATATGAAAGTCACCTCCCATTTATTTTTGTTGGAGATAAGAATGTAGAATACCTATATAAAACCAGGAGCTGACCTTAAATCACAGTATCTTTAATGTGTTCACATACCTGTCAAGGGAGCATAACATCACAACTAGGGTAAATGACAGAAGGCTTCTGTTTTTGTAGCAATTTACACATGCTCTGCATCTGTAAATAGTCAGACAAAGTTCAAGATAGAGAACAATAAGGTTTTACACTGAAAAATAGATAGAAAAACAGATATATATTTATTACATAAATGAATTATTTACCACACCGGTAAAGACATGACAATTGTAAAATTTACCACTAGAAACAAAAACTATAGACAAAAACTTTGGAAAGGAAAAGATTTGTGTAAAAATTAATGAAAAAAATGTTCATATTTAAGAGTCTGAGTTTCATTCCTGTGGTTTCACTGGAGGTATATTTTTTAATAGATATTTTAGAAATCTGTGCCATGGTTATCACAGGAATATAATTTTCTTTACTGCAATCTGTGCTGCTATGAAGATAAATCTCTCTCTTAATTATCTACTTTATCTAGTGAATGTATCATCTCTAATTAAAAAAATACAGAGCTCATTTCTTATATCATGTCATAATAAAAATTCTTCCAGAAAATTAGAAAAATAAAGAAAAGGAGAAATGTGAATTAACCAGTCAATACATTCAGGCAACCCTGTGGGTGAATGTGATTTGTTCTCCCTCTGCTTTTCCCTTTATGGGGCCATGCTAATACTGTGTTTTTGGAGATGCCGGATTATATCATTGTTGAAGTTAAAAGGATTCTCTTCTTACTGGATCACCCTGCAAAATCTGTCCTTTAAAATCAATATTGTTCATTTGCTGATAGGCAACATGGAGTGAGGAATGAAGACTACTAAGAAGGGCTTAAGGCTTGTGAGCAATATACAAGTTTTAACAGACTGCACAACACTGACCTCACCTCCAAAGAGTGTATGGACCCTCAAACCAAACTATTAGAGGGAATGGAAAGTGAATAGATTCCTTCCTGGGGCAGAAAGTACAGACCGTGTAAGGCTCATTTCTTCAGTTCAGGAACTGCCAAAAGAAATTGTTTTAGAATCTATGTGGATATCTGCTCAAGAAGCAGAGTTAACTGCTTTGACCTGGGAGGCTTTATGGATATACTCTATTTTAGGTGTGTGTCATGGCATGTTATCATCAGGGCTCGTCTAAGTTGGCTACATGGCAAATAGGTAGGGCATGCTTCCAAGAGGCCAGATTCACCATGGAGGAGGCCAAAGAAGCTATATACAAAAGCCATAAAAATCCTTCCATTCTTTGGGTTGGCCTTGGCAACCTAAATTGGGAGGTGGGCTCTTACATTAGTTTCAAAGTCACAAAATGGTTATTTCATAACAGGGCTATTATCTTGTTTCTAATCAGACAGACAAGTTCAAGGAAGAAACATACATCTTTGGGGATTGTAGGACTCAGCTACAGAATAACTGCTTACAGTGTAAGGCTAGTTCATTGTCTTCTCTCCAAGTTCTCCTTAAAATATACTTTGCTCTGATGGCTGCAAGCATATGAAAAAGGTTAGGCTGATAAGAGCAATGATATGACTGGTTATCAAGGTGATGAGAATTGTTGTGTTAACTTATGTGTCTTGAACCTCTATTGTCTCTTGTCTTGTAGCTGGGTTATAAGTTTTTTGGGACTGAGATCATCTTTTTGTCCTGTGTTTGTACAATATTTAGCACATTAAGGTCCTGATCTATAATTATGTCACGGAGCAGGGTCCTAGGAGTGGCCGTGATCTCTCCGAATGCCCCCTACCATGCCAAGTCCGAGATAAAGCACCCTTGTTCTTGCCCGCCACGTCTTTGATGTTAGGTATTTTATAAGGGAAGCTGCCTTTTTGTCCCCTTGGACATGGTGCTCTGGTTTATTCTGGCCCCTGTTCTGTATTGACTAACTTGGTGCACCCCAGCCTTATGGGCTGTGCGTGGCTCCTACCACCCCTGTACCACGCCCCAAGCCTCACAGATGTACCAGACATTGTATGGTCAATCCCTTTCCACGCCCGCATGGGCACCCCCTGGCTTGTCTTGCAATTGCCCATGCCCTCACGGGTGCCCCCTGGCTTCTTCACAATTGCCTGCGCCCTCATGGGATCCCGGGCTTGTCTCACCATTGCCCAGGCCCTCACGGGTGCTCCTCGGCTTGTCTCACAATTGCCCACACCCTCACGGATGCTCTCTACCTCGCCTTGCTGCCTGCGCCCCATGGGCGCTCTCCGGGCTTCTCTCATGGTTGCCCGTGCCCTTACAGACTCTCCCTGGCCTCTCTTTTCTCACAGTTGCCCATGCTCCCCGTGGACGCTTCCTGGCAGCTCCATGGCCTCTCTTTTCTCACAGTTGCCCGTGCTCCCCGCGGATGCTTCCTGGCCTCTCCTTTCTTGCAGTTGCCCGTGCTCCCTGTGGATGCTTCCTGGCCTCTCCTGTGGTTGCCCGTGCCCTCACAGGTGTGCACTGGGGCCTTCTCCCATGACCATACCCGAACTGGGGCCTTCCCCGCGACCATGCCAGCACTGGGGCTTCTCGCCTGTGCCCACTATGAGTCTTCTCGCCTGTGCCCACTCTGGGGCTTCTTGCAATTGGGGCTCAGGCGGCCGTAGCTGTGCCTGGCCCCGAATCCTCTCCTTGGGTCTTAAAGCGAGTGCCCGCTCTGGGGATTCTCGCCTGCACCCGCTCTGGGTCTTCTCACAATTGGGTCTCAGGCAGCCTCAGCCTTACCTGGCCCCCTATCCTCTGCGCCCCTTCTCAGGGCTGGGGTCAGTGCACCCCTGAATGTTGTGCCCTCTCTGGCACCAGGGTCCCTACACTACTGTGGAGCCCCTATGAGGCCTCCTCAACCCCTAATAGCCTCACCCGGTCTTCTGGTTTTATAAAACTACAAACACAAAACTCAAGCTCCTGGGTTATAACGTAAACTCTAAGCCACCTGGCTAACCATCATTCAAATCCCTACCAGGGCTTCCTCCACCCGGTATCCTCAAACAGAAGCTGCTCAGGCCATCAGCCTGATACGTTTGTTCACCACAGCGCCCCAAGGGATGACGAGGTCGAACGGTCACAAACTCCTGCAAGACCGTTTTAGGCTGGACATAAGGAAGAATTTCTTCACTGTCCGAGCCCCCAAGGTCTGGAACAGTCTGCCAGCGGAGGTGGTTCAAGCACCTACATTGAACACCTTCAAGAGTAAATTGGATGCTTATCTTGCTGGGATCCTATGACGCCAGCTGACTTCCTGCCCTTTGGGCAGGGGGCTGGACTCGATGATCTCCCGAGGTCCCTTCCAGCCCTAATGTCTATGAAATCAGGCTTCTCTACTCTGCTTACTCCAGGAAGGCTCCTTCTTCCTTGGCTGCTAGTGGGAAACTGCCTCCCTGGCCTTAGCCTGGATTATATTTATATAGGTCAGGCCCTGCCCCCTTCCGGTCAGCTGACCAACTGTGGTTGCCCCAGCAACCGGCATCTGTACCTCTTTATAGGAGCAGGGCACTGAAGTGTCCTGTGACAAATTAGAACTTCTACTATGGGCAGATTTAGGATTTGGAAAGGCGGTATAAATAGTACATTGTTACATATAACACAACACATCTTTTTCTATAGGTAAAAATTAACTAGAACATTTACTAATATGGTAGGGGCCTAGGCTACATTATTAAGATTAAGATTGAAACAAAAAACAAAGATAATATTACTAGAATGTGCATTCATTTGCTATATCATCTGTTATGTATTAAATACACAATAAACTAGGCAAAAATAATTAAAAGATATTTAGACCTTTGGTCACTAGAATTAATTATACACCTCCTTCAGATTCATAAAAGAAAATTAAGTCTGCTTGAGCATCCAATGCTCCACTGAAGTTATTTCCACATCTTAATGTCTCCACAACTGAGTTAATGTTTTTAGGTAGAGTTAAAAAACAAAAGTCTTCAGGGCTCTGATATAGGAACTACATTACTAGGTGGAGCTAACAGACAACAGACCTGCAGAAGAAAGAATAACTTGATTAGGGGAACATCAAGACCATTAAAAGGGAGTGAAGATCATTAACACCTGTGGAATGAGGAGTTTAGGAGTAATCAGTAGGGCTGTGTGAAGCTTTGGTCCCTGATTTGATTCGGCAGAGATATGGCCCAATTCAGTGGCCAAATCTCTGAATTTGAATAGAATCAGAGGCCCCTTTAATCTCTCCAAATCGAATTCATAGATTTCATAGATTTCATAGACATTAGGGCTGGAAGGGACCTCAGAAGATCATTGAGTCCATGCTCCCAAAGCAGGAAGTCAACAGGGGTCATAGGATTCCAGGAAGATAAACATACACATTTATCTTGAAGGTGTTCAAAGTAGGTGCTCGAACCACCTGCAGTGGCAGTTTATTTCAGACCTTGGGGGTTTGGACTGTAAAGAAGTTCTTCCTTATGTCCAGCCTGAAATGATCCTGAAGAAGTTTGTGACTGTTTTACCTTGTCATCCACTGGGGTACTCTGGTGAACAGACAATCCTCCAGTTCCTGGTGAGCACCCCTAATAAACTTATAGGTGGCCACCAGATCACCCCGAGCCTGCACTTTTCCAGGATGATGAGTCCTATAGCTCTCAGCCTCTCATCATAAGTTCTGTTTTTCTGACCTCTGATCATGTGTGTGGCTCTCTTCTGTACTCTCTCAAGCTTCTCCACATCGTTTTTCAATTGTGGAGCCCAAAACTGGATGCAGTACTTCAGTTGCGGCCTCACCAAGGCTGAATACAAAGGGAGAATGACGTCTTAGGATCTGCTTGAGAAGCATCTATGGAGGCAAGCCAGCGTTTTGCTCACTTTACTAGCCATAGCATCACATTAAAGGCTCATGTTCATCATGTGGTCAATCATGACCCCTTAGCCAGTATACCACTGCTGAGCCTATAAGCATGTTGTGGGGTTTTCTTACCAAGGTGGAGAACCTTGCATTTTTTGGTGTTAGACACCATCAGGTTCTCATCTGTACATTTCCTGAGCCTGTTAAAGTCAGCCTGGATCACCCTTCTGACCTCAGGTGTGGATGCTTTATCCCAAAGTTTGGTGTCATTGGTGAACTTGGCCAGTCTGCTTCTGATACCAGCATCCACATCATTAATGAAGATGTTTAATAGTGTTGGCCCAAGGAAAGAGCCTTGAGGGATCCCACTGGTCACAGGGCACCAAGATGATTGACTTCCATCAACCACCACCCTCTGGGTCCAACCACAGAGCCAATTCCCCAGCCAGTGGATCATAGTGAAGTTGAGGCTGCAGTTGGCCAATTTTGCTAAGAGGTGATCCTGGGATACTAGATCAAAGGATCAAGATATACAACATCAATATCTTCTCCCTTGTCCAGGTGATAGGTCACCTGGTCATAAAAGGAAATCAGACTGGCAAGCAAGACCTTCCTGCAACAAACCCGTGCTGGCTATCCCTCAGGATGCTGCCATCAGCCAGTCTGTTAAGAATGGCCTCTTTATAATAATATTTCTTAAGACTTTCTCTGGGATAGCAGTCAGGCTGATGGGCCTGTAGTTTGCCAGATCCACTTTCCTCCCTGTCTTCAGTGCACCACATTGGCATTCTTCCAGTCTTTGGGCACTTCACCAGAGCGCCAGGAGTTCTCGAAAATCTGCCAGGGGTTGAGCTATGATGCTAGCCAGCTCCTTGAGTACCCTGGTCTGTAAACTGTCAGGGCCTGCTGACTTGAAGGTGTCCAGCCTCTCAAGGTTTTCCTTCACAAGGTCAGCATTGATGGAAGGCAAGGAATCACCCACACCCAGGCATTCGTGTCCTGTAATGGACAGGGGTGCCCCTTGGGACTGGTGAAAAATGGATGAAAAGTACTCATTTAGCAAGTTGGCTTTTTCCTGGGCTTCGGTTGTCAGTTGTCCTGTCTGGTTTAGCAGGGGTCCAGTGTTGCCTTTGATTTTCCTCTAGCTTGCCACATATCTAAAAAAGGACTTATTATTGTCCTTGATACTTGTAGCTAGTTGGCATTCAGTCACAGCCTTGGCTTTCCTGGTTAGCTCCCTGCAGGTCTGGACCAGTGCAGAATATTCCTCCTTGGAGGTGGATCCAGTCCTCCATCCTTTGTAGGTCTTTCTTTTTGGATGCAGGAGGTCCACTAATTTCCTGCAGAGCCAAGGGGACTGCTATGCCCTTTGGCTGCCTTTCCTCTGAGATGGGATAGACTTTGCTTGTGCGTCCAAGATTGCTCCCTTGAGGAGCAACTGCTCCTTCTGAACTCCCCTCCCCTTTGGGTCATGGTTCCTTAGGGCCTTACTGACAAGCCATGTGAGCTTGTCAAAGTCAGCTTTCCTGAAGTCGAGGACTTCTGTATTGCTGACTGACTTGCCAGCTTTACGGTGGATGGTGAAGGTGATCAGCTTGTGGTCACTGTCACTCAACTTCCCCTCGATCTGTAGCCAGTAGCAGGTCAAGCAGCTCTTTACTTCTCATAAGCCCATCGACTTCTTGTGTC
>NW_017728943.1:126590304-126592989 GCF_001723895.1 Crocodylus porosus
GATGCTTATCTTGCTGGGATCCTATGACCCCAGCTGACTTCCTGCCCTTTGGGCAGGGGGCTGGACTCGATGATCTCCCAAGGTCCCTTCCAGCCCTAATGTCTATGAAATCTATGAAATATAATACAAGTAAATAATAATGAATCCATGCATAATTAGTCAGATGAAAAGCATAAATAGAAATAACAGCGTTTATTACAGAAGATTTAAATTAAAATGAACCGTTTCCTTGCATTAGGGTACTTAAGCTCTAGTAGTCTTTGTTTCTTGCCTATGGTATAATTTGGTTTGTTATGTCAATGACTATAAATAATGTTATGTTCCATTGGTCTAGTAGATTGGACTCTGGCCAATGGACTGAGTTCCTACTTCACCCATGTGTTTTGGGTAAGTAAATCCACATCTTTGTGCCTCTGTTTTGTTTCCCTTTGTCTGTCTTTCTTGTCTATTTAATCTGTGAATTCTTTCAGAACTGTCTCTTATGATATGTTCAGAAGGTAGCTACTATAATGGGATTCCAGTCTTTGTGGTGTCTTCAGATGCCATTATTAAAGAAATAATATCAGTAAAAAGAATGCTGTGTTATCTCCTTCTGAATTCTGGGAGTAATATTGTTACCAAATGTCCTACTTGGAGAGTCTGTTTATAGTTGCAAAGGGAATATAAAAAAGTGGATATATCTTGCTTACTTTGTGGCAGTCAGTAGTCTAATATTCATGACTATCATAGTGAGGTTTTGTTATAGAGATGTTGTTCTTCATTTCCAAGAAAAAATTTTGTAAACTCAGACTTTCAGTCTCCTGTATTGTTAGCAAAAGCACTATTAAATTCTATAGATATTGCTTGTCTTTATTCTTTTCTGGTAGAATCTAGATCTAGAAGTATCTTTTGAGGTTATAGGCCCATTCAGGCCTATTCAGTTTTTGTCACCTTTGCTAAGACTGGCAACAAATGTAGTGAATAGTTCCCTATGCCCTCTGTTTATGATCTAATTTGGTGTAAACTATCACCACAAGGAAAGAGAAAGAGAGAAAACTGACACAAATAGGAATGTTTCAAGATTAATTAAAAGCTGTAGAATTCAAAATTTTAATATTATTTGTATATTTACCTAAGCTTGGTATTAAACCTCTTCCTTAATAACATTTAATACCTAATACATATTGTAAAAAAAATCAGCTTAAATAACTGTGCATACAATGCAATATTCAGCTTCAGAAAATAGCTAGCAACTGTACAGCTGTCGATCTTCATGCTTCTTTACATGTGTTGGTTTATCAGCAACAAATGCCAACAATGGCACTGATTAGCACCTATAGAGATAGCAGTTCTATGATGTTTTTTCTTAGGCAGCCTGGCAGCCTGTTTCATATTTTCCTGTACCAAAACACCAGGCTATAACAGCCTAGCTCCATTGAAGTAGTACTGATTGATACCATCTGAGGTTTTGCATTCTATCTTTCACCTGTTCCCTTTTCCAGCCTTGTACCTCAGATGGGTATACTTACTCATAGTGTTCATAGGTTTACAATATAACAATTTATTTACCAGTCATCATCTTTTACTATTTTGTGGCAAACAGTGCCCCAAAGATCTAGTCAGGAAGAAGGGTTCTGCGTGCTTCTGTAGGGCTGTACAGATACACAGGAACACATTATTCAGGCTCTCAAGAGTCACAATTTAATTTAGTACAATCTTAATTCAGGAACCTTTCAGTCAGGTTGATTAGCAAAATGTTTGCCAGTTAGATAATGGTGTCCTTCCTATTCACTTATTACTCAGTAATTATTTTGTTATGCTCAGCATGTGAAGTCACATTAACATGGCGATGATTCAAGTTTCTTTAAAGGAAGAACTGGAAGCCTGGCTGACAAAAGTAACTTATCATCCTTTTGTGAAGGGGGATAAATTGTTTGTCTGAGCTTTGTTTGTGACGCTGCCAGGATTCATACAGACTAATGCGAAGAGTTTTACGTAGCAATGAGCAGAGAGTTCCATAACCTATCATTCCGAAGTGGAATGACTCTCAATTTTCAAGCTACAAATATGGTGTTATCTTGCTGGATGAGCAATCTAATAGAGAATGGACTTGTACTATGACTGCTTTTGGTTAAAAGGCCAGAAAGCCTATCAGAATGAGATCCAGTTAGAAGTATGCTGAAATACTAGTTTCAATGAGGCTGAAATGGGAGCAAGTGAAAAACTGGACAAAGGCTATGCTTTTATCCAATGGGAGTTTTATGAGAAAAATGTCAGGTTTTGTTACAAATGTTAGTTGTCCAAGTAATATGGGGAAGAAAGTTTACAGAAGAACTTTCTAAACCTCTCTTTCTTCACCCCTTATTGATAGAGGATATGTGTATTCACCCTGAATACAAATGAAACAAGTTCTTTGTTTCATTTCATAGATGAGTAAGGTGGGAAGGAACCTCAGGAAGTCGTTTAGTCCAATCTCGTGCACAAAGAAGGATTGTCCCTCCCACGAAAGACATTTTATTCATTAAGTAACATACAAATGAAATCTACGAAATGTAGTATTAAAAATTATAATTTAAATGGGCTCCATAGCAGGAAACTGAGGAAGCTGGAAATTGAGATTTCATAGATTTCATAGACATTAGGGCTGGAAGGGACCTCGGGAGATCATCGAGTCCAGCCCCCTGCCCAAAGGGCAGGAAGTCAGCT
>NW_017728943.1:126593000-126595190 GCF_001723895.1 Crocodylus porosus
GGGGGAGTGGGGGCGCAGCGGGCTTCACCCGCACGTCTCTCACCGCCCCAGAGCCTACTTGAAAGATGATCCCTAAGTTCAGAAGCAGTTTGTTAGACAGACTAGATAGCAGCAGAAACTTGTGTATTGTTCTACAGTAAAACTTTTTGTTTTAAGTTCTTCTTATTTCTGGATGCCTGTATTTGTTGATGCCAAATCCAAAAATGTCAAGTGCATAAAGTGGATGAGGAGAGTGTGTGTGTGTGTTTGGATATGGTAGAATCAAACAGAATCAACAAAATGGACTGGATTTTGCCCATGTAAGTGCAAGGAACAATGGTTCCAATTAAATTAGACATGGGAGCTCAGCTTAATATTTTACCAGAACAGAAATGTAGAAAATGTAATACTGAGTCCAACAAAAATAAAAATAACTGGCTAATCAGAAAGGGAGATGCACTGCTGGAATCCAATATATGAAAACAGAGTATACAAACTCCCAGTCATTGTGACACTTAGGGAGGTAACACCTGTTTTAGGTCTGTGAGAAATGGAATCTAGTTGGTGGTGTGCCTGCAGTACAAAACACAATATTCACAAAACATGCACAGGATTAGGCCCCTCAAGCCCCAGGAGTGTCTGCCCAAATTTCCCTGCTGAGAATCTCCAGGGTATATCATCATAAATGGTAAAAGTTGGGTTTTCTGTTCTTATAGAGTTGTGCCACTGAGATCCTGTAGGTACATCTTTGTAAAAGTGGAAAGCCAGGCAGGTACTCTCAAGGCTTAAATAGTTAAATTGTGTGAAAATTTCAAGAACACACAGGACCAGGCCCTTCAAGTCCTGAGAGAACATGTTGCCCATTGTCCTGCACCATGAATGGGAAGGATGATAGGAATAGTGTGTTCTGCCCAATCAAGAGGATCACCTGTGCCAGGACACATTCCAGCACAGCTGATCAGCTTCATTTGGTGATTGTAACAGGAAGCCTGGAGGCTCCTGTCACTTTAAGAAAAGAAAACGGGAAGCCAGGAGACCAGCTAGTTATTAAGGAGGTGGCTGCCAGCAAACAGACAGGTGACAGCTGTGGTAGGATTGGCAACTCTGCTTGAATCAGTTCCTGGAGGTTTCATCACATGATGTAATGACATTAATGGCTTTACATCAGGGAGGCAAACACACATTACTATTACATTTAAAATACCCACTGGACAACTATATAAATCAGATTCAACATTAAATCTTTCTTTTAATGAATGCCCTATCATTTATCTCCTCGGTGACTCTCAGCAGTCTCCTGGAGATTTATCTCTAATTCCTTAAGGCTTTAGGACAATTCTGGAGGGTTGGCAGTCCTATGCTGCATGTAGGGACTAATCCTGGGAGTGTGACTCACCCAGGAAGTAGAAGTAGAGCAGTGGAGGTCACTGAGGCAGGCCACTTAGCTAAGCCCATGTAGGAAAGTAAGCAGGTCAGCAGGCACAGGAAGGATACTCTGGGAGAGGCTGCAGGCTCACATGACTGGATGGGCAGGGCTTAGAAGGCACATAAAGCCAGTTCTTGTGAACAGGCAGTCAGTCTGGCCCTGTAAAGTACAGTGGAAAGAGCTCCAACCAGGAAGGCTTCAAGGCATCTGGTTGATTGCTGAGCTGCTTGGGGAATGCCTGTAAGACTCTTGAGGGCTTGAGGGGGATATAACTCAGAAAGGGGAAACTTTGTTACATACAGCCAGGGAGCTGAGGTTTCTGTTGGGACGCAATGTGGGGATAGTTTTCTGTTACAGTCAGAGGACTTTCTTATTTGTTGTGGTTTATACCAGAGGTTTAGGTATGTGATTACAGGGGAGGTTCTAGCTATGCCTGTGGGGCATGCAAGTGCTTTGAGCCTGGCCTTGAATAGCAAGAGGAGCAGAGAAAGGGTCAGGGGCCTAGGGGTGAGAACCAGGATCAGGAGGGGCAAGATCAGAGACCAGGGGCCAGGGGCCCAGCAGCCCAGACTGGTGAATTCTGGGCCCTGGGGCCCAGAGACAGAGACAAGGGCCAGTGGCCCAAAAAAACCAAGATTGAAAAGGCTGAAGCTGAGAAAGCCAGACCTGAATTGGTGGGCTAGGACCACAGGTGACTGGTAGGAGGGGCACTGGGGGGGGGGACATGCCCCCACCCGAGATTGGGCCCTGACTCAGCACCACTCAGAATGGGGCAGTTTTTTTGC
>NW_017728943.1:126595290-126645539 GCF_001723895.1 Crocodylus porosus
CACTGAGCCATGGCACAGAAGTATGGGGAGTGGATATGGGGCTTTTGGCCCGCCCCCTGGCCCATCCACAAATTGGAGACTGGCCTGGGATCCCTATGGGCAGGGCATGCTTAACTGGGCAGATGGAATGGGGCTGCAGGTGGTCAGGGAGTGGTGTCTGGGAGTGGGATGGGTGGGCAAGGCCGGGATTGTGGGGCAGTGACAGCATGGGGCCAGGGCCTGGGGCACAGCTGAGATCTCTGTCTCACACGTCCTTGCCATGGGCAGTGATTCTTCATGCACAAAGTGAATCACAGCTATGTCTTGGGCCATGCCCACAATCCTAGCCCTAGCCACAGCCCTGGCCATGGCCATGGCTGCAGCCACCTGACCTGCTCTCGGATGGTGCTCCTGCCTGTCCACAGCCCCATTCCATCTGCCCAGATGAGCACACCCTGCCTGTGGGGGTCCTGGGCCAGTCTACATGAAGACCCTGCCCACTCTGTCCAGCACTCATGATGGTAGGTGTGGGATGAATGGACCAGGATGCCCAGACAATGGAGTTTGGTCTAGCAGCAGTGATGACCCCAGCAGTGGCAGCTGGAAGGAACTGCCACCACTGCGGGAACTGCTGGGGAGAAGAGTCCGGCTACTGTGCTGTAGCACGTCCACCCTTCTGCACACATGGGGGTGGTGGGACTGGCCTCAAGTGCCACAGCCTGCGGATGTGGGGCCTAGCCTGGGCAGGGCTGAGGGACCTACCACAGGCTGGATAGAATACCTTGGTGCACCAGATCTGGTCTGCAGGCTGTATTTTGCCCATTCCTGGTCTAGTCAATAAACATCTCACATAGAAGTAGTGAGAACTGATTAATTAACTTATGAACAGTGCTTTTAAAATTAGGGTCAGATTCTCTTCTCTAGTTCAGCACATTTTGTTTATATAACAGAAAAACAACAGAATCTGGCTATAGTTAGTTAGCTGAGACTTGCCTTTCCCACTCCAGTAGAACTTTAAACTAATTCATAGCTGATCTAGCTAACCCTTGTCCCAACTGCACCTTTGTACCCTGGTTTAAGGAGGCACAAAAAGGATCATAGGTGTATTTGCTAATCTTAGTCAGGGTAGACTCTTCACGCTTGTACAGATCTCTTACAAGCTGGAAGCAAGTACCTGATGGCTCAAGACCATATTTTCCATATACTAGCAGATATCTGAGTAGGAGAAAATCTGTTCTTTAAAGTGTTATAACCAGGTTAAATTTTCACAAATAATATGGCACAAAATACTGTCACCAACAATATTTGCCTTATATGTAAACTAAGAATATTATTAAAAACTACTACAATGTGGTTTTACTACAGTATAACCTCATAAATCCGGTTTTCAGAATTCTGGAATTCTCAAAAATCTGGCACTTTTAACAAATCCAAGACATCAGGGAGTAGCAGCGACCAGTCCTAGAGCAGCAGCTGCATGTGGAGAGGCGGCGCGGCGGGGTGGCTGGCAGCAGCAGCCGCTGTGTGCAAGCTCCCCCTTCATGTTTGGTGGTGAGGGTAGAGGCGGGTGGGGGGTGTGGGGAAGTAGTGGTGGCCAGTCCTGGAGCTATTTCCAGCAGATCCTAGGTCTCAAGGATGCTGGATATATGAGGTTATACTGTATTTCTAATATTTTACCAGTTCACTGAAACTTGTGTGAGACATGATGTCAGTTGGTCTCTGTGTACCTCTGTGGCCTCCGCTGGTAATGGAAAATTACCAGGACTGGTCCCCTGCAATGGAAAGCACCAGAAGAAACTGCCGTATGTAGAGAGAGAAAGTCCTGGGTGCAGTAGCAATGTGTCATGTGAAGAAGACATATAAAAGGTTTTCCTGAGAAGAGTTCTAGAGAGTTGGGCTTGGACAGGGTGTGTGATATGTGGACATCTGGAGCATGTCTGTGAGAGTCTGAGAGAAAGCGTCATGTGAGCGGAGGGCGGTTGCCAGAGTTAGTTAGAGTGAGTGAGAGTATGAGTAACCTTCACATTCTGTGGCCGTTTCCATTTATTAAACACCGTGACAGGATAGTCAGAGCAAGACTCGAATCCAAGTCATCATAGGAGATTGCTTGAGTTTGGTCCCAGACTCACCTTGCTATCCCCTGGCAGTACCAGCTCACAGTCCCTAAGGTGATTATCGTCCCTCTTCCCTTTATTGTTCTATGTATGTAAGTCTAGTCTTTACCCTTGAAAACAATAGTGTATATAGTGCTATTTAGTATAATAAGTTGCTTAGACAGTGTAGTAATTTTTATAGCGTGCCAGCTGGCCTTTGCTTGTGATTTTCTGATAAACCATTAGAATCCATTCCATTGTTAATTTGAGTCTGTGGGCTTCTTGCCTAATTATCTCGGGCATCCACACAGTGGTAGGCATCTAGTTGACAGATGCTAGAAGTCTAGCCAGGCTTATTAGTGTTGCCAGATCAAACCACTTGATTGGCTGGAAGGGCAAGCTTGCATAAATTTCCCCTAAAATCCTCTGTTGTTTTCCAGGCCAACATGGAAAATCACAAAATCAGCCCAACACTTGCTAAGATGGGGTGCATTTCACAAGATGATAAAGTGCAAGTAAATGGCAATGAAAGTCAGTGTCCAGTTACAAAGTATCAGTCCCTATAGTATAGCTTGTAAACAGTACATGAGACATTTATATTGAGGTACCTACAGTACTGGAGACAAAATCATCCATCAACTCCTCCTATTTGCCAAATAACTGACTTTGATGTGCTTATAATTTGTTATTTCAGACTTGAAATCACTAAAAATTCAACCTCTGATCCCAAAGAGAAACATCACACCACTAAATCTCAGAGTCATTAAGTTGATGGAAGGTGCAATACTGAAAGGCTGGGGAAACTAAGCCATTTATTTATCTACAGAATTGGCCAGGAAAAGGGATACCAGCTGGCTCTTTAGTAGGGATGTACGAGGCTTTGACTTTGCTTCAGATCCAGAGAAGCTTTGGATCTTTCCACACTGGCAGCAGCACGTCTGGGTCTAAGTGCTGGCTTCGTTAGGCTTTCTGAAGTGGTTTGAAGCTTCTGAACCGCTTTGGAAAAGCTTTGGAGCCGCCTCAGAGATCTGGCCGTAGGGTATAATGGGGAATCAATGAAATATCTATAACTTTATTGTTTGCTGTCTGATTTAGATAAAACTTGTAGGGGTGGTAGCCTGTGATGCGAGCATGAAGTCTGCCAAGGTTCAGGAAAATCAGTATAGGGGTTCAGAGGAAACTGCACCCCAAATTCTTGAAAGCAAAACTCATGTCACATGTATGTGTTATACCTCAGGGGGGTGAAAACTGCAGGGGTGATGGGCCCTGCTCTGGCCAAGACGCCTGTCAAGTTTCAGGAAGATAGATGTAGGGATTTGGGGGGAACTGCACCTCAAGCTGCTAACAGGCAAAACTCATGACATGGGTGACACTGTGTGTGTTAAGGTGGAGTGGGCTGAAACCTGTAGGGGTGGTAGTCCCTGATGAGGCCACAAAACCTGCCAAGTTTGAAGAAGATAGGTGCAGGGGTTTGCAGGGGAACTGCACCTCAAGCTGAGGACAAGTGAAACCCATGACATGGGTGACACTGTGTATGTTAAGGCACACCAGGGTGAAAGCTGCAGGCCTGCTAGCCCCTGCTGCAGCCACAAAGCCTGCCATCTGTTGAGGAGATAGGTGCAGGGGTCCTGGGTTCTGGGACCCATCACTTCTAGCTGCTGACAGGTAAAACTCATGACATGGGTGCTTGTGCAACTGACTGTCTCTGTCTTTGGGCAGCTGATTGTCTGTATTAATTATTTCCTCTCCTTAGTCTGTGTTTTTGTAGGTGTTAATCATTGCTAATTAACTGGCTACATGAGCTAGCTACTGTGTATTGAGCTGGTCCCTGAGTGAATCGTGATTGATTGGTAACTGGTAACACAGTAGCTTAGCAGTCAGGCCTGCAGTAATATCTCCACCCCCCTCCCCAACAGACACAGTTGCACAAGCACCCATGTCACGAGTTTTGCCTGTCAGCAGCTAGAGGTGCAGGGCCCCAGAAGCTCTGCACCTATCTTCTCAACAGCTGGCAGGTTTTGTGGGCTCAGCAGGGGCTACCATCCCTGTAGCTTTCACCCTTCTGTGCCCTAATACACACAATGTCACCCATGTCACAGTTTTGCTTGTCCGCAGCTTGAGGTGCAGTTTCCCTCAAGCCCCTGAACCTATCTCCTTGAAACTTGGAAGGCTTTTTGGCCTGAGCAGGGGCCATCACTCTTGCAGTTTTCACCCCCCTGTGGTGTAACACAAACATGTGACATGAGTTTTGCTTTCAAGAATTTGGGGTGCAGTTTCCTCTGAACCCCTACACTGATTTTCTTGAAATTTGGCAGACTTCATGCTCTCATCAGAGGCTACCACCTCTACAAGATTCATCCAAATCAGACAGCAAACAATAAAGTTATAGATTTTTCATTGATTCCCCATTATACTCTATGGCCGGATCTCTGAGGTGGCTCAAAAGCTTCCGAGCCACTTCGACTGGATTGAAGCGGGAACCCAGACTGGAGCTCCATATTACATCACTGGCATCTGAATCGGCTGGATCTGAAGCCAGATCGAATAGCTGCCTACTTGCACAGGCCTACTCTTTAGGCTGTAGGGGTGCAAAAAGCCCTTCCCTGTACCTTGCAGACTCCAGCTGGGGAGGGGTCAGTGCTGGCATGGAGGTGGGGGAGGGGGTGGTGTTTCCTTCCCCAACTAGCCCCTGCGATGCAAGAGTGGCTGGCAAGGGGCTGGGCCAAGGGATCCCAGCCTGGCTTCAGGATCTGTGGAGGGTGATAAGCCCCACAAGGGATTCTTTCCTTCCCTTGTATTGTGCAGAGCCAGGCTAGGGAGGTCTGCTCCCCTGCCACCATCCTGCTGGGGTGCCAGGCAGGGGTTAGGGAGTAGAGGCTTTACTGTCTCAGCTTTGTGAAAGCAGGTTGGTGGGGCCAACCCCCCAACAGCAGACAGGACAGCCCAGGGCTGCAAATCATCCTGGGATGATGGAAGACTGTGAGTTAACTTTAATTGGGAAGGGATCTGGGGCAGAAGTTCCATAAGCTGGTTTGAGATAAATCATTTGAGTCTGATACTACATTCATCCAGCTTTCTTAAACTGGCTTTGGCCATTTTGGCTAGGGACAGACATTACACATAAACTGGTTTAGGTGATCATAAACTCATTTACACCTATAACAGAACAGATGTTCAGTGCACATAAACTGGTTTGAAAATGGCTGAAACTGGTTTGAGATACACCTGGTGGAATGTAGTATCAGACTTAACTGATTTTGGTTAAACTGGTTTATGCAATGTCTCTCCCAGACCCTTGGTTGGTTTCAGTTAAATCAGACACCTCCCAGCATCCCAGCATGCTCTCTGGGCTGGTGCGGCTCTCTGGTTTTTGTTTAAGAAGAGCTTGAAATAATGAGAGAGGCTGTTTGTTTTCTGATGGTGTGAAAAATGCTGATAAAAGAGCTGATATATTCTCTGTTATCAAGGAGAGGGGGAAGCTCTCCCTAAACATGCTGGGGCCTGGCCACAGCCCTTCAGCTTAGCCCTGTGGAAGGGTAGGGAGGGCTGTTCTAGTGCCCCCTGGCTTCTAGCCCAAGCCACTGCAGGCTTGTGCCTGAATATCTGGGATGACTGTGCAGTTACAAAGTGATTTAGACTAACCTACAACAATTGAATCAATTCAGGATCAGGCTTTTTGAATGTCTGTCCCTAGCTTTTTAAATCAGTTTATGTACGCTTAATTTCTGTTCTGTTACAGGTTTAAACTGGTTTCTGATCACTTAAACCAATTTATGTACCACTTCTGTTCCTAGTCCCATTGTGAAGAGTATGATTACACATAGTACTTAACAGCATGTTTTATGGTGAGAACATCTATCAATTTCTTTAAGGCAACTGAAGAGCCATGAGATGCGCCTAATGCCTGTATAGATGTGTCTTTACTTGGATAAATGGTGTGTTCTTATTATATTTTAATTAATGGAGTGTAGATTCCATATGATCATAAAGTAGTCTGTAGCTTTCATACGAGTTATTAGGTTATGGTCTCAGTAACTACTACTACTTCTTAAGAGTCTTTACCTTGACCTGTCAACTTATGTGAAAGCTACAAACTGCTTTGTCTTCACTAGGATTTTACATCATTTTAATTACTACATATTATTATATTTTACTTCAGAAAAAAACACTCAGTTCCCTAGTAAATACAAGGCCCAAGACTCAACTAACTGGAGTGTGATAGCTGAAATTATGTCTGTGTGATAAAGGTGCTTGCTGAAGGCTCTATGAAGATTAGACCAAGTGCTTTTTTGTATTTGTTTAAGTATTAAACTACATGTTGTTGCTAAGAGCCTGATTAAAGTTTAAGAAGTAGTAAGGCCTTGTATAAAGTAAGGCCTAGTAAGTTTAGCAAAGCCTTGAAGTAGTAAGGCCCTGTGGCACAGTTAAAGTTAACCTTATCAAAGGAATGCATGGCTTGTACTGCTATTGGTCAGTCTAAGGACAGTTAAAGTAAAAATAATGAGTGGTTGTATGTTATCAGTACCATTCAGAAGCTATAAATTGGCTAGAATACCCAGAAATCATCCAGAAGGAAGATACAGCTCTGTGAAAAGGATTGGTTAGCTGTTGGCCTAAAAGGATTGATTAGCTGTTGGCCTGGATCAGTGGGCCCGTGGATCTCAAGGAACCCAAGGACTGAATTCGAGAGTTCTTCCCAGTACCTCTCGAACAGTGCTGATTGGGAACGCCTGCTTCGCTGAACTTTGTGGAAAGAGAAACTTGTTGTACATCAGGCATCAGAGGGGACTGACGATAAGTTGCAGATGCAAATTGTTCTTGTTTGTCATTGTTTGTCTTGTTACTACATGTAGTTGTGTTTTTGTTAAGTCAATAAACCTTTCTTACCTCTCTAGCCTCGACCATACTCTCAATCCCGAACCCTCTGCAGGCAGCTGGGACACTGGAGTATGAGCACCAACAAATCTCCTCATCAAATTACTTATGAACAATAATAGAAGGGATGGAAAATTAATATTCAGTAATGTGATGCAAACTCAACAAATACCTTTGATTAAAGAATATGCAATTACAGCCAAGTAATGCTTCAGGATTATAAATGAAATATCTTCCATTTAAAGCTGAAGATGTAGGCTCACGCTGATGAATTCACAAAATGTATTAGCTTTTCAACAGCATATAAGTTTGTAATTAAATTAAAGACATGTATTTTATTTCTTTATTTCATAGCATTGACCTGGGTGTTGGAACAAAGCACAGTCGACTGAGTGGATAAACTTTTTTATTCCATTACTAACTTAAGTGATAGTTCATGAAACCTCATTGTTAATCATAATATTAACCAAGTTAATGGGGCACCCTATTTGAAATCCTTCTTATGAATGCAATTGTTATATTAAAACAGAAAGTAAACAAAAGCACATACACATAAAGAAGCAGAGAGATCGTAGGAAACGAAGCAGAGAAAAACATCAATCTGTACTGTGCATATGTGTGTGTGTACAAGCTATTTTGTATTGGAAAGTGTGCTTTTGTATATGGTTTTAGTTAAATACGATGGTGTACATATATATTTTCTGCTGTGCTGTATGTACCCATGTTTTCTATAACTGAGGATTTTATTTTCTCTCCCATGCTTGGGCAAGCTGGAAAGAGACAGGAGATACAGTGTATAGGCAAATATCTGCGGCTTTACTGGAGATGGGAGCTGCAGCTATGTGAAGGGAAAACCTGAGGTACAGGGAGAGAAAGTCTGTTTCAGGGTTTGAGACCTCTAGTCTCTCCCTCTTCTTTTTGTTTTTGTTTCTGTGGGATTGGGGTGGGGTTAATACCCTTATGGTATTATCCTAGATGGGACTTGGAGCCTGGCACATTTTAGTTGCTGTTGCAACTTATTTTGGTTTCAACTTAGCCATTTGACTGAACCCCAGCTGTGTTTTGCTGGTAGAGCTGGGCCAGAATGAAAAGCTTGGCATGCTTTGGGCCAGGGGTGGAAGCCTGGGGCATTTTAGTTGCTGTTGCAATTTCTTTTGGTTTCAGCCTAGCTGTGTGGCTGAACCCCAGTGGTATGTTTTGCTGGCAGAGCTGGGCCAGAATTTAAAGCCTAGAAGACTTTGGGCCAGGACTGAGATCCTGGCACATTTTGGGCCTGGCTTGGGGCCTGGCATGTGTTGCTGCTTTTGTAGTTCTTTGTATCTCAACCAAGCAGTGTTGTTTGGGGCTAGTTGCAGTTCAGGCTTTTTTGCTTTTTGGCTGAGCCTTCATTGAGTTCTTTTGCAGTTTTTTGCACCAGCAGAGCTGGGATTGGGACTAGGGATTCTGAGGTGCAGTATGCTCAAAGCCACCATGTGGAAGTGGAGATCAGCACTCTACAGCTGTGCAAGGAGCAAACAGAGGCCCCTTGCAATGCAGCAGGACCTATGCTCTCTGGCAGCATCCTGGGATGCAGCCAACTCCAAGGAACAGCTTGTAGGACTCTCCACTGCGTGCCATCCTCTCCAGCCCATTGCTGAAGGACAGGTATGGGGTGCTGTCACGGGGCAGGGTCCTAGGAGCAGCCGAGATCTCTCCTAGTGCCCCCTACTGTGCCCAGTTGGTGCACCTCATTCTTGCCCGCCACATCTTTGATTTTATTAGCATTATGGGAGGCTGCCTTTCTGTCCCCCTTGGTATGGTACCCCTGTCATATCCAAATCTGTGCCCCATCTTAGCTGACTCCATGCACTAAAGCTTTAAGGGCTATGCATGGCTCCTACCACCCCTAATACCACACCCCAAGCCTCTCAGATGTACCAGATGTTGTCTTGTCAAAATCCCTTGCCGTGCCCTCATGGTGCCCCCTTGCTTGCCTTGCTATAGCCCGCGCCCTCGTGGACACCCTCTGGGCTCGTCTCAGTTGCCCGCGCTGGGGCCCTTCTCCGCACTCCCCGGCCTCTCTCATGGCTGTGCCCACACTGGGGCTCTCTCTCTCAGTCCTGCCCGCACTGGGGCCCTGCCTCACAAAAGGGGCTCAGGTGGCCGTAGCTATGCCTGGCCCCCAAAATTCTCTCCCTGGGGCTTCTTGCCTGTGTGCCCTCTCCCTAGGGCTTCTTGCCTGTGCGCCCTCTCCCTGGGGCTCCACCTACACTAGGGCCTTTCTCCGTGCTTGGGGCTCAGGTGGCCATAGCCGTGCCTGGCCCCCAAAATCCCCTCCCTCGGGCTCCTCGCCTGAGCGCTCTCCCTGGGGCTCCTCGCCACGCTTGGGGCTCAGGTGGCCGTAGATGTGCCTGGCCCCCAATGCACTGTGCCCCTTCTCAGGGCTGGGGTCAGTGCACCCCCTCCTTGGGTCTACAACTGTGGGACTCAGGTGGCCTCAACTTTACCTGGCCCCAATGCACTGTACCCCTTCTCAGGTCTGGGGTCAGTGCACCTCTAAATGTGGTGCCCTCTCTGGCACTGGGGTCCCCACACCACTGTGGAGCCCCTATGAGGCCACCTCCAACCCCTATTAACCTCACCCAGTCCTCCAGTGTAACAACAAACAACAGCATATGATAACATGAGCCAATCAGCTACAACTCAAACTAAGCCTCATGGCTAAACATAAACCTCTATGCCACCTGGCTAATCTTCATTCAAATCCCTACCAGGGCTTTCTCCTCCCAGTATCCTTGAGCCGAAGCTATTCAAGCCACCAAGCTGCTCTAGCCTGCATACTCCAGCACAGCTCCTTCTCCCTTGGATGTTAGCAGGGAACTGCCTGCTTGGCCTCAGCCTAGGCTGTTTATATAGGCCAGGCCCTGCCCCCCTCTGGTCAGCTGACCGAACTGCGGTTGCCCTGGCAACCGGCACCTGTACCTTTTCCTAGGAGCAGATCCCTGGAACTATCCATTGGGGAGCCCCAAAGTCCCAGACTGCCTGGGCATGGGTGAAGCCTCTCCAAGCAGGTGCAACCCATAGACTATGCCTTGTAATTGGTAGTGTTTTAAATTGCATTTTGTGTTTTCCTTTGTTTTCCTTGCCTTTGTTTTCTGTAATCAAACTGTCCTCTGTGTTTACGCTGCTTACGTAAGGGGGGTTTGTGATCCCAGATTTCTGGGTGGGGACTTTTCATAGAGTCATAGATTCATAGACATTAGGGCTGGAAGGGACCTCGGAAGATCACTGAGTCCAGCCCACTGTCCCAGGGGCAGGAAGTCAGCAAGGATCATAGGGTCCAAGCAAGATAAGCATCCAAATGTCTTCTGAAGGCATTCAAAGTAGGTGCTTGAACCACCTCTGGTGGCTGTCTATTCCTGACCTTGGGGGCTCAGACAGTAAAGAAGAAGTTCTTCCTTATGTCCAACCTGAAACGATTATGGAGGAGTTTGTGACCGTTCGACCTTGTCATCGCTTAGGGTGTTCTGGTGAACAAATGTTCCCCCAGATCCTGGTGAGCACCCCTGATAAACGTATAGGTGGCCATCAGATCACCCCTGAGCTTGTGCTTTTCCAGGCTAAAAAGTCCTATGGATCTCAGCTTCTCATCATAAGGTCTGTTTTCTTGACCTCTGATCATTCGCATGGCTTGAGCCACAGTAAAAACTTATTGGATATCCTGAAATTTGAACCTGACCCTTCTTGATGCTGACCAGTGCTTAGCAGAACGGTTATCTAGCTATCTATGTAGGAGGGTATATACCCTGCCCTCAAAGGTCCATGGCTATGTGTAATTATGCTATGCTACATGTGTATATTATAAGTATGGAGTCAGTCCCCTGATATATGATTGCCATATGTGTGTGTGGCCTATGAAAATTAGCACAGCTTCTTCAAAACTGGGGGGAATCAAGAAAATGTACAGTAACCAGGGATTTGAGCCTAGGTTTGCAATATGAGTGGAAAATATTCATTTAAACCTCCAAAACAATGAGACAGTATCAAATTCCATAAAATTATCTGATGTAAGATCTAGCCTTGAAGAACTCCAGTAATACTGATTCATAATGCATAGCCATTTTGCACCATTGTCTAGCGCTTATTTCACTGGACAACATGATTTTTTTATTAACATTGAAGTTGCATTTTCCACACTGCATTGTTAGATGAATGTTATATATGTTCTCCTCTGACCTAATGAGTAACAGTTCTTATGTTCTCTCTGACATCCATTTATGTATTTTTGTGAGTTTTGCCTTCCTTCCATTGCTCTCTATATTGAATGTCATGTGAAGATGGAGAACTGTCAGTGTAAATCCACTTGACTACCTAAAAACATTCCCATCTTGTACTGAAATGAAAATATTCCTTTTTAGATTATTTTTGGTTAGTCTCCAGAATCACAAACTTTAAAACACTGGATTAGACTCATATTATTTTCTTCCATTTAACTGAAACAAGATTACTTAGCTACTATTATTCATGCAGATGGATTCCAAAGTGCAGTACAAAATTATTTTCTAAGTCCTTATTTTACCCATCACTGAAGTGCACACAGGAGTGGAGTAAGCAATTTACATTTTTTATGCATACCAGAACTCAATTAACCCATCCAACAGCTCTCCCAAGGCTGAACCACCATTATGCAGAACAGATCTCATGCTAGAAACTTCTGGGAATGTGGTAATAAATGTACCATATATTTCTGAAGTTCCTAATTTCAAGGAGTTTTACTCATTTCATCTTTGAATTATCTATGTCCTACATGAGTTTGCCATTCCCCTGCGATAACTGTTGAAAATTACTTACCTCAGAAATACAGACTGCTACACTGGTAGTTATAGAAAGATTTATTTATGAAGACATTTATGAAGGCATTTCAGAGGGTATTTTAAATTTATTTTTGGGGATTTGTCATGGATTGCATCTTGCTTGTGGGCCTTGGAAGATTTGACAAGTGTTGTCAGGTTCCAGAAAGAATAAACAAAAATTGCCTCCATGAAGCATTGCCTATCACGTTGTGATGGAGGTTATAGGCATGTGTCATGTACATTATATGAATAGTCCTTCTTTGGTTACTGTGGGCACATCTACACAAGATGTTTATGCACAGTAGACTAGTTAGCTAGACAATCCCATTGTGCATAAAAGGGAAAGGGTTCCAAGAAGCCCTCTTCACAGAACAGGGAAGTCCAGGGAAGCCTAAGGGCAAAAAAAGAGGTATTCATCCTGTGGAAACAGGGGGTAGCTACTAAGAAGGAGCATACCTCCCTGGCTCGCACTTGCAGGGAATCAGTCAATAAGGCCAAAACATGATTAGAACTTAGGCTGGCAACAAAAATTAAGGACATCAAAAAGTCCTTCTTCAGGTATATAGGGAGCAAAAGGAAGGCTTAGGGTAGCATAGGACCTCTACAAGACAAACTAGGCAATCAGTGACAGACATGGGAGACAAAGCTGAGCTCTTCAATGAGTTCTTTGCATCTGTATTCCTAGATACAGACCAAGACAAATCTCCTAATTGGATTATAGATAGACACAGGGGGGACACCAGTCCACCAACGGTTAGCATAGACTAGTGAAGGGGCACTTGGAGGGGTTGGATGTGTTCAAATCAGCAGGCCTGGATGAACTTCATTCAAGGGTGCTGAAGGAATTGGCTAGTATCATAGCAGAACTGCTGGCACTCCTGGTGCTCTGGTCAGATCTCAGAGGATGGGAAAAGGGCCAATGTGGTCCCTATTTTCAAGAAGGGAGGGAGGAACTGGGGAACTATAGACCAGTTAGTCTCACCTGTGTCTTTGGGAAAACTCTGGAAAAAATCATTGAGGATCACATTTTTGGGAGCCAGCAGGGGAAATAATGCTGAAAACAAATCAGCATGGATTCGTTGCAGGTAGATCCTGCTTGACTAACCTTGCTTCTTTTTATGACTAGGTCACCAAATGCTTAGACACAGGAGTCAAGGTACATGTCATCTACCTAACTTTAAGAAGGACTTCGATACGATATCTCATTTTGTTCTCATAAATAAACTGACAGACTGTGATGTAGATGATTACATGGTAAAGTGGGTGGACAGTTGGGTTAGGGGTCACACGCAGAGAGTGGTGGTGGACAGGTCAATATTGACTGGGAAAGATGTGGGTAGTGGAGTCCCGCAAGGCTTGGTCCTTGGACTGGTGCAATTCAATGTCTTCATCAGTGACTTGGATGAGGATATGGAGAGCACCCTGTCCAAGTTTGCATATGATACCAAATTATGGGGCAGAGTTTACACATCAGATGGTAAAGAATAGATCCAGGTGGATCTGGACAGGTTGGAAAAATGGGCAGCATGAAATAGGATGCAGTTCAATAAAGACAAGTACAAAGTGCTGCACCTGGGCAAAAAGAACCATTAACACACTTACAGGCTGGGAGATGACCTCAACAGCACAGCAGTGGAAAGAGATCTTGGAGTCATAGTTGACTCCAGGGTGAACATGAGTCATCAATGTGACAAAGTGATCAACAAGGCTAACTGTACTTTATCATGCATTACCAGATGCATGACAAACAGGTCCAGGGAGGTGATGCTTTCCCTCTATGCGGCACTGGTCAGGCCGCAGTTGGAGTACTGCATCCGGTTTTGGGTACTGCACTTCAAGAGGGATGCGGAAAATCTTGAGAGGGTCCAGAGGAGGGCCACTCATACAGTCAGAGGCCTGCAGGTAAGCCCTATGAGGAGAGACTGAGGGACCTAGATCTCTTCAGCCTTCAGAACAGAAGGCTGAAAGGTGATCTTGTGGCTGCCTATAAATTCATCAGGGGAGGGCAGCAGGGAATAGGAGATGCTCTATTTGCTAGGGCACCCCCTGGAGTGAGTAGGAACAAAGGCCACAAATTGACAGGGAGTGGATTTAGGTTTGACGTTAGAAAGAACTTCTTCACAGTCAGAATCTGGAATGGGCTTCCAACGGAGGTGGTGCTCTCTCCTACCCTGGGGGTCTTCATCTGACCCCAGCACTCCTTGCTGCCCAGGGTAGGGGCAGACTTGATGATCTACTAAGGTCCCTTCTGATTCTAACATCTATGAATCTATAAACATGTTGTATCTACATGTTTACCCCTATTAGGTGGAAATAAATAAATTACTTCAACAGCAAGATAGTACTCATAAATACAAGTACCATCCTTCTGTGGAGTTTTTTACTTCACAGAAGAATATGTAGATGCTGCCCCAGTTGCCTGCTGGCTAGCTCCATACTGAAGCACCTTTGTGCCCCAGCCAGCCTCTTTGCAGCATATTGAGCCGGGGGAGCAGCCCTGGGATGACAGCATGGCTCCCTGTGCCCCCTGCCATCTGGTGCTGTTTTGACCTGACTCAATGTGTTGTGGTCCAAAGCACATGTTCAAACAGTGTGCCCGGGAACAATATACACTAGAGTTTATTCACACACATTAATTGCATGTGCAGACACACCCAGTACGTATAACTTAAGGCAGAACTTACCTGTAACATCTTGCCAAGGGATGAGGTGGATTCTCACTTCAACTTTTGGATGTCTTCCCCAAAATCTGTGTGTAGCAGGGCACTGAGGTGCCTGCTACTAAAAAGCAGCAGTATGGGCTCAGGTGCTGGCTGCTAGGGGCAACCAGGAGGAGCTAAGGGCCGGCACCTGGTGGGTCAGCTGACTGGAAGGGTCAGGGCTGACCACTATAAGACCCCGACAGGAGGCTGCGTGTGGTCTCTCTCTCTCCCAACTGGCAGCCAGACAGGAAGAGCACTGTTCGACCAAGGAAAACAGCTCGGCCCTGAAAGGGGAAAGGGAAAGGCCTGGAGGTACAAATCACCAGTTTTACGGGTGAGAGATGTTGTGTGGGTTGAAAAACGTTTTAGCCAGGAGGCTTAGATTTGAGTTATAGCTGATTGGCTTGCGTTACTGCTTTTGTTGTTTGTTGTTACACTGGAGGACCAGGTGAGACTATTAGGGGTTGGAGGAGGCCTCACAGGGGCTCCATGGTAGCGTGGGAACCCCGGTGCCAGAGAGGGCACGATGTTCAGGGGTGTATTGACCCCAGCGCCAGTGTGGGGAACTGTGAGAGGAGCACCCCCAGTGCGGGCAACTGTGCGAGCCAGGGAGTGTCCGCGAGAGAAGCCAGGGACTGTCCGCGAGGGCGCAGAAAGGGATTGACCAAATAGCGTCCAGTACATCCGCAAAGCTTGGGGCGTGGTACAGGGATGGTTGGAGCCACGCGTAGCCCATACGGCTGGAGTGCACCGAGTCACCTAAGACAGAGCACAGACTGGGATACATCAGGGTACCATGTCAAAGAGGACAAAAGAGGCAGCCTCCCTTAAACATTATTAACATCAAAGACGTGGTGGGCGAGATGGTGAGAGTGCATTGACACCAACTTGACATGGTAGGGGGCACTAGGGGAGTTCACGGCCACCCCTAGGTTCCTCCCTGTCACACTGTGTTTTAGGTATAGGCTGTGGAACAAGGTGGGCCACCTGGGCCATGGCCTGACCAGCTTTTAGGTTCCTAGCCAATATGCAGGACCTCCATCTAACCCGGGAGGTGCACAGCCCCACCAGGGGAGATGCCTTGTTGGACCTGGTGCTGGCCACGGGCGATGACCTGGTGAGGGGGCTGAGGGTGCTCAACCACTTGGGCGAGAGCGATCATCGCCTGCTGGAATTCACCATCCAGCGCAAGGTGGTAAAGGCCTGCAGCAAGGCAGCAGCCCTTGATTTCAGGAGGGCGGACTTCAATGAGCTAAGGAGAATAGTTGGGGAGGCACTGAGGTCCTGGAGGGGAGGGGAGCCAGGACACTGGCTGCCTTATCCCCGTAGGCACCCCGCTCCTTGTCTGCTCTAAGACACCTCCCAGTGCAGTGGCGAAGTTCCCTCCAGTGATACTTCTGCCTGGACTCCTCGCTCTCTCTCTTTCCCTTGGATCAAGTCTTCCCCAGCGTGCCTTCTACCATCCCTCTGTGGTGATTCAGGCGTCCTCCTGCCACCTTATTCACAGCATCGTCGGGCTGCTCCTTTTCTTTCACCTGGCTTCTGTCCCATCCATTCCTGGTCTTCGGGTCCAGTACTCTTGCTTGTCTCTGCTGCAGGGACCCCAGCAGCAGCACCCTCTCTCCTCCTCCCTGCTCTGTGGCGTGCGCCGCCATTTTTAGCTGATCCGGCCAGTGTTAGGTGCTGACGTCACTGGCCAGCTGCAGCTGTCTAAACAAGCGGCTGATGACCTGTGCAGGTTCTGTGTTCCACCCTGTTTCCCTAGTTGCCGGTGAGTATGCCCGCGTCCCGGGACAGAGGTAATCCCAACACAGATCAAAGGGAGCAGGAGGGTGCAAAAGCCCCCATGGCTTACCAAAAGCATCTGAGAATGTCTACTTGCCAAAAGGGAGGCATACACCCAATGGAAGGGAGGGGCTATCACCAGGGAGGACTATACTGTGGTTGCTCGGGGATGCATGGCCTGTGGTTTTAGACTAGGGCTCCCCAACTGGTGGCCCATGGGCTACTTGTGGCCCCTGAGGATTTAAACTGCAGCTTCTTGGTTCCTGGTGTGGGCACCACTCCTTGTTTGCTTTCTTGCTGCTGCCACTAGGGTCCTTGGGCTCCCCCTCCCAACTGCCTGTCCCTATTCTTGGGGGTTTGCTGGAACAGTGCAGCTCATGAGGCTGAGGGAGACCATGACCACAGTGCCATAGCAAGGAAATTTGGTGTCTGAGGCAAACCTACAATGGCATCCTGCCTTCACCCTGTACACAGATCCGAGGGGCACATGCCTGGGAGTGCACACAGTGGTGAGAGCCACTCTTCCCTCATCCCAATTCTCCCCTCAAATGAGTGTCTTGCAGCTCTGTCCTATACCCTGCCCCAGCTGGGCAGTTCCTGTTGGTGACCCTTTGCTTCGGCGGCTGGGGCAGTAGGTATGTTTGCCTGCACCTTGCTACTACACTGCTTGACCAGAGGGTTCAGGGGATCCAGGGCCACCATGCAGAATTTGTGCTGGCGTGGTACAGCATCAGTTGCTTTTCATGAGGGGAGGAGGGAGACATGGCAAAAGGGCACTGTGCATTGTGTCCTTGCAGACAAGGAGCCTGCATGGTGCAGCATGTCTGTGCACTGGGGCCATGGGGTGCACAAGGGGCTTGCACGGTATGTGTGGTGTAGAAGGGGGGCTTGTGTGGCACACTGGATGTCATGTGGGTGCAGTGGCAGGAGGCTCCCATGGTACATCAGGGGACTATGCAGTACTGTTGTGGGATGGGCTCAGGCATGTTATGGGCTGTGCAGTTCAGTGTGGGGAGCATCTCATGTGGTGCATTGGGGTGTGTGTAATGTAGCAGTAGGATAGTGTAGTGTGGCATGTGTCCCATGTGACATGCAGCTCATGGCCCTGGTCACAAGTATAGGCCTGTGTAGCCTGCACAGTGTGGAGCTGGGGAAGCCTGTGGCCCCAGCCCCTTAAAAGCTGTATATCCCTCTTTTAGACAACCATAATATATGAACTAAGATGCTGAATTTGTTGGACAACTTTCTGTGCCAGAAAGTCAGAAGGATGATCATAAAGATCATAAAGGGAAGACCTTTGAGAAAATTATCAAGGAGCACATCTCCAAGGGCCCAGCAGGGGAGGTAATGCTTGGAGCAACCAACATGGGTTCAGTGAGGGTAGGTCCTGCCTGACTAACCTGGTTTCTTTTTATGATTAGGTCACAAAGTCCCTGGACGAGGGTGTTGGGGTAGATGTCTTCCTGGACTTTAAGAAGGCCTTTGAAACAGTTTCCCACCACATTCTCTTAAAAAAACTTGGTGACTATGGCATTGATACCTATACAGTTAGAGTGGGGGCAAATTGGCTAGATGGTTACACCCAGAGAGTGGTGGTGGATGGGTCATTTTTGACCTGGAGGGATGTGGGCAGTGGAGTCCCCTAGGGATTGGTTCTGGGCCCCTTCTGTTCAACATGTTTATCAGCGATCTGGATGTGGGTGTGCAATGCATGCTGTCCAAATTCACCGATGACACCAAGTTGTGGGGTGAGATGGGCACGCTGGAGGGGAGGGACAGAATCCAGCTAGTCTATGCAGGTTACAGAGGTGGACGGATGAGAATAGAACGGAATTCAATGCAGACAAGTGCAAGGTGACGCATCTAGGGAGAAATAACTTCAAGAGGGATGTGGCTAGCATTGAGAGGGTCCAGAGGAGGGCCACTCGCATGGTCAAGGGTCAATTGGTCAAGGGGCAATGCGGCAGGCCCTATGAAGAGAGGCTGAAGGGCCTGGACCTATTCAGCCTCCACAAGAGGAGGCTGAGAGGGGATCTGGTGGCCATTTACAAATTCACCAGGGCAGACCAGTGGGAATTAAGTGAGGCTCTGTTCCCTCAGTCACCACCCAGGGTTACTAGGCATAATGGTGACAAATTGCTAGAGAGAAGGTTCAGGCTGGACATCAGGAGACATTACTTTACAGTTAGGGCTGCCAGGTGCTGGAATGGGCTCCCAAGTGAGGTGGTACTCTCTTCTACCTTGGGGGTCTTCAAGAGGAATCTGGACAGATATTTGGCTGGGGTGATATGACTCTAGCACCCGTTCCTGCCTGGGGCACGGTGTGGGATCTGATGATCTGTTTAGGTTCCTTCCAACCCCAAGTACTATGATACTATGAAGGTCTTTTTTGGCCTAAAAACTTCTGAATGATATATACTGGAATGTGACTTAGGCACCAGAGGATATTAGGCCTGTTGTATTTTTCCCTGCTGCATTTAGCATGACACTTCTTTCTCTGGTGATTGATAATTAGGGACCTACCAAAATTGTGATTGCACATTTTTTATGGAAACTATGAATTTGGGCAGGCTTCACAAAAAATTGCAGGCTTAGTAACACATAGATTAGTGGCATCCCTGTGCTTAATCAGGGAAACTAAGCTGTGGTTTCAGCTGTGTGACAATGTTCAGGGAGGGGCAGGACTGCCAGGACCCCTTGGCCAATCAGAGTGGTAGGGGGCTTCTCATACTCAGCTCATGAAAGTGGCAGCCAGCCCTGGGATCTGCCCATGAAATTGGCTGATCACCTCCTTGAGTTCTGTAGAACCTAATCATAATGATCCCCTTTGGCCTAAAAATAGGCAAATGATCCTGCTTTAAGCATAGCTAATTATGTGACAAGAATGTTTTACTTACCACAGTCCCTTTAGTCCAGGTACCAACTTCTATTCTCTTTCCTTAATCTTTTGTAGGTTTCTGAAGAATTCTGATTATTTTTAGATACAAAACTTCTTTGATTAATGAGGTGGAGTTGTTACAATAGAAAATTATAAACGACACCTACCACCAATTCAGACCACAGGTCTGACTGCTTGATCACATTTTTAATTACATTAATCACTGAAGTTCTACTGCATTTGCAATGAACAATATTATCCTAACTTGCCTTCATAGATAATTGCTGGATTGTCGTTCTGCCTTTCTAAAGTAGGCCCCCTCTTCCATCAGGCTCAGGTGAGTGACACTTATGATGAATTCAGCTAATGAATACACATATTTTCATCTGCTGTCTGATTTGAGAATTGTTCTCAGGTAGAAATATACTTAACAATATTTTCTAGTGTTACCATAATTACAGATTACTAGTGCTACCATGATTACAGATAGTTTTAAATCAGTTGATGGTGATTTGGTGTTTGGTGTAGTTGATTTTCTTGTAAATCACTCTGGTTTGAAATATGAAAAAATGTAGTGTTTCAATGGATTACAGAGGGATTGAATTAATAAGGGGGTCTCACAAAGTATGGCAAATAATGGACATAACATTTAAAAACACCCAGGTCTCAAATTGGCCATTGTATCTCTGTTCTTAAGCCTTTCTACCTTTCTTCTGCCTTTTTATTTTTCTGTAACTTCTTTCCTTTAGGTTTTCAGTTTTTCCTACCTTGTTTTCTTGTCGTTCCATAACTTTTTCTTACACAGATCTGACAGATCTCAGACACAGATCACACACATCTCACATGAAGTCTATAAAGATCCCACACAAATCTCACACAGAGATCTTCACAAATTCCACGAAAAGATCTCTCTCAGGCCTGGTCAGCAATGATCTTTCATATACTTAGATCACTCCACCTCAGCTGACCAATCACATAATTTACTTAACTGTCAGTCATGTGTCAATCATACTAGTTGATACTTCTTTTACCAACTGGCCAATCTTGGCTCCATCCTGAGGTGATTGAAGGTAACACACCTGCCAATCATGCATTTTCCTGCCACTCCTGACAGCACAACCACTCATGCTCATAACTGGCAAACTGGGCCAGCAGGTCAGAAGTTCATACCTTTTGGAGTCTTCCAGCAGATCCAATAAATGCCATGTCTTGCAGTTAACATTACAATATAAGTTAACCTCATAAATGCTGGAAAAATGTTTCTTTTTCAACACAGGAAGTGGAGTTTTCTTCTCTGTTTGAACAGTGCCTAGTACAGTGGTGTTGTCAGTTCCTCAGTGCTACAGAAATACAAATAATGTCATAGTTTCATGGTTGTTAGGGGCTGGAAGGGACCTTACAGATCATCAGGTCTAGCCCTCCTGCACCTGGGCAGGAAAGACTGCTGGGATCAGATGACCCCAGCAAGATGGGTGTCAAGATGCTTTTTGGAGATCGCCAAGGTGGGTGACTGTACTACATCTAAGGGGAGCCTGTTTCAAACCCTTGGCACTCTATTTGTAAAAAAGTTTTTCCTTATGGCTAGCCTGAAGCAATCCTCAATCAGTTTGTGCCCATTATTTTTTGTCTTCTCTTGGGGGGCCTTGGTGAACAGATGGTCCTCTAGGCCCTGATGTATGCCCTTCATATACTTATAGGCTACCACCAAGTCCACTCTGAGTCTTCTCTTCTCCAGACTGAACAGTCCCAAGTCTTTCAGCCTCTTCTTGTATGACCTGGTCTCTAGGACTTTAATTGTGTGTGTGGCCCTCCTTTGGACTCTCTCAAGCTTCTCTACATCCTTCCTGAAGTGTGGCGCCCAAAACTGGACACAGAACTCCAGCTGTGGTCTTACTAAGGCTGAATAGAGATGGAGGATGGCATCTTTAGCCTTGCTTGAAATGCTTCAGTAGATGCATGCCAGTGTTAGATTAGCTCTGCCAGATACAGCATCACAATGGGGGCTTATGTTCATTTTGTTGTCTATCACAACACCCAGGTTTCATTCAGATATTGTGCTAGCAAGTGTAGCGTTGCTGAGCCCGTAGGTGTGTTGTGGATTATTTCTTCCCAGATAGAGCACTTTACATTTCTCCATATTAAACAACATCAGGTTGAGGTCCACCTACCTCGCAAACCAGCCTGTATTGACAGCCTGTCTTTGAGTGTGACCACACTCCCCTATAGTTTAGTGTTGTCAGTGAACTTTGCTAATTCGCTTTTAATACCCAAATCCAAATAATTGATGAGCAAGTTGAAAAGCACTGGTCTGAGTACTGAACCCTGAGGGATGCCACTGGTCACCCTCCACCATGATGACTCAGTTCCATCAATCAATACTCTTTGGGTCCTACCATGGAGCCAGTTACCTAGCTACTGGACCATAAAGTAGTCGACACCACATTTTACCAATTTTTTCACGAGCACTTCATGGTAGACCAGGTAAAAGGCCTTTTTGAAGTCCAGGTATATGACACCCTCATTTCCCCCATCCAGGTGGTGAGTAACCTGATCACAGAATGAAATTAGATTGATCTGGCATGATCTGCCCATAACAAAGTTATGTTGGATGTCCTTCAGAATACTGCCTTCTGCTAGTCTGTAATGGATTTTTTTCATAATTTTCTCCAGGATTTTACCAGGTATTGACGTCAAACTGATTGGCCTGTGTGGTGGGCCAGTAGGGGTTGCTCCTGCATTGAGCCACCCACCTCACTGGGCCCGACCATTTTCCAGGCTCCAAGTGCCTTCCTGGGGGTGCCTCATGTCTGGCCGACCCCCTTCCTAGAGCACACCCGCTAGCCTGGGGTAAAAACTGCCACCACCTAGGGCTGGGCTTTATTCTGTCTCTGTGCACCCTGGGAAACACAGGCCTAGTAGCCCTCGAGGGTACTTGACTCACTTCAAGCACTTGGGGGTGCTTCTCTCAGTTGGAAGCACAAGTAATGGTCTCCCTTAGTCAGCCGAACCAAGGGAACCCCAAGGCATAATCTAGACCCACACCCAATAAGTCTCCCATGCTAGGTACACGGGAGAACTTTATTGGTTACAAGGGGTAGGGTTGCAATAGGGTACAGGGTAGAGCAATATCAGAGAAATCCCATAGAGCAAACTGGCATGGCTGGGTAGCCTTTGATCACACATCTGAGTTACTGCAAGCTATATAACTAGTTAGATCTCAGGTAGCTTACTCACAAGTATCATCCAGAGACATGTGGAGATTCCTTCTGGAGGCAGGTAGTT
This sequence comes from Crocodylus porosus, assembly GCF_001723895.1. NCBI lineage: Eukaryota > Metazoa > Chordata > Crocodylia > Crocodylidae > Crocodylus > Crocodylus porosus. The sequence goes on from NW_017728943.1 coordinate 126,617,717, forward strand.
CCTTGATCATGAGTTTTGAGAAAGAGAGAGAGTGAGCAAGTTTCCGATGGTTCTGCTCTTCTCACTTTATGAGTCTTCCTTATGGCTGCAGCCCCCTCCTCCTGGACAGTCCTTAACTTTTATAGCCCTTATGACCTCATTTACCTGGTCCAATGGAGGCCAGCACCTGTTGGCTGTCAACCAACCAATTTGAAATGAATCACTAGTTCCTGGGCAGACTGGCAGTTCCTAGCTCCCCAGGGAGTCCAAGCCCCTCACCCAGGTATGTGATGCCAGTCACATAGGCAGAGGGAGCAGGTTCCCCCCCCCCTCAGGAATATGTCCAGCTCAGGTTACCTAAAGAGATAGGGTAAGGTGTGTACTCTCTGCAGGGCCCATACTAATCTAATTGTCATAGAGCTGAGTTTTTGGGGAGAAACAGAGGTGGCCTTCTGCCATAGCCTGTAATTTCCTGGGTCCTCCTTTCTCCCTTTCTTAAATATAGACACCATATTGGCCTTCTTCCAATCTTCTAGGACCTCTCCTGAGTGCCATGAGTCTTCAATAACTTTGCCATTGGTCACGCGATAACACTGGCTAGTTCTTTTAACATCTTTGGGTGTAGTTCATCTGGTCCTGCTGATTGTAGATATTTAGCCTTTGTAGGTGCTCCCCCACAAGATCTATGCCAACTATGGGGGGGCAGTCATCCCCACCATAATCATTCTGTATCCTGTCAAGCAGGCTAACACCCTTGGACTGGTGGAATATTGACGTGAAGTATTTATTCAGGAGTTCAGTTTTGTTCCGAGTGTCTGTTATCAGGTATCTCATTTCATTGATCAGGGGCTCTATGCTTCCCTTATTTTTTGTCCAACTTCCTACATGTCTAAAGAAGGACTTTTTGATGTCTGTGATTCTGGTTGCCAATCTGTATTCACTTTGTGCTTTTGCTGTCCTGATCTACTCCCTACAGTTACAGGCTGTTGCTGAGTACTCCTCTTTGGTAGTTATTCCTGACTTCCATCCTTTGTAGGCTTCTTGTTTTAATTTCAGGAGGTCCATGACTTCCCTGTTGACCCAAGGGGGTCTTCCAGCCCTTCTGCTGCCTTTCTTAAGAAAAGGAATGGATTTCCTTTCAGCTTTTAGGATAGTTTCCTTGAGGAATGACCACTCTTCTTGTACCCGCTTCCTCATCAGACCTTGGTCCCACAGGCCATTACCAACCAATCCCCTGTTTTGTGGAAGTCAGCTTTCCTAAAATCAAGGATTTTTACTTTACTGTCCAATTTCCCTGACTTACGATGGATGGAGAAAGTGATTATCTCATGGTCACTGTTGCCCAGTTTCCCTTCAATCTTCAGGTTGCCCACCAGATCATTCCCTTTGGTCAGAACCAAGTCTAGGAGTGCCTTGCCTCTGCTTGGCCCATAGAGTTCTTGTGTTAGATAGAGCTCCTCAGTGCAAGTGAGAGAGTTTTGTGAGTGATCAGATCTAGATGAGTGCTTATCCCATGAGATGTCTGGGTAGTTAAAGTCACCCATGACAACCATGCTCTGAGAGGGTGCAGCCTCTGCCAGTTCTCCAGAGAATTCCTGGTCAAGATGTTCCTCTTTGTTTGGAGGTCTATAATAAATTCCTGAGGTCAAACCCCCTTCTCCATGCTCGCCCTGTCTTGATCCAGAGGGTCTCAAGTCATTTTTCTTTGTTTCCAATCTTCGCTTATAGGGAAGTGTAATGTTCCTTCACATAGAGATCAACTCCACCATCCTTCTTATCAAAATGACCCCTCCTATACAGGGTGTATCCCCCTATGCCTGTGGTCCAATCATAGGTAGACTCCTACCAAGTCTCTGTGATCCCTATGAGATTGTATTGGTTATTGGTTAGTAGGAGGGTCAATTTCTCATGCTTGTTTCCCATGCTTCTGGCATTAGCGTATAGGCAACTAAACCGGCCATATGTGAGGCTAACTTTACTATCATTATAAGCATACCGGCCAATTGCTCATCAAGAATGATGGTGGGGGGAGCAGGCGGGGATGGAGCTCCATGCCTCCCCATCTGGGCCCACTTCCCCCATCCCTCCTGCTGCTTGGGGTCCAGGTCCTCTCCCCCTTCCATGCCGCAGCAGCAGGGGGAGGGGAGAAGCAGGCTTGGGTCTGATGTGGGAGGAGGACCAGGCCCAAAGGTAGGGAGAAGCCAGCTCATTGTGGCAGGGAAGGAGGGGAGCAGTGGGCCTGGACCAATGCGGCAGTGGCGGGAGGGATGGGAGGAGTGGGCTAAGGGCTGACACAGGAGAGGTGGGTGGGGAGGAGCCCTGCTTCTCCCCCGCCCTGCTGCTGCTGCATTGAGCTACATCAGGCTGGGCTGGGCTCACTGCACCCCCCCACCGCCATGGCAGACTGGCTTATCCCCACTCCCTTGAGCTTGTTTCTCATCCCCTCCATTGGGCCTGGTCCACTCCTCCCCATCCTCCACTGCCACCACCACTGCTGCCACTGCATTGGCACAGGTCCACTCTTTCCCCTCTCTCCACCATGGCATGCCCGTTTCATTCAGCCAGTCAGAGCATGAATAAAGCATTATGGACAGACAGATAGATTAAGGCTTTTATAATATTAGAATAACAATACATTTATTATGTCTAAAGAGATGATGGGTCAACCATTAAGTACCCCAAACATTAGAAGTTAATCTTTAGCTATATAGTGCACACACTTTACTCACATGAGAAGATGGAAGTTTTAGCCACCTTTTCAACTCAATTCCTAGGGTTGCCATACACAGAACTGCCACTGGTGATACCTTAGAACATCTTCAGGGCTGTTATATATTATGAGAACTGTAGCTGTCCTGCAGGAGCTATTGTGCTTCTCTGCACCATTCTCTGGAAGCACAAGTCAAGTCCACTTGCTGGCCACCTTTCTCTGTCAACTCTTCTGTACGACTGATCTATGCAGATGGGGAACACCTGGTGGTACAGAGTCCTTTATTACATTTTGCATCCTCCCTAGGGCCCTGCACTGAACACAGTTCAGATAGGTTAGAAGGCCAGGGCCATTAAGCCTAAAACGCAGAAGTGGTTATACAGCAATATTAAAACTCTTATTATCAGTAGGGCCTCAAAGAGCTTCTCCTGTTTGCACCTAGAAGATCATATCTTCAGTACTGAAGCAATTCATGATATATAGAAATCTCAGCAAATGTGTTCACTGAACGTAATTAGACTTTTGAATCAAAAGCTGTAGCAGGATTTTAAAAAAATCTAGTCCACATTGCCTACTGGTATTTCCTGCCAGAAAGTAACTCAGAGAAACTAAATAAATGATTGGTTCTTTAAAGAACATAACAAAAATAGAGAAAAAAAATCCAGATTCAGTCCCAGACATTTTAATTTCCATGATATAGGAGTATTGTGCTTAAATATAAAAAAAATATTTAGCTAACAACTTATTTCTGTCATGATGTTTATTTCTTTGGCAAAATTTTACTAGATTACCATTTTTTCAATAAATTGTGGAAACTGAAACAAAGAATTTTGAATTATATTGCAGCTATGCCTAAACATCCTTCATAAATAGTCCTTCTGTTCCAGTTTCTAAAAGAAATACAGTAAAATTTAGAATTGATGTGTCTTCCTTAACTCACAGTTATAAACATTGTTAGTAACAAAGTGTCATGCGTTCCCTTAACTTTCCTGGCTTTTGGTAGTCACAATCTTTTTAACATTTCAACACTGCATTTTTCATGCTGGGTTTTATTTGTTTTGAGAATAGCTTCATGGTTTTTTTCATTGTTGTCCTTTCATGAAAAACCATAATCTGGCATGAAATTAAAACAAATTACTCAGGAAGAGGCTAAAATACTACAGAGAATGATCTCTGGTGAGGACAATCAAGAATCACATTTCTTTTAATGAATTGTTGTGGCATTTTTCACAACATTAAAACAGAGGGAATGACAGTAACATAACTAAGCAAATAGACCTTTGTGATATAAAAAGTTGTAATTAACTGATTGAGCAGAACAAAATAAGAATATATATACAAACCAAAACCACAAGAATTAGTGGTTTGCAAGCGGAGATGTGTTCCAGTGCTAGCTTTTGGAACAAGATTAATATCTGAACACTTCAAAAGCTCAGGGGTATTTGGATTTTGTGCTTTGGCTTGAATTCATTCCAATTTATATGAAGAAATTATTAATTGAGAGGATAAATGATGGAGTTCTGGTCTCTCTGAGCCTTGTGCTGGTGACTTTCATCAATGTTAATGGAGGTTAATTGGTATTGGAAGGCTAGTCTCACATACCGAGGGGAAAAAGGGATATTAAATCATTTATTACTATTTTATATAAGAACTACAAGTAATCTTGGTTCTTCTTTAGGGGCTTAGTTGTGGTTTTGCCCTGAGCATAAAACAACCTGTTATTGTGCTGCTGCTAGAGCAGACTAGAAAGCAATATTTGATTCTGAGTGTCACCATCTGCCTGGGTGAAAAAACAAAACAGTTGATACAGATTTCAGTCCATAAAGAATCACAGTAAGATCATATTTTAAATGAATTTAACATGGTTTTTTAGAAAAAGACTTTGGTAAAGATAGTAAGTTTAGGGGTAGTTTTTGGATGGGATTTCAAATGTGGGTGGTAAAGGTACGAACATAAGGACATGAGGAGTGTTATACTGGCTCAGCCCAATGGTCCCTGTAGTGCAGTAAACCATCTCTGATAGTGGCAGGAATAGATGCGATACACTTCAGAGAGAACACTGAACCAGATTACCTCTAGAGTGATCGGAGGTAATCCCATCATCACTGGCAACCACCATTTATTGCTTTACGTTTCCTCTGGAATTTCTCTCTGACCCTTCTGTTCTATAGCCATGAATAGGTGTATAACGCATGAATTTAGCAAGTTCTTTTTTGAACCTGGATATGCTGTCTGCTTCCATCCCCTCCTATAGCAATGAATTCCACTATTTAACTATGTGCTGAATAAAAAGTACCTTCTCTTGTTAGGTTTAAACCTGTCACCAGCTAATTTCAGCAGATGCCTCATACTTCTAGTATTCTGGGATTTGGTTCCTTGTTCACATGGTCTACACCCTAAATGATTTTATAGGCCTCTATCATATTGCCCCTCGACCTTCTCCTTTTCAAACTAAGGAAAGGAGCACCTTGCAAGACTCTTTTGTCCTTACTAGTCTCTCCTGATATGGTAACTGCTTCAGGCCCTTGATAGTTTTGGGTGTTTTTACATGTGCTCTGGGGTGGGAGTGGAACACTTTAATTAGAGTGCCTCTTGGGAGCTGCTGTAATTAAGGTGCCAGAAGCATCACATGTATTCAGTATCCTGCACTTCGAAAAGGTAATGAGGGTGCTTTAACTAAAGCTCATTCAATGTTATTTAAAGTGCCTCCACTGCCATTTTGAAGCATGTGGATGCTGAATACATGTGATGTGGAGGCTGCTGGAGCATGCTAATTGGCACACTTCAGAAGACTCAAGTAATCAAGTCTACTCTGACACTAATTAGTGTATGTCAGTGCATACATGTATAGGTGTCTGTAACCAGCCTGGCGCACTGGAGCCTTTCTGTGGGTGGCTCCGTCTTCCTATCTTGGGCTAACCGCCTGCTTACTCACCTGCCATGCCTTGATCTTAATTGATTGAGTGATATAATTAGCAGGAGGCTGCCCACTTTATATGCCCAGTGTCAGGGGGCTCCTTTTCCTCCCCTACACTGCAGCCCAAGCCTCAGAGATGGTACTTGAAATGGTCTGCCCTATGCCTTGGCCCTCTTCTTTACTTCTGGGGCCCCTCTCTTCCCCCTCTCGCTCCGGGGCTTCTCACTACCCCCCACTCGCTCTGGGGCTCCCTACTGCCCCCTCTCGCTCCAGGGCTCCTCTCTGCTCCCTCTCGCTCCGGGACTCCTCTCTGCCCCCCCTCGCTCCAGGGCTTGTCACTGTCCCCTAGCTCCAGGGCTCCCGGGCTGGGGCCAATGCGCCCCCAAACAATGCTGCGCCCTCTCCGGCACCAGGAAACCCCACGCTACTGTGGCGGCCCTATGAGGCCTCCTGCACCCCTAATAGCCTCACCTGGTCCTCCAGTTAAATAGTAAACACCAAACACAAAACACAAAGCCCCTGGGCTAGAATGTAAACTAAACCTCCTAGTCAAAAATCCGTGGTGTGTCCCTACCAGAAAAATACTTCAACTCTGTCGCAACCAGGGGATGCTCCTGCAGTCTATCTTCCCCCTTTCCCTGTGTGCTGGCCGAGCTCCCCTCTGCTTGGCCACCAGAGGGGAACTGCCCTCCTGGCCTTATGCTTGGGCATAAGAAGGGGCCAAGCCCTGCCCCTTCCTATCAGCTGACCCCCTTGGTTTCCCTGGCAACCAGCACCTGTGCTGCCCTGGTGACTGGTAGTTGAGCCTCCCCCTTCTCACCACTAGGGGTCTCTCCTGCCATTTCTGCTGTTAGGCGCAGGGCACCCGCGTGCACTGTGACAGTGTCCTTAGGTTGTCCTTCTCTGTACCTTTTCTAATTCTATTACATCATTTTTGAGACATGAGGACCAGAACTGCACACAGTATTCAAGATGTGAGGACACCGTGGATTTGTATAATGGCATGACAATTTTCTCCATTTTGTTTTTGATTCCCTTCTTAATTATGCCCAACATTTTATGGTTTTTTTTGGTCACCACTGCACACTGAGCAGTTTAAAGAACTAATTTCAGTGACTCCAAGGTCTTTATCCTGAGTCATAACAGCCAGTTCAGAACCCAACATTGTGTATGTATAGTTAAGGTTATTTTTCCCTAGGTACATTACCTTGCAGTTGTCAACACTGAAGTTCATCTGCCATTATTTTGCCTGCTCACTTGGCTTGATGAGATTTTTCTGCAACTCCTCCCAAGCAGCTTGGGACCTGACTACCCAGAATAATTTGGCATCACCTGCAAACTAGGAGATTTCACTCTGCCCCCTCATTTTCAGGGCATGTGAAAATGTTGAACAAAAATACACTGGAGAGTAGGGCTAGGATTCAGAGGACCTAGAGAAATTGGAGGATTGGACAAAAAGAAATTGCATGAGGTTCAACAAGGACAAGTGCGAAGTCCTGCACTTAGGACGGAACAATCCCATGCAGCCAGGCTGGGGGCTGACTGGCTAAGCAGCAGCTCTGCAGAAAAGGACCTGGGGGCTACAGTGGACAATAAGTTGAATATGAGCCAGTAGTGTGCCCTTGTTGCTGAGAAGGCTAATGACATACATAGTGAGCTGCGTTGGTAGGTGTGCTGCCAGTAGGTTAAGGGAAGTGATTATTCCCCTCTGTTCAGCACTGGTGAGGCCACACTTGGAGTACTGTGTTCAGTTTTGGGTCCCTCTACAGAAAAAAATGTGAACAAATTGGAGAGAGTCCAGCCAAAGACAACAAAAATGGTGAAGGGGTTGGGGCACATGACTTCTGAGGACAGACTGAGGGAACTGGGCTTATTTAGTTTAGAGAAGAGAAGACTGAGAGGGGATTTAATAGAAGCCTTCAACTACCTGGAGGGGGGTTCAAAAGAGGATGGAGCTACACTGTTCTTAGTGGTGGCAGATGACTGAACAAGCAGCAACAGTTTCAAGTTGCAGCAAGGGAAGTTCAGGTTAGATATTGGTAAGAATTTTCTCACTAGCAGGGTAGTAAAACACTGAAACAGGTTACCCAGAGAGGTGGTGAAATCTCTATCCTTTCAGGTTTTCAAGACCTGGCTAGACAAAGCTTTGGCTGTGATAATCTAACTGGGGATGGTCCTGGTTTGAGCTAGGGGTTGGACTAGATCCTGAGGTTCCTTCCAATCCTAACTTTTTATGATTCTATGAAAATATAGCCCAGAACAGATCCTTGACCCTAGCTCTTGACCTCCTTCCCTCCTGAAAAAAGTGACCTGAAAAGGACCCTATATTTTGCTTCCCATCTTTTAACTAGCTCTAAGTCTACAAAACAACCTACCCTCCAATCCTGTGATAACACAGTTTTTAAAAAAAGCCTTTGGTGAAGGATCTTGTTGAATGCTTTTTGAAAGTCCAAATATATTCTGTCAACTGTATCCTCTTTGTCCACATGCTTGTTAACACCTTTTACTAAAACCATGTTGACTGCCCCCCAGCAAATTGTATTTGTCCACGTAACTGCTGATATTCTTCTTTATTAGAATTTCTACCACCTTGCCCAGGATGGAAGAGAAACTCACTGGTCTGTAGTTCCCAGGATTGTCTCTGAAGCCATTTTTGAAGACGAGTGCTATATTGGCAACCTACCAGTTCTTTGGCAAGGAGGCTGTTTGTAATGATAGATTATATATTATTGCCAGCAATTCTGCAATAAAGATTTTCTTGGCTGATATCGATAGCCAATGATTAACCAACCATAATGGCTGATGCCAATCCAATAACTGATATTTAGTAATAGAATCACAGAATCATAGAAAATTAGAAGTGGCCTCAGGGGGTCATCTAGTCCAAATCCCTGATGAAAGCAGGGCCATCCCCAAATAAATTGTTCCAGCCAGAGCTTTTTCAAGCTGGGCCTTAAAAACCTCCAAGGATGGAGATTCTACCACCTCTCTAAATTACCTGTTCCAGTGCTTCATGACATTCCTAGTGACAGCTTTTCCTAATATCCAACTTAAACCTCCATTACTGCAACTTAAGACCATTGGTCCTTGCTCTGTCATCTGTCACCAGTGAACACAGTCTAACTCCATCTTCTTTGGAACCACCTTTAAGGAGTTAAAGGTTGACATCAAATCCCGCTTCAGTCTTATCATCTTCAGACTAAATAAGCCCAATTCCCTCAGCCTCTCCTTGTAAATCATGTGCTTGAGCCCTCTCACCATTTTTGTTGCTCTTTGTTGAAGTCTCTCCACCTTGTCCACATCCTTTCGATAGTAGGGGGCCCAAAACTAGAGACAGTACTCCAGATGTGGCCTCACCAGTGCAGAATAGAGCAAAATAATTACTTCCCTTGAACTGCTGGTAATGCTCATACTAATGCAGCCCAGTATGCTGTTAGCCTTCTTGGCAACAAGGGCAGACTGCTGACTCATATCCATCTTATTGTCCACTGTAACCCCCAGGTCCTTTTCTGCAGAGCTGCTGCTTAGCCAGTCAGTCCCAAGTCTGTAGCGGTGCATGGGATTGTTTCATCCTAAGTGCAGGACTTTGCCTTTGTACTTGTTGAACCTCACAAGACTCTTTTTGTCCCAATCCTCCAATCTGTCTTTGTTAGTCTGAATTGTAGTCCTAACCTCCAGTGTGTCTACTATACCCCCCAGATTGGTGCCATCTCCAGACTTGCTGAGGGTGCAAGCCATCCCATTTGTCAGATCATTAATGAAGATATTGAACAAAAGTGGCCCCAGGACCAACCCCTGGGGCACTCCACTTGACACTAGCTGCCAGCTAGACATTAAGCCATTGATTACTAACTGTTGAGCATGACGATCCAGCCAGCTTTCTATCCACCTTCCAGTCCATTCATCTAACCAACCCATACTTCCTAAGCTTGCTTGCAAGAATGCTGTGGGAGATGGCATCAAAGGCCTTGCTAAAGTGAAGGTATATTATGTCCACTGGTTTCCCCAAATTCACATTGCCAGTTCTCATCATAGAAGGCAGTCAGGCTGGTAAGGATGACTTGCAGCCATGCTGACTGTTCCTAATCACCTTCTTCTCTTCCAAGTGCTTAACAGGTCCTTGAGGACCTGCTCCATGATTTTTCTGGCATTTGAGGTGAGGCTGACTGGACTGTAGTTCCATGGATTCTCCTTCTTCCCTTTTTTAAAGATGGACACTATATTTGCACAGTCCAATCATTCAGGACATCCCTCAAAAACCATAATTTTTCAGAGGATGGCCAGCGCCTCTTCAATCTCATCAGGCAATTCCCTCAGCACCCGCAGATGTATTATATCCAGCCCATGAACTTATACATGTCCAGTTTTTCTAAATAGTCCCTATAACATGTTCTTTCACCACTGAAGGCTGCTAACCTCTTCCCCAAACTGTACTGCCAGGTGCAGTAATGTGGTAGCTGACTTTGCCTGTGAAGACTGAAGTGAAAAAGGCATTGAGTACTTCAGCCTTTTCTGCATCCTCAGTCACTAGGTTGCCTCCCCATTCAGAAGGGATCCACACTTTCCCAGACCTTCTTCTTATTGCTGATATACTTGTAGAAACACTTCTTGTTACCCCTCACATCTTTTGTTAGCTGCAACTCCAATTGTGCTTTGACCTTCCTGACTTCATTCCTATATGCCTGAGCAACATTCTTATACTCCTCTCAAGTTTTTTGTCCAAGCTTCCACTTCTTGTATGCTTCCTTTTTGTGCTTAAGCTCACTGAAGAGTTCTCTACTAAGCCAAGCTGGTCACTTGCCATGTTTGCTCTTCTTCCTGTATATTGAGATGGGTTGTTCCTGTTCCCTCAGTAAGGTTTCTTTAAAATACAGCTAGCTCTCTTGGACTCCTTTCCCCCCTCAGACTGGATTCCTAGGGTATCCTGCCCATCAGTGCACTGAGGGAGTCAAAGTCTGCTTTTTTGAAGTCCAGGGTCCATATTCTACTGCTCTCCTTTCTTCCTTTTGTCAGGATCCTGAACTCAATCATTTTGTGGTCACTGCTGCCAAACTTGCCATTTACTTCTACATCCCCTCATCCACCTACCTATGACAGTGCATGGCATTTTAAATTACTGACATAAATAAAACTTTTTTTTGTGTTTCTTTTACAGTTATAACACATGCACATGCCTCCTGCCTACTCCATCCCTTGATGAGGAAGGTGGTGACCACTTGATCCACATGCATGCAGCCCCTCGCCCATGGCTTCTATCTGTAACCCACTCCCTGTGCTGCCATCATGGGCAGGCAGGGTGGACCCTAACATAGACAACAGTGCTGGGTACCTTTGGAGCCTCAGAGCATGCCTTTACCTCAGTGCTGGCAGGCCCCATGCAGCCAAGCTCCTGCAGCCACTGGGGAAAAGCTGGTTTTGCAAAGCACCTGGTGTCCGGTGGAGTGGAATGTCTCTTGCACAGCACCTTATTCCACCCATGCACAGCCCAATACAAAAATGATTCAAGGGTGAGAGAAGGCATCTTGCAATGGGAGATTTTAAGATGTCTCTCTGTTCATCTCATAAAAAGGAACACTGAGAGATGAATTGATTATGATGCATAATTACCTTCAAGAAAAGAAAATGCCAGCTACCAAAGAATTCTTTGACTTAGCAGGAAAAAAAAAGGTACAAAAAAGAATCGGTGGCTAAGACTGCATACATTCAAATTAGAAATAGCTCAATTAAAAAATATATAATCCAGAAACCTTCTAATCAAAACTAGACCTATTTGAAAATATTTGTTAGCTAATTACAAGTTATTGGGCTCAATACAGGGGCAACGTAGGCATGTTCAATGACCTGTGAAATACATGCTATCAGAATAAATAATTGGATGGCTTCTTTTGGCATTAAGTTCTGTTTACCTATGTACAACTATGTTAGACCTCTACAGAAGGGGCTGAATCTTCCCTGTGATGGTGTAGCTTTAGTAGCTAGTATGTTCAGAGGTAGGACCCAGAATAGGATAAATACCCTCTATTTATGTTTTAGGAGCAAAAGATGTGCAAACTCACTTGTGGAGACCACATAGTCTTCATAGGATTTGTTTCATAGTGTTTTCCCAGACCTAAAAATAGTGTTAGGTTTTTGTTTTTTGTTTTTGTTTTTGTTTTTTTTTTGGGGGGGGGGATTGGTAGTACAACACTGGCTGGGAGTCACCTTTGAAAAGAGGTATCTTTTTATCTCCTTCAATATGCATTCCCCAATTATTGATTCCCTTCTTTCTGAACTTACTGAAGCATGGGTGCAAATCTAGCCTTGAGTGATTCCAGCAGTCATTATGATTCCATAATCTCCCTTGCAGTTTTCCTCACTGCTCAGTTCCTTTTAGAGTTGTGTGTGGATGAGAAGTGAGGTCAGTTTCTACTGCTAAATGAATCCACTAGAGTTTTCTTCACTCATATGGATTCCTTCTCTCACTTAAACATAATTGTGTTTCTTAGGAACCATATGTATTATCCATGCTACATTTTGGGAGTGGGGTACAACAGGACCTGTGCCCCAGGGGTACTGTGATGCCCCCTGGTTGACATGTGGCTCCTGTTTACTCTGCTTTTGCTCACACAGTTCCTGCTTACTCCTGCCCTTCTTTGTTATTTCCTGCCACACCTTGATGTTGCTCAAAGGGTTTGGGAAACTGCTCCAAGAACTCAGAGTCTAGTCCACTCCAAACTTGCTATTCTGACAATCAGTTGTGGTTCTTCTGGCCCTATTGGTGTCTTAGGACACCAGGCACCTTATGGGCTGTGTTCATGATTGCTGCCCTCCCCTACAGATATGTCCATGCCTTACAGATGTTGCTCCAGAGTCTCACGCCACTGTTGGCCCTCTTGGCTTTGGCTACTCTAGCTGCAGACTCCTAAGTCTAGACCCACTTTCACTAGCCTGGATCCTTAGCCCCAGTCTTATCATCTGCTGCTGCTTGGCTCTTGTTGTCCCCTCTGGGCTCAGGCCCTAGCCTTCTTTAGCTTAAGCCCATCTGTACCTGCTCTCTGGAACAGGCCTTATGTCCTGCTTTTAGCTTCTGCTTGTCTTTGCCTCCCTATCTTAAGCTCCTGCCTCTGGCAGGGTCCAACTCTGGTGTGCCCCTCTGGCATCCCTGTGTAGCCTCCCTAATAGCCACATCTAGTTCTTGGGTTGTAAACATAACTACAACAAAAATACAAGCAGCTGCTTCTGAACAAAAACATTCCCCTATCCAGGTAAAAGACATCTTGCCAGCCCTCCTGTCCTTGGAGCTCCTACCTCTCATGGTGGTTTGGTGGGAATCTCCTGCAGCTCCTTCCTCCCAGGAGCTCTGTTCCCTGCAAGGCACCTGGCTAGGCTGCTTGCTGTCCTCCAGGCACTGGGTTTATAGGCCCTGGAGCTCTTCCCCTTTTGGTCAGGTGACTCCCTAATCAAGCACAGGGATTTGTCCTTTTACCTAATGGGCAGACTGCCAATCTCTGCTGCATCTTATTTCAGCTGCTTGTAGCCTTTATCCTCTGGCTGCCTGGAAATCTGCACCACTCATCCAGCTCATCACAGTGCAGCTAGCCTTGGCTTAGCTGCATGCCTACGCAGCAAGGCTAGCCTGCTTTCCCTTTCTGTTTAAATAACATGGGCCTTTGGCTCCCTGTTACAGGGGTTTGAATTTAGGTCTAGGAGAATGAAGAAACACTTAAAGAATGAAAATGAAAATGATAACCCTGAATGAATATTAGCAGTAGTGCTTGCCGATTCAATTGATAAATTCATAAAGCATATCCTTGTAGCTGGGTGATACCACTTTGCATATTTACTGGGCCAAGAGGAATGTCCAAAATTACTGAAATAATAGTGATAAATTCTATTGTTCTTAACTAGTATTTTCACATGTGCTAAAATACCATTTAAAACTAATAAAAAGGCAGATCAGCTCTTGTCAGTACTGACCCAGTCTGACTGGGCTGCGTCTCAGGATTGACTTAACAGCAGGACTGACAAACTCATCTAGACCCACAGGTCAGATGGGTTATGTGGGACCAGTCCATGGGGGTGGATTGGGTCCACGCAGTTCCCATCCCTACCCCTGGCATGCCAGATCCAACACCTGCAGTGCCTGCTCTGGGACCTGCACTGCATGTGGTGCTTGTTCCAGCCAATCTGGGATGTGTGCTACTCATGGTGCCTTCTTCCTCTGGTCCAGGACTGCAACACACTTGGTGTCTACTAGGCAGTTTCATGCAGCACAGGTTCCAGACCAGCCAGAGTAGGTGCCATGTGCAGCACAGTCCTGGACTGGTAGGGGAGGCATTGCATGTAGCATGGATCCTGAACTAAATAGAATGTGCACTGCTCAACCCTATGCCTGGGATCAGTCCAGTGTGCACCATGTGGAAACACTGGGGGGCAGGGGGAAAGGAGGTTGGAAAAGGGGGCTCCATAGGCCATATTGACACCCATGAGCTCTGAGTATCTATGACCATGGCTTAGAAATCAGCCCGTTCACAATGCAGATACAATTTTAAATGTTTCACAGAGTATTTTCAGGCATAGCTCTTTTGCAGTATTGGTTAGTGTAAACCGAAAAGAATTAACATGCTTTTTTCAAATTAAGCCTAGGATTTGATGTCCAAGAAATGCTTCATAATGACAGATTCCTTTTTTTTTGTGGTAGAATTTGGATACGCAGGAGAATGATCAGTTTGCAAAGGGCCCTTGTCATTTTTTTGGCAAAGTTATGCTTTAATTGGAAAGTTTTGGTTGTGATGACACAACCAACCCTATTCTCTTAAAACACACAGTAAAAATTTCAAAAGCCACCAACTCTTATTGAAAGTAAATGACACTCACTGGTCAAAGTTGTTTTGGAATTTTTGAAAATGTTCTTCATAGAATGAGTTGTAGTTCATGATTAGCCTTAGATCTCCCAGTCACAGTAGTGGCATTGTGTACCCACATATACCCATTTATATAAATGTATACCCATTTATTATTCATAGTTCAGCTTTATTATGGGATTCTCATTGTTCAGTTTCATGTGTGTGCAATTTCTGTTTATATCAGTATTTCCACTGACAGCTCATTTGAGAAGATAATGTTCAGGCTTCTTGTTCTCTCTTTCTACTATTGTCTCTACTTATCCACCCTACACCCTGCTCTGAAGCTTATTGAAGCCATTGCAAAAACTCCTTTTGACTTTAATGGGCTTTTGAAATGGTCAACATAATGCTGCAATTCACCTTCCTTGCTAATAGGTCATTTAGGGCCAGACCCAAAAACAGGACTTGGTGTCTAAAATAGGACTTACGGCACTTCCTAAAGCCAAATTTGCAATCCAGAAATATCATGATTAATGGTTTCTTGATCATAAAGGTATATGAACTCTCCAGACATTCTCCCTTTTGACATTAGCATTCCTTTAACAAGCAAGCAATGAATTTTACATTAAGCAGACATTAGAGAAAAATAGAAATAATCTTGGGAGTACAAACTAGCACCAAGGATTCATCTCTTCCCAGGTGATGATCTTAACCTGTAGAGCACAGGTGGCTTTCCTTCTTTCTAGACTCATGTCTTTCTTTCTTTTCTACAGAGTGGCACAGAAGAGGCAGAGGTTATCCCTATCCAGTCTAAACTTGAATTATACCAACTACTTGTCCGGATAATTGGACACATTTACCAGGATGAAGAGGGCCTGTTACCCTGATCTTCCACTTCATGGGGACTGCTCTGACCAAGAACTATTATATAAGATGTTTGGTACTAGCAACAATCATCAATAATTGAACAACTGAATACTTAAACAATTATTCAACATCTGCTGCAGTGGGCAGGGCATTGTGTGTACATGGCTGATGTATGTTTACCAAA
The DNA here is from genome assembly GCF_001723895.1 of Crocodylus porosus. Classification (NCBI taxonomy): domain Eukaryota; kingdom Metazoa; phylum Chordata; order Crocodylia; family Crocodylidae; genus Crocodylus; species Crocodylus porosus. Next base: position 126,633,199 of record NW_017728943.1, read on the forward strand.
ACAACTTCTACACTCCCAACTCAGCTAAGGACAAAAGACATGCGGGGGCCAGAGGAAACACTTCAAGGACACCCTCAAGGCGAACATTAAGAAGTGTGGCATTGACACCACAAAGTGTGAACAGTATCCTGGGACAGGGCTATATGGTGATGCCTTGTGAGAGAAGGTACATCTTACCTTGAGGAAAACAGTCTCACCTTGGAGGCAGAAAAATGACAGAAACTGAAGGAAAGGAAAAAAGACTGAGAAATCTGTGGTCCAGCCATCCCTACCTGTGGCATTTGCCAGAGAGTCTGTGGCTTTAGGATTGGCTTTCTTAGGTATCAGTGGACTCATTTACAACCCTTAACCAGTGGGAGTGATCATCCTCAATCATAAGGGATCGTCACTTCCACTGACTAGCAACCTGCCACTACCTTCTGAATTTTAAAAAACTGAACCCAGCTCAGTTCTTTCAAAGAATACTTGTAGGTACTTACTGTCAGGAAAATCTTCCAGGCTCTGGATCCTGAGTTAAGAGACACTTTCACTGTAGCCCTGAGTGAGACACTTAATATTAGGGAGAAGCAAGATTTCAGATATACACTGTACTTCATATTTCCTATTGCTTAGTCTTATACTTCTCCTTGCTTGGCCTATGGGTGTTTTGGTTCATCCTTCTAAAGCACACACACTGGACAGGGCTCCTAGATGCCTAACTGGATTTTGGATTTTGCCTAGGGCCAGGTACCTGAAAGTTAGATGCTGTCTCACTTGAGATGTCTAAAGTCCTTTTTGACTCTGATTTTTAGTCAATACATTCATTGTAAACTAATAAAGCACAGGGGTTCCTCATCCCCACTGGATAACTCTTAGTTCTGCTTCAAGTAGAATATCCTGATTAATCAAAATTATGCCTGTCCAAACATGGTGATTATTGATATACATAACAAGCTTGGTGATAGATAAACTGAGAACATGAAACTCATTTTCTGTTCAGAACAAAACCAGAGCCAAAATTAAAAAAAATAAATGTCTACAGCTAAAACTTGCCAAATACCTATTTTCTGGCTGCATCTACTGACATGCTGACTGAGTAGTCATTACTGTGCAGTCATTTGGTGCTTGTATAAACATGTTCTAAATGACGGTGCAGTAACCCATGTCTTTTTCATGACACTACTGTGCTACTATGCAGTAGTGTCACATCACAGTTGTTGCCACGCGATGCTACTGCGCAGTAGTATCAGGTTACTGTGCAGTCAAGCATCTCATGTAGGTGGGGCTTCTGTCATATTAGACAACAATATATCCTGACCTAGTGGATCTTTTAAGTTAGTTTTGAGTATCTGTCTACTGCAGAGCCTACTTGGTTTTCTACACTTGGCTTGGTTTGTATCTCAGGCAGTTTCATATCTCAGTTCTAGTTTTCCTTTGCTTCTATTTAATATGTTATCTTTACTTAGGCTCTTTGAGCTGCCTCAGCTATGGTCTATCAAGCAATGCCAGATCATTGTTATTTTCAAGCAGAGATTCTTACAGTTGTCATATTTCATTGTCATACAGGCTAAACATTGGTCTTGTTTTTTAGTTGCACTTAGCAAAAAGGATCAGGTGTGTGTTTGCTTTTGTGATTTGCCAAAGCTATCAGACATCTTTTCTAGTTCTTAACACCTGGTTTATTTCAAATTCAATGAGGAAATGCTACAATTGGTTCCGTGGAAGTGTTTTCCTTAATCAACTGTGTGGATTTGCTTGATTGCCAGAAAAGACAACTACAAGTAAATTCAGCATTTAATTTGGTGTTTCAATGCTAGTATAATTTATTTCACATATTGTACATGCTGCATTGTAACTGCAGGAGTACCTGTCATTTAAAATGTCTTCTTCAGATAAACTATGTCCTGTCTATAGATCTGCAAATGGTTTATTGAGCAGGATCCTGCTAAACTTGTGTGTCTACTGATTTCCCCATTGTCTGTCATCATAGCTCACATAAAACAGCACTGACGTTGTTGAAGGGAGTGCTACCGGAATTCTAGACACCTAAGAATGAATGAATAACTTCTATTATCTACACACAAGAAGAAACTTCCTTTTATTAAGCATGTACAAAAGTACAGAATCCTAGAAAATGAGGGTTGGAAGGGACCTCAGGAGGTCACCTAGTTCAACACTCTGCTCAAGGCAGAACCCAGCCAAGGCTTTGTCCAGCCGGGTCTTAAAAAATGCCAAGGATGGAGATTCCACCATCTCTCTGGGTAACTTGTTCTAGTGCTTTACTACCCTCCTAGTGAGAAACTTTTTCCTAATATCTGACCTAAACTTCTCTCACTGCAATTTGAGACCATTGCTTCTTGTATCCATTGAAATATTGGCTTAAACAATGTTAATGGAAATGTATTTTGTAAGTACCGACAACATTAAAACATTATAATGATATATATACCTAGGCACTAAAATTGAATGGGCAATTAACTTGATGAAAATGCACTTCCATTCTTAGGAATATGCCTCTTTTCATGCTGTGCTTGGGATAATATTAGTTATATAACTAAAATGAGCTGGGAAGATGGCCAGAAGTTTGATAAATACATAATTAACACCCCTTGAGATAAACAGAAAATTATGCCAGGAAGAAAGATTAGCTAAACTATAGTGACGTTTTGGCAGGGACTAGTATGGAACTGCTATATTCATTTTAATTTTTATATAGAGGATGTGCATTTAGTCTCTAGAAATGAGCAGCTCTCTATAGCACACTCTGCCACTTAATGCCACCTGTTTTGTAGCATTGTCTATGTGCTTTAAGATGTGTCACTGCTTCTTGTTTTATACTACCATGTTATGTATTATTCCTTCTGCTGTAACAATGGTGATATTGACCAAAACTTAATATGTAGCTGAGGAAAGTATGAGAATATTTTAATGGAGTAAGTTTTAATATATACAGGAAGATTTTAAAAGATATTCCCTTTCTTTTCTTTTTGTGTATACAGACATTCAGGGAGGTTAGGGAGATATTAGTTTAAAAAAGCCACATATTCTAAGGTAAGTTGGGATAGGGCTTGGGTGGATTGGGGGTCAAGTAGGGTCCATGGGAGAGGGGTTGGGAACATTGTGGGGGCTAGCAGGATCTGTTGTGGGAATGGCTGTTAGAGTCTGGGAGGGTTTGGCAGGATCAGGAGAGCAAGTAGTGTCTGCAGGGAGGGATTGGTGAGATCAGGGGAGCAAGCAGGGTCTTTGGGGGTTTGGATTAGGGCAAGTGAGGTCTGCAAGATGGTTGGTGGAGTCTAGGAGGGTTTGGTAGGACCAGAAGGGCTTGGTGGGATTGGGAGAGTTAGTGGAGTCCACTGGAGGATTGGGGGTATTAGGGGAAAAGCAACATCTGTAGGAGGATTGCTGGGGTCTAGGAGGGTTTGGTGAAATCATGGAGGCTAGCAGTGTCTGTGGCGGGGAGGATTGAGTAGATTAAGGGTTGGGTTGGTAGGATTGGAGAGGCTGTTTTACCCTGCTGAATCCTTCTGGACCCCCTTCCAAATGCTGCTGAATTTCCCAGATCCTGCAATCCTCTCGGGGCCAGTTTGCAATTCAGGCATGGCTGGGTTACCAGCATTCACTGGTCCTGGGAGCCTTATGGAGGTAAGTCAGGATGGGGGAAGGGGTGGGCAGGCTGGGGGTGTTGACAACTCCATGGGGGTGGGGGAGTTGGCAGGATGGGTGGGGCTCTCTCCCCCCTGGGACCAGGGACTATTTTTAACCCCCTGCCCCTCCCATCCCCAGATTAATAATGCCCCCCACCAGTGGACCAATGCCTCCCATCCTGCCTGCCACTCTCCCACCTCCATTTACCTCCTTGGTTCCCAGCACTGTTAAATGTCAGTAAAACCAGCACTAGGAGTGGCTTGTGAGATTGGGGGTTGATGGGCTTAAGGGGGCTGGCTGCTCTGTGTGCACGGGTTGTCCATCTGGGGGTGGAGCAAGGGACCAGGGGAGCAGTGGCAGGGACTCAAAATGCTCAGTTATGGGTAGGAAAAGTGCAGTTCCAGGGCTGGGGCCAGCAATTGGGCTTCCAGCCCCAGTCCTGTGCTGGGATCTGTACAGAAGTTCAGTTAGTTGTCTCATGAGGCCCGATCTAAGACTACCTCAGAAGTTCAATTAACTTAGATTGGGTTGGCCATTTTTAGGCTGATCTAACCTTCCTGAACTTCTGTACAGTTTGCACTTAGATCCACCTAAGTGGGGATATAAGTGTATAGTCCCCACCTGGGTGAACTGTTAGATAAGATGGCTATTTCTAATGCTATCTAGTCTCTCCCTAACCTCCCCCAACACATGTACCTAGCCTAAGGCTCAGCAGGAAATGCACTAGTCTGCATTCAGCTATTATTCATTTTAACCACCTGGAAACAGTTAGAAGTGCTTTCCTTTGAACACTTCTTTATACTGATGTTCTATCCAGTGTCTTTCCCTTTTAGTCTTGCTGACAATAGCAAAGTTTGAAAATTAGTTTAGTACGCTGGCCATTTCCTGTGATTTTAAATATTCTATGAAACTATATAACAAACATTAAGAGACACATCCTTTAATGATTCAAGCTGAGGTGGTACTGTGCCTACATGTTGTGAAAATCTAATAATTTCTTCCAGGATTATACAATTCCTAAAGTCTGTTGTTACTACACAGACATCACGGGGCTTTTGCTGCTTGTTTCTTTTTTCCTTCCTTTCCCCTGAAGAAAAGTTTTGGATAAAAGTTTCAGTCATTCAAACCAAAGCTAAGACCCTGATCTTCAGCTGATCCAAATGTGTGCAACTCCATTCACTAAACACTAGCTGAAGATGTAGTCCAATTCTTTTTTAAAGAATCGAAAAAGTCTTTTTACTTTGTCCCTACTTTTCTTGATTCCCTACATTTCCTGGTTTTGGCCAGGATCAGCAGAAGAACTATGCCACCAACAGGTTAAGAATCTTTTTTGTTGTTGCTGTTGACGCTAATAATTTCTCTCAGTCTCGAATTTTGCAAAATGAATTGATCCTGAGGTTTTCTTATGCAGTTGGGGAAAGTGTAAGCATTGTTTTTATCTCATCTTCATCATATTGATCTATTCCTCTTCTCTACTAAAGATGTCATCACTGATCTCTTCCATAAAAATCTTTTTGCTTTTGTTATGTCACCTCTATTGTCAGTTTTATGGTCTAAAATTAAACTTCTTTCAAAATGGTCTTTCTTCTAAAATTTCCAGGGCATCCTAGGTTAAGCTGACAATTTTTTTATTGTAGAATCATGCTACTTCTTCCAGCTGTGGCTGAAAACAAGGAAAGAAATACTACTTTTTAAATGATTTTAACACTAACTTCACTTTTATAGAAATGCAAATGTTCTGGGTTTGATGTATGTGGCTACTGACCTATCTTTAATGCAGTGTATATGAATGGGATAGTATCCCTTTAAATAGTTTGTGAATTGTTGAATAGCACTTACTAGGTTCTACTTTATAGGTATTAGCCAGAGCAGTGTGTGTATATTTATATATAAACCCATTTGTTTGCGCTCCATTAAGCTCACATGGTTTTTTCATACTTTTATTAAGCAAAAGGACAAAAGACAGTATCTGCTTTTCAATCTCTTAATATTAGATTGTTAATCTTTTTCCATCACTCCAAAACAAGCTTTCAATAAAATAGTATTAAAACAAAGTTACATTTACCAAAATGTCAAATTTTAAAGTAAATTAGTCATCCGTGAGGCAAATATTGTTCACTCCCAGCACCTCTAAGCATTTTAGGACAAGATATATTTTAGATGTTTTGCACATCCTCTTTACAAGTAAATGCTACTAACAGGATTGGCTTCCGTTCACCTGTTTTAAGGATGGAATGGAAGATTGCAATTCAGGCATGACTGGGTTAGATAACTGGGTTGTATCCTTCCTGTTTGGCACCACAAAATAAAATACTCTTCAGAAGTCTCTCAGCTAAGGCTGATTAAAAAGACTTAAATCAGTTTTATCAAAAATAACATCTTGTTGTGGCATTCAAGTGAAAAAAATGTAGTATCAAAATGATGCTAAGGTTCAGATTCACTGCTGCTTTGTGCTGCTCTAGCAATGCAAAATCACCAAAAAAGCAGCAAAAAGGGAGCAAACCAACAAAAAACAAGTACATCTGTGCCTTGCTATTATTTATTACTATTACTTTAGCAACTAAGGAGACATAGTACAGGGGCAGGTCTGTATCAAGTGCTGGACAAACATGGAACAAAGACAGTTCTTGTTTCAGAGTTTGCAGACTAAATAAAACCTTCCCTTCACCCTCACAGTCTTCTCCTCTGCCTCAGTCCCATAATTCTGGATTAGGAGACCCAGGCTGGAGAAATTCCCCAGCAGGGGAGCCCCTTGGCTCTGCCTCCTGAGAACCCTTTGAACCCCCATATCCAACAGCCCAGGCTGGGTGACCTGGAGTGATAATTTAAACCCCTTGGCTCCATCTGCTAGGAACCTTTCATTTTCTGTGCCAGTGATGGACTACTGGCAGTCACGTGATTGGGACCTGTTCCTGATCCCTATAATTGTGCATCCTGCCATGAACATATGGCATGACAGGTCACATGATTGGTGGGATCAGGGATCAGATCTTATTACATGATTATTTTAACATCTGCCAGAGGCCTTGGTTTCTTCTTTTTTTTTTTTTGTCTCTAAGGGTCTTTGTTGTTTTAACCCTGTGTAATCAGGCAGGATAACATTAACAATCACATTTATGGGAGTCCAGCAGGAAAAAATAACGCTGAATGGCAACCAGTATGGATTCACAGTATGGATTCATAACAGGTAGATCCTGCCTGACTAACCTTGTTTCTTTTTATGACTGAGTTACAAAATGCTTAGACACAGGAGTCAAGGTAGATATCATTTACTTGGATTTTAAGAAGGCCTTCAATAACGTTTCTCTTCTTATTCCTATAAATACACTGAATGGCTGTGATGTAGTGGCAACGACATAGATGACATGGTCAGGTGGGTGGCAAACTGGCTTAGGGATCACACCCAGAGAGTGGTGGTGGATGAGTCAATATTGACCTGGAAGAACGTGGGCAGTGGAGTCCCACAAGGATTGGTGCTTGGACCTGTGCTGTTCAACATCTTCATCAGTGACTTGGACGAGGGTGTGGAGAGAGCACCCTGTCCAAATTTGCAGATGATACCAAACTATGGGGTAAAGTTAATTTACTAGAGGGTAAGGAATGGATCCAAGCAGATCTGGATAGGTTGGAAAAGAGGGAAGAATAGAATAGGATGGAGTTCAACACAGACAAGTGCAAAGTGCAAAGTGCTGCATCTAGGGAGAAGGAATCACCAACACACTTACAGGCTGGGGGAGGACCTGCTTGGCAGCACAGTAGCAGAAAGGAATCTTGGAGTCATAGTTGATTCCAAGATGAGCATGAGTTGTCAATGTGACAAAATGATCATGCATTAGCAGGTGCATGATGAACCAGTCCAGAGAGGTGATACTTCCCCTCTATGCGGCATCGGTCAGGCTGCAGCTGGAGTACTGCATCCAGTTTTGGGCACCGTACTTCAAGAGTGGTGTGGATAACCTCGGGAGGGTTCAGAGGAGGGCCACTCATATGGTTGGGGGCCTGCAGACAAGGCCCTATGAGGAGAGACTGAGGGACCTGGATCTCTTCAGCCTCTGGAAGAGAAAGCTGAGAGGTGATCTTGTGGCCACCTACAAATTCAATGGAGTGGGAGTAGAGGAGTGGGGGGCGGGCAGCAAGAAATAGGAGTTGCTCTGTCTACCAGGGCACCCCTTGGAGTAACTAGGAGCAATGGCCACAAATTGACAGAGAGCACATTTACATTAGACATCAGGAAGAACTTCTTTATGGTAAGGGTTGCCAGAATAAGGAATGGGCTTCCAAGGGAGGTGGTGCTCTCCCTTACCTTGGGGGGTCTTTAAGAGGAAATTAGACTAGCACCTGGCTGGTGTTGTCTGACCCCAGTGCTCTTTCCTGCCCAGGGCAGGGGGTAGGACTTGATGATCTGCTGAGGTCCCTTTTAACCCTAACATATATCAATGTACCGAGATATATTTGATATATATAAAAATATCTGGTACACTCAGCTTCTTAGCTAACTAATACAAAATGTTTCTAAGAAAGTGATACTATTAATGTACAATCCATTACTTAGAATATGAGTACTACTGAGCAAACTATAGTTTAGATAAATGACATAATTTCAGGCAATTTACCTTCTCTGAACCATTTAGGCTCAATTTGCCTTTTAAAGTATTTAAAACAAATTATAGTCTTCATAAAAATTTAAAAACAAATTTCAATTCAAATTTTAGAAATACTCTTCCAGTTGACTGTCAGTGTTACAGCTGAGACATGGGCAGGTGGGGATTGACACTAAACAGTCACCAAACAGGAACAGGCAAGGTCAGGAGCCAGGAGATAGACACAGATTCAGGCAGGAGATACACAAAGAGCAATCTGAAGCACATGTTGAGTATCCTTATTACACTGAGAAACCTGCTGCTTACATTCCAGCAGCCACGTAGCTGCAAACAACTGGGACCAGCTAAGGGTAAATGGGCCACTGGCAGCTAGGCCCACTCCTGTAATCAGGGCCAGCTAGGGGCTAATTCGCCTATCTGCAGCCCTGATGCCTCACAACTAAATAAGTAACACTACAGCCATAACACTTCCTCTACTACACTTGTTTGGGCACTAGTTGATAGCTTTGTTTTTCAGAAAAAATATTTCTTTTCACTTCTTAGTGACAATAACAATTTTAATCTCTTCACATTATGCCACAAATGTCTTGATGTAATCTTGCAAAATTCTTCTTGTTTCCTGGACTTGAGCAAGTAGATATTTGATAGGTGAATAAAGGTATCAGATTTTCATTTTTATTCTCCTCATAATAAAAGTGGACAAGTGGATTTTATGCGTGGGCTGAATATAGTTTCATAAAAATTTGCAATACTCTCTTTTTGCATATATTCTTCAACTTCAGGCTTACCACACAAACTTAAGGTACAGTAGATTGATCCAGGATGTCTTATAATGAAGAACATTCAAAGAAATTCTGCCAATATTATTTTTCACCAGTACTTACTTAATACAAAGTATAACAACTTCTAATGAACATTTAAGCTGACTTTCATTAGAAGTATTTTTGTGTGGCATTCAAGTGAAAAAGATAGCATCAAAATGATGCAAAGGTTTAGATTCACCTTAGCATTCCAGCTGCTTTGTGTTGCTCTAGCAATGCAAAGCAGCCATAAACCTTGGTAAAAAGTATAGTCAAACTGAATTTAAATAATTTTCTGAGGATGATGAAGCTAGAACATATTAATAACTGGCTTTAAAAGCTTTAATAATGATTAGAAAGGAGCATATCATAGGGTAAAACCTAGTTTTGCCTCTTAGGTATCTTTAATCTGGGAATCAAAATGCCTACTATTAAGTGCCCAGTTCTTAGAGGATGATTTAAAACAACAGGGTTAGAGCTTACATAGATCAAAGGAAGACAGGTAGGTGTCTTCACAGGGAAATTAGAGGACAAAACACTGAGTAGGAGTTCTCCTAGAATGCTGTAGGGTGCAGATACATGTCCAAACTCCCATGTCTTACTGGAGCATAGGCACCTGGGGTTGCAATACATGAGCATGCTTGATTAATCAGGAGTAGGGGTGCTTTATCGAAAGCTCATTCAATGAGCTTTAAAGTGCCCCCACTGCCATTTTGAAACATGGGGAGAGTGCTACACAAGATGCTTCAGGTGCTTTAATTAGAGTGGTTCTTAGAGCTGCTCTAATTAAAGCACCCCCACTACCACTCCCAGAGCATATGTATAAGTGCCCCTGCTGCCAAGCTACACATTAGGCACCTCCATCCAATAGTGTAACAAGTGGTGAGTAACCAGGACAACAGTCTGAGGTGCCTGCTTAAAAGGGGCACAAGAAAGGTTGCCATTGCTCCTTCTGGCCCAGCCACCACTGCTGTAGCCTCCTCTGCCCCTACTGCCAGCACCACCACCACCCAGGTTGGATACCCTGGCATTTACACCTCTGCCTCCAGCCACTCAGGAGCCCGAGTACAATCCTGTGGACAGCCTGAAAGCGAGCTGCTTCTTCCACTCCTTTTTACCTACCCTGCCCCTTTTGCCAATTCACTTAAGTCCTAGTTTATTTGCACATGCACGTTACACAGTTGTGTAGAAAAATGACGTGTGCATGGGTGGAAGAATTTACATCCTAGTAGAGATTCACACTATGCAAAGGGAAGCATACATTTTAAAGGCCCATTTAAGCATGGGCTTTACTCAGAGGCATAACTTGCCAATATTTCACTCTTGGTGTATGTACACTTGCAATTAATGCAAAACAATACCCTCCAGTGCGTATTGTGCCAGAAATGATTGCTTCCAGGATCCATGTTTACATGTGTGCCTTGGACTGCAGCATGTTGAGTCAGGTTGGAGCAGCTCTGGCTGGTAGGTGGGCCCAGGCAGTCAGCCTGCCAGCTCACCTGGCTCAACCTACTGTGGAGGGGCTGGCTGGGGCACAAAAGGGCTCCAATGCAGGGATAGCCACCAGGCAGCCCACACACTGAGGCACCCTTATGCCCCAGACAGCTCCATCAGTGTCTACCTGTGTATTGCTGCACAGTAAATACTAACCTATCATAGCATATTAGTTTACTAATATGCCTAGTAGGGGCACACGTTAGATGCAGGGACTTTACTGTGGAGCTAATTGGGCAGCTCTGCAGTAAATATCTCATGTCCTGTGTCCCCTGGGTAGTGATGGGTCCAGTAGCAGTGGACAGAGGTTTGTGACTGCAGGGGAGGATATCACCACCCTTTTTCTGCTGACATTTATGTCAAGCAGCCAAAAAACCCACTGGTTTTTGACATTCAAAAAAAAAAAGGAGGTGATGTTTCCCTGCCACCTTACATCAGCAAACCCTGACCTTTTCTCTTGCACTGTATAATACTGCTGCTGCAGCGGATGCTCTGCTGTCCCTTATACTGTAGCTGCTGCAGGGAAAGTGTGGGATGTGGGAGAGGATGGGGCTAGGTAGGGGAGGCTCTCTCCCCGGGTCTAATCCTGCACAAGCTGGCAGGCTTCCCCTTCTGGGTGCCTGTTATCTCTCAGAGCCTGCAACAAAACAGACAAATGAAAAAAAAGGAACAAGCAAGCAAACAAACAACAGGCAGGAGCCCTGCTCTTGGACCACTTCAGGCAGCTGCCTTATACCTGGTAACCCCAGGCTTCAGGCAGCCTGCTCCAGGTCAGGTGCAGCCTCTTGAGGCTGCTTTCAGCATCTTTTATCCTTCCCCCTGCAGGGGTTAGCTCACGTGGCTAACTCTCATTCCCCACACCTGTGTCAGCTCCCTTGCTGGGAGAATCACTACGTCTCAGGTTCCCCAGCCTTTGGTGAGTCCTCCTAGGTCTGGGGTGGGCATGCGGAGCTGTTTCTGGGGAGTGGGGCTGTTCACACTCCCCTAGTAACAGGGTGGGGCCCTTGTTATAGTACCTAAGAAAGTGCTGCCATTTTTTTCATTCCATTGCTTTTTACTATTCTTATTCTACTATTACTATTATTCTAATAGTAAATTATGTTACTATTTTTATTGTATTTTAACAACCCAAAGCATTAAGGTAATTAAATAATGTTAAACCTTGGACATTTTTTTCAATGATATCAGGATAATTCTTTGGTGGTTATTAAAAATTGTTATAAACATGGCTAACACTGTTCATCCTGTCACTGTCACTGGTGCCAAGTAGCAGTTACTTTAGACAAAGAGTATTAGAAACATTATGGCATGTGTCAATCCATCTGATGTTATACCTTCACAGTCACCAACAAAGATTGTATCAGTAATCACTGTTTGGATTAATAACCTTTGATGGAACTATCTTCCATCAGATTAAGATCTATTACTCCACCTGATGGGAGGAACTAAACTTCAAGTGGGTTGTGTTACCAGATTTGCCGCTACTTTGGGGTGTGCTCATTTATTAGGGCTAGGGTCTTGGTAATTCTATCAATGTACTGCTTGTGTTAGTGGTGTTTCTATATGGAGCTGTATCTCTCCCTTCTGCAAGCCCTCACCCCCAATGGAGCTATCTTGCAGGACTCAGTTCAGTGAGGCTGGGTTCCTCCAGTCCCCAAATCAATCACACACACACACACACAGATTAACGTGACATGCCTGACCTGGCCGGGTTGATCAGCATGGACAGGCTGACACCCTCATATGCCAAGAATCAGTTCATCAGAGCAACAATAACCACAGTCAGACACAAGCACACAATTAAACAGAATACCTCTGAATC
>NW_017728943.1:126645550-126688346 GCF_001723895.1 Crocodylus porosus
GCAGTCTCTGCTTCAGGTTTTCTGTTCTCCATCTCTCATGTAAATGAATGGTCATCTGTTCCCATCTCAGATGCAAATGAGACCTAGGGCACTTGTTGCACTCTTGTCACCCTTATCTGGAGGGTTTTAGATGTGTCTCTCACTGCATCTTAATCAGTTTCTGTTTAGGTGGGAGGGGGCGATTCTTTGTGAGTCAGACAGTCTGTGTCCTGTGTCAGGGTTCCCCAAGAACATGGAGCTGACAGGTAACAGTTGTGAGGCAAAATGAAAGCCGGTCCTGATCTAGACTCTATGGCCACATCCACACATGCAGACATGTATGGGTTGTGGTCATAGAATCATAGAAAGTTAGTGTTGGAAGGAACCTCAGGAGGTCATGTAGTCCACCCCCTGCTCAAAGTAGGACCAGCCCCAAGTAGGTCATCCCAGCCAGGTTTTGAAAACCTCCAAGAATGGAGCTTCTATGACCTCTCTGGGTAATCTGTTCTAGTGTTTTACTATCCTTCTAATGAGAAAATCAATCCTACTATCTAACCTAAACTTCTCTTGCTGCAACTTTAGACCATTGCTCCTTGTTCTGTCATCTGCCACCACTGAGAATAGCTTAGCTCCATCCTCTTTCAAAACTCTCTTCAGGTAGTTGAAGACTGCTATTAAAGTCTACTCTCAGTTCCTCTTCTCTAGACTAAATAAGAACAGTTTCCCCAGTCTTTCCTTATAAGTCATGCCTTCAGCCCCCTCACCATTTCTGTTGCCCTCTGCTGGACTCTCTCCAATTAGTCCATATCCTTTTTGTAGTGGGGGGCCCAAAACTGAACACAGTACTCCAGATGTGGCCTCACCAGTGCTGAATAGAGGGGAATAATCTCTTTCCTTGACCTACTGGCAACGCACCTACAAATGCAGCCCAGGATGCTGTTAACCTTCTTGGCAAGTAGGGCACGCTGTTGGCTCATATTCAGCTTATTGTCCACTGTAACCCCCAGGTCCTTTTCTGCAGAGCTGCTGCCCAGCCAGTCACCCCCCAGCCAGTACTAGAGCATGGGCTTGTTCTGTCCTAAGTGCAGTACTTTGCACTTGTCCTTGTTGAACCTTATGAGATTTTTTCTGGCCCAATTCTCCAATTTGTCTAGGTCATGCTGAATCCCATCCCTACCTGCAGCAGATGGAGACTGGCTAGTTTCCTTGCAGATTTGCTCCATGATTTTCCAGGGACTGAGGTGAGGCTGACTGGTCTGTTGTTCCCTGGTTCCTTCTTTTTCCCTTTCTTATATATAGGCAATATCTTTTTCCTTTTCCAATCATCTGGGACATCTCCTGATTGCCATGAGCTTTCAAAGATGATGGCCAACAGCTCTGCAATCACATCAGCAAACTTCCTCAGCACCTTCAGGTGCATGCCATCTGGCCCCATGGACTTGTACATATCCAGCTTTTCTAAGCAGTCCCTAACTGTTCTTTCCCAGCTAAGGGCTGCTTACCTCCTCTCCATATTGTGCTGCCCAGTGCAGTAGTCTGGGAGCTGCCCTTGCCTGTGAAGATGGAATCACAAAAGGCATTGAGTACTTCAGCATTTTCTGAATCTGTTGTCACAAGGTTGCCTCCCCCATTCAGGAAGGGATCCACACTTTTCCTGATCTTCCCCTTGCTATTGATATACTTGTAGAAACCCTTCTTGTTACCTTTCACATGCCTTGCTAGCTGCAACTCCAGTTGTGCTTTGACCTTCTTGACTTCATCCCTGCATGCCTGAGCAATGCTTTTATATTCTTCCCCAGTTACTTCTTCAAGTTTCCACTTCTTATAAGCTTCCTTTTTGTGATTTAGTTTACTGAAGAGTTCCCTGCTAAGCCAAGCTGGTCTTTTGCCATACTTACTAGTTTTCCTGCCCATCGGGAAGGTTTGTTCCTGCACTCTCAGTAAGGCTTCCTTAAAGTACAGCCAGCTCTCTTGGGCTCCTCTCCCCGTCAGTCTGGCTTTCCAGGGGAACTTGCCCATGAGTTCCCTGAGTGAGTTGAAGTCTGCTTTTCTGAAGCAAACCTGTTTGTGGCACAATGAACCCCATGCCTTTGACATTAAACCATGCACCATACTGCTCATTTGCAGTGTGGTAGCAAAACTTGCTACTGGGATTTTCCATTAGCAAGAAAAAGCCCCAACAAAAAAAAAAGCAGGACAAAGTAAGTGAAAGTAGCATGTGCCCAAACAGCCACAGAGATGAAAAGTAAAATATGCCTTAGGCTGCATCCTCCCCAATCTCTGCATACTCCATGACTGGCTGGGCTTCAGTGTGCCTCAAGATAGGTGAGCAGGCAGCCCTGGTTGCTCCCCTATCTCTGTGTGCCTCAGCATAAGGGCTACACTGCAGAGCCCCTGTGCTGAAACACATGAAGATGTCTCCAGGTGCCACTCCCCAGTTGGCTGGGGTGCAGGGTGCTTCAGTGTGGGGTCTGCCTGCTGGCTAGCCCCACACTGAGGTACCTTGTGTCACAGCCATCCCTACATGCAGCACATGGAGGCTGGCTAGCAACTGGGAGGACTTGGGCACAGGCAGTTTTCCTGAAGTGGGACAATTTGTCCCTCACGAAAGCACATGTGCAGGGGGATGTGCTGTTGCACAAAGTAGTGGCACAAATGTATGGCTTGGGAATTAGTTTTGTCATATTAAATAGAATTTGGAAAGAAAATTATGGACAAAAGCAGCAGAAAAGAGAAGAGAGGGAAAGACAGAAGAAAAATGGAGATATTAGAATAATATATTGTGCAGTTGTGTGTAAGAAATAAGATTAGAGGAAATAAAATGTCCTCTTGACCCTGAGCACAGTGAAGGTAAATGGAAGAGAGAGAGGAAGTAGTGATGGCATGACAGTAGATGATATTCTTTCATCACAACACAGTAGTAGTAATTACAGATAAAGACAATATTCTGAGGAGAATGGAAAGGGATGAGAAACTGTGAAATCATGACATGTATTTGCTCTTTCAGTGTTATATTAAGAAATGGAAAATAAGTTGAGGTAATAGAAACAACCCCTCAAGGCAAGAGATAAACAGAATTAGACATAAAATAATATTTCTGGGAAGAAAGTACTGCATAGACTTTTCAATGAGACTGATATAGTATTCTATTTCCCCTAAAAGTATTTTCTGGTAACAAACACATACACCGTAAAAAGAGAAAGTAAATGCGTAAACAATAGGTTATGCTCTGATCAAGGGGACAGATCCTCAACTGGTATAATCCGTTGTGGTTCCATTGCTGTCAATGTAATCTCAAGCAGATCCCAGGACATCATTCTCCCCTTGTACTCAGCCTTGGTGAGGGCATAGCTGGAGTACTGCATCCAGTTTTGGGCTCCACAATTCAAAAAGGATGTGGAGAAGCTTGAGAGGGTGCAGAGGAGAGCCATGTGTATGATCAAAGGTCAGGAAAACAGATCTTATAACGAGAGGCTGAGAGCCACGGGACTCTTCAGCCTGGAAAAGTGTAGGCTCAGGAGTGATCTGGTGGCCACCTATAAGTTTATCGGGATGCTCACCAGGACCAGGGGCAACATCTAATCACCAGAGTGCCCCAAGAGATGACAAGGTCGAATGGTCACAAACTCCTCCATGACAGTTTCAGGCTGGACATAAGGAAGAACTTCTTTATTGTCCGAGCCCCCTCGGTTTGGAATAGACTGCCACTGGAGGTGGTTCAAGCACCTACTTTGAATGCCTTAAGAGACATTTGGATGTTTATCTTTCTGTGATCCTATGACACCAACTGACTTCCTGCCCCTGGGGCAGGAGCCTGGACTTGATTATCTTCTGAAGTCCCTTCCAGCCCTGGAGTCTATGAATCTAAGCATGGCAGTTCACACTATCTGAGCCTCTGCCCTCATAGACTCCAATAAATGAGAAAGAACTGAAATATGATAATGCATAAGTAAATACTCAAGTTAATACTCAAAGAAATCTAGGCATGGTAGGCATACTGGTTTCAGTCAAATATCAAACAGTTTTCAGCCTTGGTTTCTGGCCAGTTATAATTTTGGGGGTTTACTCAGGATATCTGCACCAGAGTTGCTTACTTCCTGTAAGTTTACAGATTGTCCATAAAAATCCAAGCTAAAATACCTGTCTGTAAAGTTCATACAAACTGAACCATCCATAAAAACACTAAGCAACCCAGAGCTGATTGAAGACTTTCCAGAAATGAAGCTGGAATTAAGCATTGAAGGATAGACAGATCAGGGTAGTCTCACCTGTTACCTGAGCAGGAGTACAGCACCAGGGATTTGTAGCCCATGGGAGCTTCTGTAGCCTCCTTGTCCCACCCGTGTGCTTCTGCGTCCCAGCACCTGCCTTTAACACTATTGCAGGTAGGCCGACATTCCTTCTTTAGGGGTCTGGGATGGGAGTGGGAGGCCAGCAGCAATAAAGATGGGGGCGGGGGGCTGGAGAGACTTCAGGATGTGGAGGTAGTCAGGGGATCCCTGGAGTGTCAGCATAGTTAAAACTGTTGCTGCAGTCAGCCAGGGTTGCCAAACCAAAAGTTCTTTTTCAGTCATAATTTGCAAACTTTTTAATGAGCCAAACTTTTTTTCACTATGGTTGTTGTTAAACCCCTAAGTTGGAACTTAGCCCTTGTCCAGGGTTACATTTACATTATATAAAACAAATATCAGTAAAAATGTTTGGCTGACAGTAGAAAGTTTTCAGATTGTCAGTAAAAGAAAATCTTCGGTGGGCAACTCTGATTTGTTCATCCATGGTGGAGTTGAATTGCAACAGAGAATAGATGGACATAGACCTCTAGGGTGATAGTGAATCACTTCTAAGTAGACACAGCAAGGAAAAACATAGTTAGATAAGACTGTGGCTGCAGTATGCATTTAGGTTCATAAACATGATTCAGAGTATTACATGAAGTGAAGAAGGATATTGCTGACTGACTGATGCACAAAAACTCTGTAAGTGACATTCATCCTAGTAGTGAAAGAGAATTCTGCCATAAGTGTCAAGGAAGGATGATTTATTAATTCCTTGAATTAGAGCTGAACAAATACTGTATAAATGATAACTTGCAAAATCTACAATGGTTTTTCTTTTCCCTTTCTTTTGTTTTGTTGTATTTTTGTTTGTTTTTGGTGAATTGGAAAGTGTTACATTCTCAGTTAGAGTTATTTGTTCAAAATTATTCACAGATATAGCTTGCTCAGCTATATTAGATCAAATTTATCAGAAATTATTTTTGATCAGAAGTTTATTCACGAGCATATCTGGGAATATTCATCCGGCATTGCTTCTGCTTGTTAGGTGGATAACATTTGTATGCAACCAATGAAGCAGAATGATAGCATAAAATGGTCTGGATACAGGCCACTGACAAACAGTTTCTGAATGTGAAAAATATTTACAGACAGTTTTATTTCTAAACTGATTCAAACTAATTTCTTTGCTCAGTTTTGAGCAGATTGTCAACTATCCTTTTCACCATCAGGTTTTATGAACAATGTCTTGTACTTGACTCATATTCAAGTTAAAATATCTTTTGAAAAGTGATATCAGAGCATGAAAGGCAGCCAAAGCCATTTTAGAGTAGCACAACCATATCAAACAATTGATTTGAATGCTATTGGATAGACTACAATTAAATTGTCCCTAAACTGCAATTATCTTACATTTCACCATCCTATAACAAAAACTTCCTTGTGGAGCCGTCTTGAAAATTTGTGTGGAATACATTGGAACCACACTTTCAGAGCTTTCACAAATAATTTGTGGAAAAATAGCAGAGAAGAAAACAAGTCTGCAAGTCTAAAAACTAGGAGTTACGTGGGAAAAAAGACTTTTAAGTAAATGTACTAGTGCACTTCTGCTCCTTCCATTTATATAAGATGGATGAGAAATAAGAATGAAGACCTTTCAGCCTTGCGTGTACTAAAGGTTCTCTCAATTACTCACTGACAATCAACAGACTCTTCAACAGAAGAGCCAGGAAAAAATTGCACTCTTTAGAGCATCTTTCTTGATGGAAATACCACTTAGAAAAGAAAGAAGAATATTTTCTGTCAGTGGGTATGACATTTAGCAAATATTTATTAATAATGTCTTATTTAAATATCTGTTTCTCCTCTCGTAAGGATAGTAAAACACTTTAAAATTACAGTCTAGTGTTATAAGTTCTGGAATTCAATCATGTGCTGGGGTAAGGTTTATATCAGTTGCCATTGGGATCAGTAGCTATTGAGCTCTGTCATGTGATGTGCAAACAACATACTTTGGTTAAGATTAAATGACATAACAGGGACTTGAAGTAAGGAACAGACTAAAAGTCTCTCCTTTTTCACTTTGTTTGTATGTGTTATGAGAAGAAAACAGAATCACTGGGTGAAATTCTTTGATCTTCACTATGCAGGAGGTATCTTTAAATAATCTGGCCTTAAACTTATTAAATCTATTCATTTCTGGAAAAGCCACCAAATCTGTCAGTAAAAAAATTAAGTTTGCTTCATGAATAGCTGCGAAACAAGTGCATATGTCAAAATTACATTGGCATGACTATGAAAACATGGGTATCAGCT
Source organism: Crocodylus porosus (assembly GCF_001723895.1). NCBI lineage: Eukaryota > Metazoa > Chordata > Crocodylia > Crocodylidae > Crocodylus > Crocodylus porosus. The sequence goes on from NW_017728943.1 coordinate 126,652,120, forward strand.
AACAGAGTTTGAAGCAGTGGAAGAGAAAGTGTGATAGATATATTGGGACAAGAATAAATGGAAGTATAGTACAAGCACGTTAACATATCTAGGGTTAACTGCAACTGAATGAGATGATACATACAAGCTGCTCTGTACATTATATTAAGTATTATTTAATCAGTGAGTTAGTTGCTGCCGCTCTTCAAGATAATGTTCTACCTACAGCTGAGTGGGAAATAGATTTTCTTATTCTGCAGGTTTTTTTAAGAATTGAAAAAAAATTAAAAATTTCCATGCACTGGGCTAAATAATGGATATTTCCTCTTCCTCAGATGAATCATTTCAAAAGGAAAAAGAATGGACTACAGTGGACCCAAAATAATTTGATGGTAAAAGAATTCAGCCAGGATGTGGGTAAGCAAGATGTGAATCTCTGCTGTGAATCAAATACACTTGAATTGTTGATCCTCACGTAGCAATTCCAAGAATATCAAATGCACAGAGGTAGTGACTTAAGCAATATCAAGGCAGAATTAGGATATGGAAACATGATGGACAGATGAAGCTCAAGGCACAAACCTGGACCAGACCTTACCCAAACACAAATAAGCAGGCTGTATATTCAGATGTATGCATTTAAGAGCATACCCCTACCTCATCCCTGATTTGCCCAGGGATAAATTTGCAACTGCAGTGCTAGAACTACAGTACATTTAGGGGTTGCATCCAATACTTTCCTCTTTATAAGTCTTAACTGCTTGTCTTGTCATGGTTTATAAGTCCAGACCCTCAGTTTACATGTGTCTTGAGTATACAACAGTCAGATGAGGTGATCTGAGAATATAATTCATTGAAAAGTGTATGAAGTGATGGTCAAGGTTTTGCACTATGATGCAAGTGCTATCAGCTGTGCTGCCAGTAACTGTGGTGCAGCCAACTGCCAATTGCAGTGGTGGCTATTTTTGTGCCCCTCCCCACAAGGTTGCACCTGGGGCTGCTGTCTTTTAATTAAGTTATGACAATAAGACATCAGAGTTTGGGGAGAAAAACTTCTCTTAAATAATCTGCATACACTTCTGGACCTTGAGTCCAAGTGTGTAGGTATAAGAACTGCTCTATACCTGCCTGCTCCTTCTTTTGCTTTATGTGATGAAAAAGGACCCAGTATGCTAGCCATCACAGCTGAATCTGCATACTAATACTCATAATTTACAGTTGGTGATAGGTAAATTACAACATACTCAGTGTATCTACATGAGATGTGTTACTGCACATTAGCCTAGTTTGCTGCAAAGTCCAGGCATGTGTCTACATGTGCATACCCTTACTGCACAGTAAAATGGCTAATTGTGACTAAATTTGCATTGCAGGTCCTGTGTGCCCCCCTGGACATGACACAGGTTGCCTCTGCCTGCCTTGTTTGGATGACAGAGCTGCTGCTTGGCCACGGCAGGGCCACACAGCTGCCAGTGTATACTCATCAGGGCAAGTGGGTGCTGAAGGGCTGCAGCCTACTGCACCCCCAGCCAGCCCTGAAAGCTCCCCAGGGCTACTTGCTGGCTGCCTCTGTCAGCAGGGCCAGCACCAGCTCTCTGATGCTCACCCTAGCAGCCTGCCCAGTGCCTGCAGGTGCTGTGGGGCATAGCCCCTGCCACACAGCTCCCAGTCCTTTGCTAGGCCCTTGTGTTAGGCACTGCTGGCAGCTGCCAAGCACTGGCAACACACGGACAGCTGTTCAGGGGCCCAGAGAGCCCCCACACATACTGCAGGCTGGTGGGAGTGGCCAACTTGAGCAGTGTCAGAGCCAAGCATGTGTTGATGGGGAGGGCCAGGTGCATGTTAGTGTCCTGGAGCTCCAGATGGGGCTGGAGCTGGCAGAGCAGGTTGGTGAAGGTGGCCTAGGTCATCTTAAAGGCATCAACCCACTGCTTGTCATCCCAATCATGTTGTGTCAAGTGCTGCCACCAGTCCTAGTTGGCTTGATGGGTCCAGAGGCGGTTGGGCTTGAGGGCCATAAGGGTGATGGCAGCTCCAGTGGCAGCCTCCTGGATCCTCTTGTCAATGAGGCTGGCAGCAGCAGCTGCACAGAGGTGGGGGCCCTGGGAGGGTGTGCTGTGGGTGGGCAAGTGGTCGCTGCATGTGGGGGAGCTCGACAGAGTGACATGGGTGTGGGCCAGGTGATGGTTACTGCAGTGGGCCAGCAGGGCAACTGAGGTGGCTAGCAGGATTGGGGGACCCTCTTCCTCATGGCCAGGGCCAGAGGTGGGGGAAACCATAGCTCAGGAATGCAACGGGAGCATGAACAGAGCTGCTGTGCCACGTGCTGCCTCTGTGCATGTCATGTTTCTCAGCTGAGAAATGGAACTGATTGCCCAGAGATCACACTGTGGTGCTGTGTTTAAATGATGGCCGTCAAGTGATGGCAGCTGGTCTAGCTCCAGATATGGCTGCCAAGTGTAGGCAGCTGGGGTCAGAGCCTGGCGCTCCCCCCAGAGACCACAGGGGCACATAGCAGGGCTGGAGGGACCTGGAACTAAATTTAGTGCCAGGTCTCTGCACATTTAGACACCTACCTAAATTTGCTTACTGTGCATTAGCTTAAAGCCCAGTTAAACTAGTCATGACTAATTGCGCATGCAGATGTGTCTACCGGGAGCACAACAAGTTCTTGATTTCTTCCGGTAGAAAACAAAGCAACCAACTCATATCTCTGTTCATTAGCAAAGTGTAATCTGGAGGCATTTGAGCTCAGAATTATGGCAGACTTGGAGATATTTTTGAAATAAAAGAATTCTCCAAATTTTTTTTTTCCTTTTACAAGGTATCTATTATTACCCATTCTCATGATATTTGCATTATAATTAAATTCCTTCCCCTCCCTTTTTCCTTCTTATTTCCCTATCTAAATGATAAGGAAATCAACTAGGAGAAATTCATCATGTCTTGCTTGTCACATATAAATAATAAGTGATTCTTCAAAATATACAGAATCTCTGTTGGTTATTCAAACACCAGCAGTCAGTTTTCTGTTTCCAGGGCAATTGTATTATACAAATGCATGTATATAAAAAAAGCGTGCCTTTGGCACATCAGAATTAGGTAACTTTCAAAGGCAACCCGTGAATCCTTTTTTTCTGAACTACCTGGTCATTTTTGTTTTGATTTTTTTTAATTCCAGTCCTAGTAAAAATCAACAAAATGGAAAGCTTATTAATCTGATTTAAAGGAAAACCATATCTGCGGCACCTCTACCCTCATTTTCTGAGATGCTGAAAACACCAACATCTGTGGTCATGTTTCAAATTCAGAGTTTATCTCATCTAAATCCAAACTAAACATGTCAGGTTAACTGCATTTGAATTCAGTAGTTCCTGGCACCCAATATGGGGTTCAACCCACTAGAAAAAGTCAGGGTTCCTAATGTGCAATTGTTAAAATGAAATTGAAATACCATACTTTCTTGCACTCAAAATCCCCACTCCCTCTGTCAACATTATTTTGGGAAGGCAAAATAAAAGAAAAATAAATTTTCCTGAGTTATAATTACATAGAGCAGATACACAAGACTAATCTTCATCTCACTCACCCTCCCCTTCTGGCTTAACTAGAAGTTGAAATCATACCTGCTGCTGAGGTCTCTATGAGTGGCTCTATGATTTTGAAAAGAATTAAAGTGTCTTCAGGGCTGTAAAACAGGAGAAGCTAGTAGAAAGCAAAAATCCCACAAAAAGTTTAGCCTGATTGGTGGAACATCAGGATCATTAAAAAGGAGAAAGTTATTAATGCCTGTGAAGTGAAGAACAAAGAATTATTAAGTTAATGGACTCCCTTAGCTGCCTGAATAGTAATGATAGTGCTGCTGCACTGTGAAGCAGGAATCAAAACAGGTGCTTTTATTCCAGGCAAAAAAAACCCAGCTTCCCTGCTTCATACACATAGATCAATTTTTGACTGGAGGTGCCTTGATTTTTGCAGAAAAGGTTCATGTGGAATATAAGTAAATGTTATGCACGGGAGTATGGGTCCTCCAGCCTCCTAGTATCCTGCAGAACAGGCTGGTACCATGGGGAGCTGGGACCCAGAGGGGTCTGGTATTGTGTGGTAAGGTCCAGAAACTGTAGCGAAGTCAAGACAAGCTAGGGTCAGATGCTGAAGTCAGAAGCAAGGTAAGCCAAGTGTTAACCAGGATCAGAAGCCAGAAGAGAGCTGGAGGTCAAACTAGAATCAAGAGCAAGAAAGTAGAGTCAAGGAATGCCAAGGGTCTTATTGGATTTGGAAGCTGGAGTCAGAGCTATGAGTCAAACTAGAAGATCAACAAGTGCACAGAAGGTCAGGAGCAAGATCTTGCACCCTTGCCTGGACAGGCCTGCAGGCAGGGCCTGACTCTTGTAACCTGGAGTTGGTAGGACCTGCTGCCTGTTGCTCCAGCGATCAGACATCTTGATTACCTCATTCAGGTCAGCTGGGCCCAGGGCACTGCTCTAGCCTTGCTGCAGGTGGCATTTGCTCTGGGGATGACTTGCCCTGAACTCCCATGATTGGGACCTCCTGGTCCAGGATTCTGGCCTGGACTCATCACAGTAAATACACAACTCAATCAAATCACACTAGTTTTATTAATGTCAAGGGATGCATGCTCATTTATGACACCAATGATTTTATCCTCTGATTATAGTTTTCTGCACACTAATGAATAGAAAGCTTTACTTGACTCAGGGCATATCTACATGTGTGAAGTAGACTAATTAGCTCCATAGTAAACTGTCATAATCTATTCATGTGCCAGTATTAGGGTGCAGTAAACTAACTCCACAGTAAGATGGTACTGTGGAGGACAGTACTATCTTATGGTGGAGTAATGACATCTGATCAAATTCATAGATTTATAGATCTGGGTCAGAAGGGACCTTGCAGTCTTCTAGTCTGACCCCCTGCCCTGGGCAGGAGAGAAAACTGGGCTCAAATGACCCCAGCTAGGTAATCGCCAAGCCTCCTCTTAAAGACTCCCAAGGTAGGAGCCAGCACCACTTTGCCTTGGTTCCAGATCCTAGCCACCCTGACTGTGAAGCAGTGCCTTCGGATGTCTAGTCTGAACCTACTCTCTAACAACTTATGGCTATTATTCCTTGTTACTCTGGGAGGCACTCGGGGTAACAAGGTCTCTCCCATTCCCTGCTGGTCCTCCCTACTATGTTTATAGATGGCCACCAGGTCTCCTCTCAGCCTTCTCTTGTGGAGGCTGAACAGGTTCAGGTCCTGTAGCCTCTCCTCATAGGGCCTGCCCTGCTGTCCCTGGATCATGTGAGTAGCCCTCCTTTGGACCCTCTCAATGCTGTCCACATCCCTCCTGAAGTGCGGTGCCCAGAACTGGATGCAGTACTTCAGCTGTGACCTGACCAGTGTCACATAGAGGGGGAGGATCACCTCCTTGCACCTGCTCATGATGCATCTGTGGGTGCATGACAAGGTGTAGTTAGCCTTACTGACCGTGTCTTCGCATAGGTGACCCATGTTCATCTTGGAATCGATAATGACTCCAAGATCTCTTTCTGTCACTGTGCTTTCGAGAAGAGAGTTCCCCAGCCTATAGGTATGCTGCTGGTTCTTACTGCCCAAGTGCAGCACCCTGCACTTGTCAGTATTGAATCCCATCCTATTCTCGTCCTGCCACCCCTGTAACCTGTCCAGGTCCAGCTGTATCCTGTCCCTCCCTTCTAGCATGCCTACCTCACCCCAAATCTTGGTGTCATCCACAAATTTGAACAGGGTGCTTTTCAACCCCACATCCAAGTCGCTAATAAAGAAATTGAACAGTACAGGCCCAAGGACTGAGCCCTGGGGGACTCCACTGCTCACATCGCTCCAGGCTGAATATGACCCATCCACCACCACTCTCTGGGTGTGGTCCCTCAGCCAATTTGCTATCCATTTGACTGTGTAGGCATCAATGCCACAGTCGCCTAGCTTTTTAATGAGAATGGGGTGGGAGACCGTGTCAAAGGCCCTCCTGAAGTCCAGAAAGACTACATCCACCGTGACACCTGCATCCAATGATTTTGTGACCTGATGGTAGAAGGCAATCAGGTTGGTCTGACAGGACCTGCCCCTAATTCAACCATGCTGGTTGCCCCTGAGCATCATCTCTACTGCTGGCCCTTCACAGATGTGCTCCTTGATAATCTTCTCAAAGAGCTTCCCCAGGATCGAAGTAAGTCTAACGGGTTTATAGTTGCCTGGGTCCTCTCTCCCTTTTTTGAAGATGGGGACCACACTGGCCCTCTTCCAGTTGTCTGGCACCTGGCCAGAGCATCACGAGCACTCATAAAGCCGTGCCAGGGGCCGCGCGATAACCCCTGGGGTGGAGAGCATCTGGACCTGCTGATTTGAACATGTCCAGCCCCTCCAGAAGTTCTCTAACTCAGTCCTCCCTGATCCTAGGTCTGGCAGAGTCTCCTGAGTCTGTTTCGAATCTCGGTGGGGGAGTCCCAGTCCCTACACAAAAAAAATGGAGGCAAAGAAATTGTTAAAAAGGTCTGCTTTTTCCTCTGGTGCAACCATCAGATTGCTTAGCATATCCTCCAGGGGCCCCACATTACCCAGTGCCTTCTTCATACTCCCTATGTATTTCAAAAAGGACTTTTTGGTGTCCTTGATCATTGATGCTAGCCCTAGTTCTGTATCTGCCTTAGCTTTCCTAACAGCCCCTCATCAAGCCTAAGCGATGGAGGTATACTCCTTTTTGGTAATAGCCCCTCCCTTCCACTGGGTGTACACCTCCTTTTCGGCAATCTGACAATCCTGAATGCCCTTGGTGAGCCAGGGGGGGCTTTTGAGCACTCTTGCCCCCTTTGATTCTCATCAGGATTGTCACCTCTTGGGCTCTGAGTATTGCCTCCTTAAGGAATGACCACTCATCTTAGGCACCCAGTTTCCCTACTCTCCAGGACCCCAGTGCCTCTCCTACCAATCTCCTCATCTCATTGAAGTTGGCCCTCTTGAAGTCAAGGGCTACTGCCTTACTGCAGGTCCTTGATGCCCTGTGCCGGATGGTGAATTCCAGCAAGCGATGATTGCTGTTGCCCAGGTGGTCAAGAACCTGGAGTTCCCTAACCAGGTCATCACCTGTGGCCAGAACCGGGTCCAGCAGGGCATTTCTCCTGGAAATATTATTGCATGTGTAGATAGTGATAGGGGCTGGCTGGGATGCAAAAGTGCTAAAGTATGGAGCTAACCCTGCACTGTAGCATCCTTGAGCTCTAGCCAGCTGCTCCACCACCTAATGCTGCCACTTGGAGCCTGGGGCTGATTCCCAATGCCTCCTGACAGCTTGGGACTACTCCACCCCATCTCAGAGTGCTGCAGTTCTGGGTGCACAGGTAGACACTGTGCTTGGGAGTGGCTTACTTCTTCGTGCTGGAGTTTATTTATCTGCCTTAATTTCATGTGTAGATGCACCCACTGTATATCTTTATTAAAACTTGATTGACTTTATTATTTGATGTATGAACATTTTAATAAACCCTGCCACAGAAAAGCTGACTTTACTGGAAGATATCACTATTATAATCTTGCAGTATTTAAAGCTTAAGGTCAATAATATTTCTATTATAAACCAACATTCACTTTTTCATGCAAACAAACAATACCCCCCCAGGCTATTCTTAGCATCCTCATAAATACTTGTCAACATACCTTACATGGGCATAACATTGTTATTTTAAAGAGCCACTTAATTGTCTAATTGAAAGCAAGGAACTGTGTTTGCTAAGCATCTCTAGAGACCCTTCTTTTAAGCATGCACAACGTACGCCTGGACTGCATGCATTTCAGCATGGTAGAATCATTTCTAGGAACATGTTTTACCTTTGTTTTCATTTTAACTTCCTTGTTTAGTTTGATGTAAATCACTAAAACACTGTTCTGGTTGTACAGAAAATTATTAATTTCCTCTGTCCATCGTCATTTTTCATATACTCACTGAATGATTCCCAGGCTCTCTTTCTCTATTTTAGCTACTTCCCTTTTTGCAAGAGTAATACACATTTCTTCTTTGGGAATCATTGGCTATTACTACTTTAGCAAATCTCCTTTCCTGTAGGATCATCACTGAGATCCAATTTACCAACCATCTGCTGATTCAATTATGCTTTTCCTTTTCCTTTCTAAAAATCTTTTTTTACTGTAATCACTTTGCTAGGACATTTCATTCTTTAACTAACAAACAACTTGCGAGAGTATTGATTATTCACTTCTGCATATATATCTTGCACTTTACTTTTGTAGTCAGATTTCCCACTTTATGATTTAATCCAGGGCTGTCCAGGAACCTCCAGGAGCCACATGCCCTAGAGACTGCACCAGCAGGGGTCATAGTGGTGTGTTTCCACAACATGGGATACATCACTTAAGCCACAGGCCACTGGGCTACATGGGCACTCCCTCCCCACACCTTGACGCACCACATGGCCACATGGGCAGCCACTACCACTGCTGCACCAGGTGATCCACCCACTGCTGCACCATGCAAGTATAATAGTTCAATTCTTCTCCACCCCATCATGCCTAGGGGCATGAGTGAGATCTTGCCCCACTACACTGTATAGTGCAGGTGTGCAAACATGATCCTGTCCTCCCCTTACTGCCTGCTCCACTGTGTACTGCAATGCACACCCTCACAGGCTTCACTTTCACCACTGCACCATACTGATACAGTCACTTACATGTGGCCATATACTCACCCTCATCTCTCTGCACTGCTTGCCACAATGCCCCTTCCCCTGGGGAAGAGACAGAAAGTGACAGCCAGAGGAGGAAAGAGAAATTTCAAAACACTGATGGGGTAGGGGGAGCAGGAGCCATGGTCCCCATTTTAACTTCTCACAGGCTGCATGCAGCCCATGCATCACCTGTTGGACAGTCATCCTCTTTACTCATGTGGAAGTAAATAGCACTATTCTATCACCAAGGAGGACCTGGACCTCCACTTGGAACACATGATTATTGCTGGCAGATTTCATAACAGTGATGTTAGCTTTATTCTCTAGTAGCTGTGCATTGACTACATGAATTTCTGCTCCCCTCCCAAGTGCTGGGGCCTCACCCAAAGGTCACTAACGTTAAGAAACTGCAGTCAACAGGAATGAGTTCAAAGTCTTTTGGATCAAATTTTGTAGTCCACAGTGAACAAAAACAGAATCTGTACTTAGGGTTCGAAAGAAGATGGGAAGTGGACTTTACAGAAAAGAGAATGTGCCCCAGATAACTTAGACAAGTAGAATGTAAAGATGCATCCTAAGAAAGATGAGAATTCCATGGTTTTTGCCATTGAGATGAATAAGATGTTATTGTTCAAACCTGGCATTGATTCAGTAATGGCTATAGCTCATCTTGTGTCTTGGGCAAATGAAATTGGATAGGACATTTCCACAGCTGGGATGGAGAGAAGGAAATATTCTGACTGATAATTGATGTTTCTTTAAGATTCCTTCTGAAACAGTTCAGAGATTCCAAATGTTATAACTAATTCTGGGGACATAAGAAAGAGAGGATGGAGAGCAAATGAGGCAGCCGAAGGTACACATAATGTACTTAGCACATGGATCCTGTTATCAGATATATGGGGTCCAATTCACTGGTATATTGAGGTGGTTTTACCTTCCAAACATAGGGGAATTCCCTTGTGCAAGGGAATTCTTAAATAGCATAGAACAGTGGTGTCAAACTCCTCTCTTCTGAAGGGGTGGGCAGCAGGAGGGCAATCAGCTAGCGGTAGGGTAATAAGTGACAGTTCAGGGATTAATGCTGCATCCCCAACAGGGTTCTGGAACCCAGGTTTTAGTGGTGTACTCACCCCTCCTAGTTTTTCTCCCACTTGCTATGACCCCAAATGCCTGGCCATTTTGGGAACCTTGACAGGGCTCCATGACCTGGATCTGGCCTGCAGACTGCTGACACCCTTGGGATAAAGCTATTGCAGCAGATGCTGTTGTGGAGGCTAAGATAAGGATATAGATAATCATCATTCTTGCTGGGATTCCTTTACGTAGATTTTATTCTAACATTTTATTAAGTATATCTTAGCTTTTTTTATTTGTTCCACTGGAAACAAGATATATATATACTTTCTTTTTTGCCTAATTTTTGTTAGCGTATTATTGAGAATGACTGATGTTGTTCCTAAATTGAAATGCTAGAAAACCTCTTTTGAGCTCTCTTCTCCTAAGTGGATAGGTTTATGTTGTTTTCTTATACTGCTAATGTTTACTCTGTATTCTTATTTGCTTAATTACTGCCTTCGAACCACATTTCCATATTTGCTGTTATTTACCCCAAGGCTGGTATAGTATTGACGTCAGTACTTCCTATGCCTATGCTGTATGACTAGTAACGCTTCTTGTCACTAGAGGCATTATAAAAAACAAAGAGCGATGACTATCATCTTAATTGTATCAGTGTGATCTTTATCTAAAATGCTGTCACTAAGGGGTATAGACGAATGAATCATAAAGATGCTAATTAAAAGAAAATCAAGAATTAATATTGAGCGGGAGCTGGCATTGACCCCTATGGTCAAGTTTTCTAGCAGTTCCCAGCTTCAAGAACCTCTCCACTGCTTGCAGCAAATCTGATGTAATATCCTCAAACCACAGAGTTTTCCATCTCACTTAAAAACCTCAGAAAAATGTAGTCAGGGAGACAAACCAGTAAACAAATGCACCATTATTCTAAAGTTGTAGGTTTAAAGTAGTAACAGCAACAGCAGATGGTGGTAATGTCACTGCAGAGGGAACACTTGTGAGCTGTCCTAAGATACAAGCAGATCTTGCCTTTGTACCACCTTAAAGGACAGATTCCCCCAAATGTTTCTGCAACTAAACCTAGTTATAGTTTGTGAGACCTTATAGGATAGGATGTTCCCTGCAGGGAATTCCAAGGGAATGTATTTCATCATGATGTTCTCCAACCCTGAGCATGCATCTGCAGAGGATGCTGCCATGCTGTGAAGCCAGGGGTGTTCTCCAACTTGCAGGAGATTCCTCTGCTTGCAGAGAAACCCTGCATGGGATTCTCAGGGAGCATGTTTCATGCTACTGCACCCTGACACCATGGGGACTTGCAGGGAATGCTTTCAGGGGTTTCCTGGGATATGTATTTCACAGGTCAAGGTGTGGCACCTGGAACCATTGTCCACATAGGGGTTCCCTGACTTCCAGGGGATTCCTAAGGTAAGCATTTCATGTTGCCATGCCCTTGGCCTTTCAGGGGGACTCCCAGGGAGCACATCTGCAAGTGAAGGAACCTGCATGGAAAACCCCTCCTTGCAGACACATGCCTTGGGTTGGGGCTTAGCAACTGGGGCTATTGTTCCACAGGATCAGGCTTAACCCTGGAAATCAAGGATTCTGGTGATCATCAATCAGATCAGCTGTGCTGGGACACATCCCAACACAGCTGATGCCCAAAAAACCAGTGTCTGTTTGTAGGCCTAAACTGTGAATAGGAGCTTTGAATAGGACATTTTCCACTCTGAACCCCTAGACCTAGCATGTGACCTTACCTCCATCTTGCTCTAGGGAAAGCATACAAAGCTTAAATTTCCTTAGCTTTCAAGGTGTGTGGAAAGAGAAAGAAAAGGTAGGCTTCTCCTACGCACCTCTGCTGAATCTACATATAGCTTTACCAACTTACCCTAAAATCTGCTGTGAGTTAATGGAGTTAAACTGATAGCTTATATTGCAACTAGTATTTCAGCGGTGTAGGTTAGTATGATGATATGAGGGTGATGTATGATGATGAGGCTCAGTTGAGATGTAGGCAGGAAGACCTGTGGAAGGCCACTAGAGGTGACCTGGGGGTCATCAGGGTTGGGGCACAGGTTACCAGAGCCAAGAAGGGAGATCCTAGAGATGTAGTCCAAGATGTAAGTTGAGGTAAGGAGTCAGAGAACAGGTGCTGAGTTCCAAGGAAGAGCCGAAGTTAGGATCAAGGAAGCCAAGTGGACTCAGGATGCTGGGGAAACCCAGCACAGAGAGAGCAGATCTTGTGTCCAGGTTCAGAGGAGATCCAAGGTCAGGGGCAGAAATAGCTAACGCTGAGTCAGGAGCCAGAAGAAGAGACCAGTGAACACAAGGCTTGACAGAACAGATTGAGGCTGTGTGAGGATAAGCCTGCAGCCTGAGTCTGTAGGTGTGCTAATAAGGGGTGAATGGCACTTTAAGCAGACAGTATGGCTGCAGAACTGGGGCAGTTGCATTAGCCAGGAATCTGGGAAAAGTTTGGTAGTTCAGGTGTTTGGCCCAGCCAGGCATGCTTGATCAGAGGCCCTGACAGATGGGAATGGAAGGGACCTCATGGGTCAGTGATTTCAAGCTCTGGCTATCACAGGCACTGCCTTATAAAATTCCTTTAATAAACCTTTGATCTGCACTCTGAAAGCAGTTAGGTTGTTGGCCTTCTCTACTCCAACTTGAAAGCCATTGCTGAAATCATTGCTTTATTGGTTAAGAACTGCCTTATTACCAACCCAAATGTACCCCATTGGTAGTTCATGCTCATTTTTTACTTTGTCAATACTGTCTTTTAGCTACAAGGAATCATAGAATCATAGAAGTAGGGTCAGAAGGGACCTTGTAGATCTTCAAGTCCGACCCCCTGCCTGGGCAGGAGAAAAAACTGGGCTCAAGTGATCCCAGCTAGGTAGGCATCAAGCCTCCTCTTAAAGACTGGCAGGGTAGGAGCCAGCACCACTTCCCTTGGAAGCTGGTTCCAGATCCTAGTCGCCCGCACTGTGAAGTAGTTCTTACAGATGTCTAATGTAAACTTACCCTCCAACAACTTATGACTGTTATTCCTTGTTATGCCAGGGGGCACGAGGGGAAACAAGGTCTCTCCCAAACCCTTCTGGTCCCTCCCTACTGAGATTATAGACAGTCACCAGGTCCCCACTCATCCTTCTCTTGTGAAGGCTGAACAGGTTCAGGTTCCACAGTCTGTCATTGTAGGGTCTGCCCTGTTGTTCCCGGATCATGTGGGTGGCCCTCCTCTGGACCCTCTCAATGTTGTCCACATTCCTCCTGAAGTGGGGCGCACAGAACTAGATGCAGTACTCCAGATGTGTCCTGACCAGTGTCGTGCAGAGGGGGAGGATCACCTCCTTGGCCCTGCTTGAGATGCACCTGTGGATGCACGACAAGGTCCGGTTAGCCCTGCCAACGTGACCTCGCATTGTCAGTCCATTTTCATCTTGTAGTCAATAATGACTCCAAGATCCCTTTCTGCCTCTGTGCTCTCAAAAAAGGAGTTTCCCATCTTATAAGTGTGCTGCTGGTTACTACTGCCCAAGTGCAGCACCCTGCACTTGTCAGTATTGAAACGCATCCCGTTTTTGTTAGCCCACCCCTGTAACCTATCCAGGTCTTGCTGCAGTCTTTCCCTCCCTACTAGCGTGCTCACCTCACCCCAGATTTTGGTATCATCAGCAAATTAAAACAGGTTACTTTTCACCCCATCGTCCAAATCGCTGATAAAGAAATTGAACAGCACAGGCCCAAGGACCGAGCCCTGGGGGACTCCGCTGCCTACTTCCCCCCAGGTCAAATAAGACCCATCCACCACCACCCTCTGAGTATGACCCTTGAGCCAATCTGCAATCCATCTGACTGTAGGCATCAATGCCACAGTCTCCTAGTTTTTTAATGAGGATGGGGTGGGAGACGGTGTCAAAGGCCTTGCTGAAGTCCAGAAAGATTACATCCACGGCGACACCTACATCCAATGCTTTTGTGACCTGATCATAAAAGGCAATTAGATTGGTCTGACATGACCTGCCCCTAATGAAACCATGTTGGTTGCCCTTGAGCAACATCCCTGAAGCCGGCCCATTGCAGATGTGCTCCTTGATGATCTTCTCAAAGAGTTTCCCTGGAATTGAGGTAAGACTGACGGATCTATAGTTGCCGAGGTCCTCCCTCCTCCCTTTTTGATGGGGACCAAGTTGGCTATCTTCCAATTGTCTGGCACCTGGCCTGAGCACCATGAGTGCTTGCAAAACCATGCCAAGGGCCCTGCAATAACCCCTGCTAGCTCCCTCAACACCCTGGGGTGGAAAGCATCTGGACCCGCTGATTTGAACATGTCCAGCCCCTCCAGAAGCTCCCTAACCCAGTCCTTCCCAACCTGAGGTCTGGAAGCGTTCCCTTTGAGTCTGTCTTGCATCATGGTGGGGAAGTCCTGTTCCCTGCACAAGAAAAAGGAAGTGAAGTATTGGTTAAAGCGGTCTGCTTTCTTCTCTGGCGCAACCACCAGATTGCCTAGAGGATCTTGCAGAGGCCCCACATTTCCGGGTGCTTTCTTCATCCCCCCTATATATTTCAAAAAGGACTTTTTATTATCTTTGATCTTGAATGCTAGTCCTAGCTCTATGTCCACCTTAGCTTTCCTGACAGCCCCCTACAGGCCTGAGCAGAGGAGATATACTCTTTGGAGATAGCACCCTCCTTCCACCGGTTGTATGCCACCTTTTTGGCAATCAGGCATTCCCGGACACCCTTGGTGAGCCAAGGGGGCTTTCAGACACTCTTGCCCCCCTTGCTTCTTGTTGGGAACCTTAGACCCTGAGTATCATCTCCTTAAGGAACTACCACTCATCTTGAGCACTGAGTTCTCCTGCTCTCAAGAACCCCAGCAACTTTCCCACTAATCTCAACTCATTGAAGTTGGCCCTCCTGAAGTCTAGGGCCTTGCTGCAGGCCCTTGACACCCTGCATTGGATGGTGAATTCCAGCAAGCAAGGATCGCTATCACCTAGGTGGTCAAGAACCTGGAGGCCTCTTACCTGGCTTGTGGCCAGGATTAGGTCCAACACAGCATTTCCTCTGGTGGAACTGTGCACCTCCTGAATTAAGTGGAGGTCCTGTATCTCGGCCAGGAACCTCCTGAAACGGTCTGACCTGGCTGACTGTTCCTCTCAGCAGATGTCTGGGTAATTTAAATCACCCATGACAACTACATCCCTTGCCTTAAGTGCCTCTGCAAGCTGGCCTGAAAATTCCTGGTCCAGCTCCTCCCCTTGATTGGGGGGTCTGTAGTAGACCCCCACCATTAGATCCCTCTCCCCATGGCCCCCTTGTATCTTGACCCAGAGCACTTCAGTTTGCCCCTCCTCTGACCCCATTCTGCTGGCAGAGGACGTGTATTGCTCGTTGACATAGAGAGCCACACCCCCGCCTTTCCTTCCTTCTCTATCCCACCTGTAAAGCCTATAGTCCCTAGTATTAACTGCCCAGTTGTGGGATGAATCCCACCATGTTTCTGTAAGCCCTATTATGTCTGGGTCTGAACTGGCTATTCTGAGGGTGAGTTCCTCCTGTTTATTCCCCATACTATGAACATTGGTATATAGGATAGCAACAAGGAACTGGTACTGAGACTCCACTAATTTATTCTTTGAATTTGGAAAAATGAAGAGGTACATGAGAACCTGAAGAACATCAATATGATGTCTGTCAACAATCAAGAAGCCTTGTGGAAAGTACTTGCCAGATTTGGATGCCCTGAAAAATACATCAAGGTCCTGATACTTCTCCATGACCAGATGACTGCTACTGCTTTTTGAAGAGACAGATCACTTTTTGATGAGGCAGATCCATTTGTCATTAGAAATGGGGTCAAGCAAGGATGTATCATCACTCCAATTCTGTTCTTCATATTTCTGATTGACATCCTGGTTCTCATTAAGGACTGCCTCCCTTCAGGACTTGACATGGAATATCAAATGGATGGAGGGCTCTTCAGTCTCAGATATTTTTGCTTGAAGATCAACATATTCAAAACAACAATCCTTAACCTTCAGTATGCTGATGATAGATCCATCCCTGTGCACACTAAGGAAAAACTCCTGACCACACTGGCTTGCTTTGCAGAAGCCTACTGAACTTTGGACCTCTCTCTCAACATTGAGAAAGCTAAAGTGCTCTATCACCCTGCTCCAGGCCATGAATGTGACCCCATTACTCAAATTACAATTGAGGGAAAGACTCTGGAGGTAGTTGAGCTTTTCCCCTACATTGATAGCCACCTATCTCAGAGAGTGAACATATTGTTCCAGCAAGGATTCCAGTGCACAAGAGCCTCCCTCAGGAAATTACTTCAGCATGTTTTCATTGATCATAATAGCTGGAAAAATACCAGCGCCAGGTCTACAGTGCAGTCATCATTCCCACTCTCCTCTACAGATGTGAAACATGGGTGACATATTGTCATCATGTCAAGAGCTTGGAGAGGTATTGCCAACAATGCCTCTGGAAAATCCTCTACATCAAATGGAAGAATTGCCACACAAACATCAGCATCCTTGCTGATGCTGATGTTATCAGCATTGAGTTGGTGATCCTCAAGCATCAACTTTGCTGGACCAGACAGTGTGCATGGATGCTCAACTCTTGATTCTCAAAACAAGTGCTCTACTCCCAGCTTGACTGTGGCCTAAGATCTCATAGCAGCCAGAGGAAATGCTACAAGGACACACTGAAGACATCCCTCAAGAAAACGGATGCTTACATCAAGAGCTGGGAGGAGCTGGATGCTAACTGACTCCAGTGGCACCACAACCTTAACCAAGTGGCAGCCCATTTCAAGGTAAATTGTCTTGCCTTCAAAGCAGAGAAGAGAGAGTGGTGAAATGAAAAGGAGAGGAATCCCAGCCTGCAGCTTACTTTCCCACTATGGAAAGACCTGCAACTTCTGTAAACGGATCTGTTGCTCAATGATTGGACTCCTAAGTCACCTCAAGACCCATCAATGAACCATGGCAGATATCTTTCTTGAACTGAGGGATTTCCACCACTGCCTATGACTTTTAGTGTATTTAGTTCTTTTCCTGTCCTAAAGTTTACAGCAAACATATCACCTCAAAAACCAGGCTGCAAATCATATTAGGCTATCACATAATTTTACAGATGCACAAAACAGAATTTACTTGTTTTTTTCCCCTTAAGGGGAGAGAAGTAGATAGTCATGTTAGACTGAAGTCAGGCAGGAGGCAGGGCAGGGTGACACCTTAGGCCAGGTATAGAAATTACCCTTAATGTGTGGTAGGAGCACAGAAAGTGCTCTACAGCTATAACCAAACAGTCAGGGCACATATAGTACTGTAAAAATGGTGGATTGTTCATGTGGAAGACTTACAATACTAGCTTATTGATGGCTCCCAACTGATCTCATGCCTCTCAAATACCCCCTCCCCACACCCCTCTCTCCTGACCCACCCTCATGCCATTGCCCTAGAACAAAGCACAGGCAGCAGGGCCAGGACCACTTACTATTACTGGGGGCTTGTGTTACATAAAGTGGGGGCATAAATCTGGGGAATTGTCAGCAGACTGCCCCATGTGTCAAGGTCATGTTGCTTTCCTGAGAGAGGCTATGTTGTTTATCCAGATATACCTGACACAAACCCAAACCCAAACCCAAACAGAACCCTATATACACTGAAAACTTTTTTGATTCCTGTAGCCACACCTTAAGGGTGTCCCTAAACTGTTTTGGCACTGACCTAGAGTCATGGGAGCAAATCATTCATGACCATGCATCCTGGAGGTAATTAATCCAGAACAGAGCACTGCCATTTAAACAGCAATGCATGGCAGAAACAATGAAGAAACACATGGCCAGGAAAATGAAAACCTCTCATACCCAGTACTCATCACTTTCCTGCCCCTGCTACAGCAGATTGTTCAAGGCAAAGATTGGGCTTATAAGTCACCTAAGTACCCATGTAATCTAGCCTCCACCCCCCTCCTTTTTCTTTCCTCTCTCTTTTCTCCTTTTTTCTTTTTTTCTCCTTTTCTCTACACTAACATGACGTGATTAACATGAGGCATGTCTCTTCCTTGCACTGCAATCTCTCAGACCCTGGTGTGCCCTTTGGGAGAAGTGGGGAGGGAGAGAGGAAGGGGTAAGGTGCCCAGGCAGCCTGAGCTGTGGGTAGTACTTCCTGTAAGGAAGAGCTAGATCTGTGGCAAGAGACCCATGGCCCAGTGCCAAGGCATAGGCACCTACAGCCCTTGGGCCCTACTCATCTACAGAGGGCTCCCAGTCCATGTAGGTGAGGAGGCAATTGACCAGGGCTTTGTAGACCCAGACAGCTTGCTGTGGTGTGGGGCCAGAGCCACATACATTGTTGGGTAGGCTTGCCCTCTCCCCCATCCCTGTGCCATGTGCTCATGGTGCCAGGCCTGGTTCATAGTTGAGGTGCTCCTTCCAGTGGTCCAGCTGCCCCTCATACAGCCTCATGATCCAGGGCAGGGGAGGGTAGACCAGGCCCCTGATGAGAACTGGGGCTGTAATGACATTGCTGATAATGAAATCAGAGACTCTGGGAGTATAGCTCCCACTCTCTGTCACCCTGAGTTACACATTGTGCAAGGGGGAGTTGCACAATGAGGCATCATCCTCATTGGCTGAATGTAATTCAGTCTAGTCCTGCCCTGGGTTCTCTGTGTGTGTATGTGTGGGGGACACATCCAGATCAGCAACTCTGATGTCCCCACCAGTCAGTCAGGTGTGGCTTGGCTGTTCAGCTTCATTCAGGAGTCTTTGGCAGCCTAGGGAGCTCACTGGGGGACATGTGAGAGTCCCCACTACCTGCTGTGCTCAAGCCCCCTCCCATATAAGGGCTAATGTGCTGACCTAAACTGGGTGCTTAGGGTAAAGCTGAAAAGTTAGAGCACTCCCACTGTCAGCTTTTGGAATGTCTGTCCTTAGCCTTACAGACTACTTAGCCTTCAGGGAGGCATAAGCTTTCATAGGCTACAGCCTACTTTGTTATATGCTGTGAATGGATTTGCAAAGAGAAGGGGTACTAAATGAAATGGAATATTGTAATTTAAACAATTCAATTAAAGAATTGCAATTTTAAGAATTTAAAGGACAGGGAAAAGGAGAGGAAAGATAGGGTGAAAGGAATTGCTGAGAGAGGTGAAGATGGGCTGAAATAATCAAAAGGGATAAATAAAGCCATTAACTTATTGAGGGGCATAAGGATTATAAAAACTAGTCCAAGTAATGGGATAAGAACCATACTCAACAACGCAGTCTGTGGACAATTTTTTGCTCCAATGGACTATATTAAATAGGGTCCCAACAAAAACTCTGCATTTGGCCCATGGGCCATGTTGCCAATCTCTGATCTAGTCCACCTCACTGCAGGATGAACTAATCCTTTGTTTTACCGTCTGCATTAAAATACTTCATAAAAATGTTCAGTTATTGAACATAACTAATTTTTATGGAAAGTTCAAATAATTCTCAAGGGCATTGTGTTCTTGAGTATTCATGTGTAACTCAGTTTTTGAGTTGTTTCTCTGTAGCTGCCATAAAAATAGGCTCTGGAGCCTCAGCTTATTTTTTATTTGCTTTGTTACAGTCAACACTTCTTATAACAGCTTCAAGATGGAAATTTAAAACTGAACATCTGAGTCTAAATTACAGTGTACCTTACACATTCCACAGCTTGATGCCTGCTGGTTTTAGCAGATTTCACAACTAGTTGAAGTGGATGAACAAAGGTTACATTTACAGTGTCTGCCCCAAATGTAATATGTTAAACAATGACTGTCATTTGCAATGATGTCACTTGGATTTTTGCAAAAAATGCTTCTTTGGGAGAAGGGAGGTTATACTGTGCCTGTGTACACAACTGAAGATAAAACAAAAAGAGCCTCTCTTCCTGTGTGAATTCAAACCTATTATAAATGACTCATTTTCACCAGTTCCCAGTCCATTATTATTAAATATAAAATTAAGAGGGAGGAAATCAAGTGACAAAGAGGGGGAAGAAGTTGTCTTTTCTTTTAGCAGCTGATGTAGAAAGCTGAATCGTATTAATCTGCTGTCATAGACATAATTTGATATAGAGTGGTGAAATACAATGGGCCTAAATTTCATTTACATTAAGATCTCTTTATATCTAAGGCCACTTTCCCCAGCTGGAGTGACATCAACGTGGAATAGAAAGGCTTTAGAGTTAAGAAAAAAAGTCTCTCTAAAAGTTTAACCCAACCATATACAGTGTTTCTTCGGGTTCATTCTTTCAAGATGCTGACCCGCATTAATTTCATTGTGGGCAGAGAGTGGTTCAGTACATTTGAGGACTAATCTCCATGTTATATATCTATATATGAGTCTTTTTGCTGTGTTTGTATTTATATCTGAGTTTGAATGGCACTTGTCTTAGGTGAAGAAGTAGTAGTCAAACCACCTCAGAGGTAAGTGGATTTGTCAGGGGACATGTCTACACAAGACATTTACTGCTCAGTTGACTAATTAGCTGCACAGTAAATGTTGCATATCTACATGTGGCCCCCTATGAGGCTGGGGTAGATTAATTAACTCTGCGGCAGGATAGTACTTGTAAATACAGGGGTTTTTTACTCCACAGCAGCACACTTGTAGATGCTGCCCCAGCTGGCTGAGGCACAAGGCTATTTCAGTAAGAGGGCTGCCTGCTGGCTAGACCTTTTTGCCTCAGCCAGCCCTTACACAGCATGTTGAGCTGGGGGGAGCAGCCTTGTGCTGGCAGGATGACTCCTGGGCCCCTGCAAGCCAGGGCTGCTCTAACCCAGCTCAGTGTGCTGAGCTCCCAGGTACATGTGCAGATGCAGTGCTTGGAAGCAATATACTCTGGAGCACTTTATTTATGAACACTAACAGCACATGTAGATGCGCCCAGTTAGTGGTTTATTGTGTTGCAGCTTGTAGGGTTTGTAGTTTGACTGAAGTTTATAATTTACAGTCTGTGTGTTTAGAGGTGATGCTTTGGGATTATGACAGAAATCTTCCACCCGAAAGCTGACATAGACAAAAGGCTTGAACAAAAATGATGCAGCCAGCCGGGAAAAAAGGGAAATTTGCATGAAAGTTTATAGAAGATTTTTTTTTAAGTAGGGACAAGGAAAACAAGGAAACTATAGCGACTAAAGCAGTAGTGGAAGAGCCCTGTAGAACTGGAAGACTGAGTGCAACAACTGTGGGATGAATGTTATCCTTGAGTGCATACTTAATAGAAGTCGTTTATGCAGGAAGCATTGCCTGATAGAAATCATGGACTAGAAGATCCAAAGCCTTGAAACAACTCTGGTGGACTTCAGATAGGAACCAGGCGTCATTATGAAGTAAAATAAGAAGAGACTGCACAGATAGCACAGAAGTTGGCTGTATTGGTTGTAACAGGTACTTGTAACTCATATTGTTTAATATACCTAGAGCTCTGAAAGAGATGGCACATGCTAAAGAAAACTGGAAAAGCTTTACTGTTTTAGCCCAGGAAAACAAAATTGAGATTAGGATTGCCTTCTGTAAATAAATATGTGAAGGAGTAATCACTAGAGAGGAAGTGAGCTATTTAAGGGCATGGACACAAATGCTTGGAGCTCTTTCAAAAGGGGACCATTTCAAAAGGGCAATAGCTGGTATGTTCTAATTGTGATGTGTGAATCAAACTAAAAACAAATCAAATGTAATAAAATCCCCCCAACTTTAACACTCCTTCATCTACAGTTAAAGTTGAAGTGGCTTTGAATCATTCTCAGCTTGTTTACACATACCAGTTAAAAGTACCAGCTGCTGTCCTTTAGAAACAGTCCCCTTTTGAAACAGCTCCAAGGTTTCATGTGTCTATACCCTAAGGCATAAAATTTACACAGGAGCCAATATATATACATTGGCCACAAATAAAATTAGGTTGGAAATTAGAAATTTCTAATCATCAGAAAAAGAAGATTCTGGAATAGCCTTTCAGGAGGAATAACAAGGGCAAGAAACTAAATTGTCATTTTAACAGTTTGTGAATGGGATTATATATTTGCAATGACAGGGGATTAGAGATGATGACCCTTGGGGAACCTTTCAGTCCTATGTAACTATTTTGTTTACTTACAAAAAAGCCCTGCTTCCCCACACATAGTAAAGCAATTTTCTTGCTCAGAAACAGGGTTGCCCACTGTCCATAAACTTATAGAAAGTCCTTTAAAAAAAGGGGGAAAAATAAAAGCAATTGTCTACAGAATCTGTAAAAATATGTACATGTAAAATTTAAGAATAGTTGGCAATCCTGTTCCTCCTGTGACCGCCCCTTAGGACTTTCTGGTGTTTCTAGAAACACTTTAGCTACTGTGTGCATGGGAAAGGAGATCCTCCTCATTTGCTCCAGGAGCTAGGCATGTACACATGGTGATCCTGGCTGGGGTGTGTGGCCTTTGAGCATCCCCATCCTGCACTTGAATTCCCTCCCTCCTTCCTGCCCACCTTGTGCACACAAGCTTGCTCTGCCTCCCTCCAGGCTCCTGCACAGAGAGGCTTGCAGCAGTAATGGGGAGGGGAGGATCAGGCTCTTTTCTCCTGTAACAGATTTGTATTAGATGATATTGGGTTTTTTTAAAAGTCACCGGCTTTGGAGGTTATATGGGTGTTACTCAAAGAGCTTGTGTGCCTATGAATTAGGTAAATAACAAACAGGTTATGTATTTTTGTACTTTGCACTCCTTTTACATAATGTAAAAAGTGCTAGAAAAAGAGATTGATTGTCTATAAAAAGTTTGCAGATTGTCAGTAAAAAAAAAAAAAGTTTCTTGTATTGGTGGCTTTGATCAGAAATCTCATCAGCAGGAAGTTTTGTGCCCAGAGAGTTCTCGCTCTGCTTTCTCTTAGCATCACAGTCATAAGTACATTTGCAAGCTTCCTGCTGCCAACACAGTTTGCTCCTAATATTCTAGTCTTTGCATTTTGTACCAATGAAGTACATTAAATCACATGTTTTAACTCAGATGTGAGGTAAGCTTTTGCCTTTAGTTGTCCCCATCACTGTCTGCAGTTGGGCAAAGGCAAGGTAGGGTAATACCTTAGGATGCCTATACACAAGCTCCATTGCATTCTGATTAGAACACATCAGAGCAGACTCTATTAACCAAGTCTGCTGGAGTATCCTAATGAGAATGCTCCAGGGTTTTGCAGCGTCCCATATATTCAGCATCCCACATTTGAAAATGTTGGGGGTGCTTTCACTAAAACTCCTTTAACTTAAGCTAGTGTTTTAGTTAAAGCACATCTGATGCCATTTTGAAATGCAGGACACTGAATACCAGATATATTCCCAAGAGCTGCTATAATTAAAACACCACCCTCACCCCAAAACACAGGTATAGGGACCCTTAGAGATTAATTGGTTCTTTTGTCAGTTACTGTCAGATATTTTGTCAAATACTATCTACAATTATTTTTAAAGAGCTTAGCTTGTTCCAGCTGAGCTTAAATGAAGCTGCTTGTGTTCACAGAAATGAATATTTGTAATAGGATCCAAAGTTTACCTAATAGCATCCTTTAGCAGCTTATAACATACTGCTTCGTGTAGTAATATTTCATTTCTTTGACTTCTATATTTTGTAGCCAGCAAATTAAAAAATTGATTTTATGAGTGCTGTTCAGAAAACAGTTTAATGTTTTGTCATTAGTTAATAGAGGACATATTCAGATCAGAAAAAACTATATTTATATAAATTGTTTGTTAAAATAGCTCCTAGACAAATTTTCATCTGTTCCAAGGAAATGATGGATGTACTTGGCTTTTGCCTGTAGGCATCTATTGCTTTATTTTTAATTCTATCAGATCTGCTAAGGCAAATTGCAAAATTAGTTTCAGTGCTGACTCTCTGGTTTTGGGTTAGATCAGCAGAACTTCTGTTTCAACTCAGCAGCAGAGTCATAGACTCTGTGGAAGAAATCAAACTTCGCATTGTGGTTGAATCAGAACTGACAGAGCCAGCTTTTCTTTATTTAAGGCTATACTGTGATCACCCGGAGAATTCCATACAGCAAGGGGAATCACCCACTTCTCTGTTTCAAAGGATTTCTCAGACTCTCTAAGGTTACAAGCGTATTTATACTAAAGACAGAGAAAGAGATAAAAAATACACCTTGGAGAAACAAAACAATAGTAAATTACAGAGCAACTTAGGTCGTTTACTTAAATAACTATCTATGCATAGGGCTATCCCAAGGCATACAGGAATACTCAGGGCAAGATATCAAGATAACCCAAGGAATGCAGGAATGCGGATTCCTTATCTCAGGACATTTGAATTAAGCAGTATCAGTACTTCTGGTCTTTGTCTGTTTTTCTAGTCAAGTAAGCCAATTACTTCTACAACTCAAAGAAAATTAGTGTTGAAAGGGACCTCAGGAGGTCATCTAGTCCAACCCCCTGCTCAAAGCAGGATCATCCCCAACTAGATCATCCCAGCTAGGGCTTTGTCAAGCTGGGCCTTAAAAACCTTTAAGGATGGAAATTCTACCACCTCTCTAGGTAACTACCCTCTAGGTAACTACCCTCCTAGTGAGAAAGTTTTTCCAAGTTTTATCCAACATAAACCTCCGTTGCTGCAACTTGAAACCATTGCTTCTTGTTTTGCTATCTGCCACCACTGAGAACAGTCTAGCTCCTTCTCTTTGGAATTACCCTTTAGGTAGTTAAAGCTAACTAACTAACTAGTTAAAACTAACTATCAAATCTTTTCTCAGTCTTCTCTTCTTCAGACTAAATAAGCTCAGTTCCCTCAGCCTTGCCTCCTAAGTCATGTGCTTCAGCCCCCGCACCATTTTCATTGTCTTCTGCTGGATTCTCTCCAACTTGTCCACATCCTTTCTATAGTGTGTGTGTGTGTGTGGGGGGGGGCAAAACTGGACACAGGACTCCAGATGTGGCCTCATCAGTGCAGAATAGAGTGGAATAATCACTTCCCTCAATCTGCTGGCAACACTCCTACTAATGCAGCCCAGCATGTTAGGCAACAAGGGCACACTGCTGTCTGAAATTCTAGAGATGCACAAATAGAGATTTTTGGGGCTGATACTGATAGCTGATATTTAAGGAGGCGTATCAGCTGATACCGATCTGATTTCTGATACAGCTGCCTCCGGCTGGTAAGTCTGTCGTGGTGGAAGGGGAGGGAAGGGGCACGGCAGGGCAGATCAACATCCCGTGGTGAAGGAGGGGGCAGGGATAGGTGCTGCCCAGGTAGGAGGGAGCAGGGAGGTGGCTCCCAGCACTCCTTGTACCCCGGGGGGGGGGTGACCCCTGAATCTGCACGGGGTGGGTTGGGCTGCAGCCGGGGTTGCGCAAGGCTTTTCTTAGCAGGGGCTGGGCTGAGAGAGGGTGCCAGTGGCACTGAGAGGATGCTGCATCCACCTCAAATTTCACCCCTGCTCTCTTCCCAGCCCCACTACCACCAGCATCTGTCTGGTACAGCCCTGGCTCAATGCCACACCTCAACCCATGTACCAAGAAGAGCTGGGGCTGCAGCTGGCAGCGGCAGCACTGGGAGTGGAGCAGCAGTGAAATTTGGGGTGGGTGCAGCATTCTTCCAGCACCGCCAGCACCTGCTCCAAGCCCAGTCCCCATTGAGAAGAGCCCTGGTTGCAGCCCAATCCACCTTGCGCAGATCTGGGGGCATATACCTCCCCTGTGCCTTCCAGGGGCGCAAGCAGCAGTGGGAGACACCCCTCCATGAGGTGTGACTCCACCCTTCCACCCCACCTGGACAGCACCTGTCCTGACCTTGCACTGCGGTGGCATTGATCTGCCCCCACCACACCATTTCCCTCTCCCCTCCCCTTCTACCACACTGGACTTACCAGTTGGAGGCAGCTCTCCATGCTGCCAGGCTCTGTTCCTCGTTACCTGAGTGCTGTGCTGCAGCTGCGCATAGGCACGGGAATTTATCAGCCAAATTATTGGCCCCATTGGGTCAATACCTGATACAGGCAGTTTTCTTTATATCAGTACTGATCTGATATTGGACCGATGTATCGGTGCACCTCTACAAAATTCAGCTTACTGTCCACTGTAACCCTCAGGTTATTTCCTGCAGAGCTGCAGCCTAGCCTATCAGTCACCAGCCTATAGTGGTACTTGCACTTCTCCTTATTGAACCTCATGAGATTTTTTTTGGCCCAATTCTCCAATTTGTCTAGATCACTCTGAATCTTAGCCTTGCTCTCCAGTGTATCCCCAACTTGGTGTCATCTACAAACTTACTGAGGGTGCAATGCATCCCATCTTCCAGATTGTCAGTGTAGGTATTGAACAAAACTGCCTCCAGGACTGACCCTTGGGGCGCTCCACAAGATACTATTCACCTTCCAATCCATTTATCCAACACATACTTCCTCAGCTTGCTTGCAAGAATGCTGTTGGAGATGGTAGCAAAAGCCTTGCTAAATTCAAAGTATATGATATGACAATGCGAGGTCACAGTTGGCAGGGTTAACCGGACCTTGTTATGCATCCACAGGTACATCTCAAGTAGGGCCGAGGAGGTGATCCTCCCCCTCTACGTGACACTGGTCAGGCCACAGCTGGAGTACTGCATCCAGTTCTGTGCGCCTCACTTCAGGAGGGCTGTGGACAACATTGAGATGGTCCAGAGGAGGGCCACCCGTATGATCCCTGGGACAACAGGGCAGACCCTACAATGAAAGACTGCGGGACCTAAACCTGTTCAGCCTTCACAAGAGAAGGCTGAGGGGGGACCTGGTGACCATCTATTAACTCAGTAGTGGGGACCAGAAGGGTTTGGGAGAGACCTTGTTTCTCCTCATGCCCCCTGGCATAACAAGGAATAACGGCCATAAGTTGTTGGAGAGTAGGTTTAGATTAGACGTCCATAAGAACTACTTCACAGTCAGGGTGGTTAGGATCTGGAACCAACTTCCAAGGGAAGTGGTGCTGGCTCCTACCCTGGGGGTCTTTAAGAAGAGGCTTGATGCCTACCTGGCGGGAGTAATCTGAGCCCAGTTTTTCTCCTGCTCAGGCAGGGGGTTGGACTTGAAGATCTACAGGGTCCCTTCTGACCCTACTTCTATGATTCTATGATGTTCACTGCTTTTCCCACATCCTCAGAGCCAGTTATCACATCACAGAAGGCAATCAGGTTGGTCAGGCATAACTTGCTCTTGGTGAATCCATGCTGAATGTTCCTAATCACCTTCTCCTCCAAGTGTTTAGAAATGGATTCTTTGAGGACCTGCTCCATGATTTTTCTGGGGACTGCAGTGAGGCTGACTGGTCTGTAATTCCCTGGATACTCCTTCTTTCTTTTGTTAAAGATGGGCACTATATTTGTCTATTTCCAATCACCTGGGACTTGCCCTGGTTGCCATGAGTTCTCATAGATAATGGCCAGTGGTTCTCCAGTCACATCAGCTAACTCCTTCAGGACAGGTCACTTCAGATCAGGGCAGAGGTACAATAAGGTTAGGGACAGAAGTTACATATAAACCAGTTTAAATGATCAGAAACTGGTTTAAATCTGTAACAGAACAGAAGCTCAGTGTGTGTAAACCAGTTTCAAAATGGCTGAAAATGGTTTAAGATAAACCTGGTTGAATGTAGATCACACTTAACTGATTTGGGTCAAACTGGTTTATGCAACTTTTGTCCCAGACCCTGTCTTGGTTCAAGTTAAATCACAGTGCCCCAGGATCCCATCATGCTTCACAGTCTTGGGCTGGGCTGTGCTGTCTGCTCCCTAGCCAGAGCAGTGAGAGATGACTGACAAGAAGGTAGAGGGGCAAGCCCGGCTGGGGATGCAGCCCAATCTGGGGTGAGGGGTGGAGCTGCACCCTTCCCCCGCAAACCCTGGAGTCTGGAGCCAAGGAGGTGGGTTAGATACACCTTCCCCCACTCAAATTTACTGAAGGCTGAAACTGTGGACTATAAATTCCAGAGGCACCTGGAAGCAGAAAGAGGAAGTGATGAGCAATCCTGCGGAGTCCTGCTACTCTGATTTTGGACTGCAAATCTCAGAGACCTTGGGGGCAGCAGGAAGAGGAAGTGAACACATAGCCAGAAAGCTGTGCTCTTGCGCCCCCCCCAGCTTCTGGCTTGGGCCACATCAGGCATGTGGCTACATTTCCTGAATCAAAGGTGAAGTCTTACTTTCTTTGAAGATATGAAATTCATTTGAAATGTTGTCTTTTGTTCTACAAAATGTTAGCAAATTAGAAGTGAAGTTCTGACCTAATCAAGTTGGTCAAGTTAATATTCACAACATGTATGAAGCATTTTGTAGTAAATACATACATGCTCCCTAGATGGCTTGCATAGACCAAGGGCCCAAGTACAATGAAATCAGAAAGCTTCTGTGCTTTCTCTCCTCTTCAGAATAAGTAGACTGAGACATACTGCTCCCGAAATAGTAATGTCAATCAGTGCAGCTGAGGCAATGTGGGAAGTGTTGTAATACTTCAGTCAATATTATCAGTCAATGGCAACTGCCTACCTAGATTAAGGGGAAAGCAGGAATCAAACTTTGTTTCAGAGAAGTGTGTGACCCCCTAGTTCTGTGGTCATGCAGATTGTACATCCTCTTTTGATCAAGGATTATAGTTAATTCATCTTTTACTGATAAGAAAGTTTTTGTTTTTTTTAAATCACTTATACCAGGGATGGGAAACCTCTAGGCTGCCGGTTAGCTGGGGACACCATTTCCCAGCCTCACCTTCCTGCATGGCTTGTGCCAGTCTCCATGGAGACCTGAGCCTCTGCCATGCTGGCAGCATGTGTGGCACAGCAGTGCATGGGGCTGCCTTGGCACTTCTGGGTTCTTGTGGCAGGGGCATCTTGCTTTGGAGCTAGGGCAGAGCTGCAATCTGTAGCCTGCATGCTCTGGGCAGGGGCAAGCATACAGCGGATTGTGGCTCTGCCTGGCTCCAGACAGGCTGTCACTGCTGCAAGAAGCTGGGGCAGAGCCCCTGCATGTGTGCCCCAGTCCACTTCCAGGTTTGCCATCACACACATGGGGGATCCCCTCCCCGTGCTCCCCAGGCTCAGCGATCAGCCACGGGGGGACCCCAGGTGTCCCCCCAGACCTAGGAGGCACCAGTCACTGGGGCGGACCCCCCGCATGCTCTATGGCAGACTCAGGAGTGGACCAGAAGTACTTTTGGTCACTTCTGGGTTTGCTGCTGAGCACATGTGGGACCCCCCATGCTCCTGTAGGACACCCCGTCTGCCCCACCATCTCAGAATTCATAAGCCACACTTAGTAACTCAAGGTACATAGAAAAAATAAAATAAAACGGTGTCTATGGCCGAATCATCGAACCTCTCTGAATTGATTCAGAAGCTTTTGATTCAATTCAGAGAGATTAAAGGGTCTCTTGATTTGATTTGGATTCAGAGATTCAGCTGCCAGATTGGGCCAAATCTCCAAATTGAATCAGTGACTGAAGCTTTGCACAGCCCTATTACCCAGCTCCTCCCTCCTGCCCTTATTGTGGTGGGCATAACATTGATCCTCTTCCGGTCCTCAGGGACTTCTTCAGAGTGACACAAGTTGTGGAAGAGTTTCACTAGGGGTTCTGCAATGACTTTGGCCAAATGTAAAGCGCTCCAGTATGGGACGAGCAACCCCCAACACACCGACAGGCTTGGCAGCACCAAACTGACTAGCACCATGAATGAAAGGGACCTAGGGGTAATAACAGACCACAGTATGAACATGAGGCAGCAGGGCAATGCTGTAGGCAGTAGGACTAACAATATACTGGTATGCATCAATCGATGCATCTCCAGCAAAATCCAAGGAGACGATTCTTCCTTTCTACTCAGCACTGCTGAGACCACAGCTGGAGTACTGCATCCAGTTCTGGGCACCACACTTCAACAAGGACATTGACAAGCTTGAGAGAGTCCAAAAAAAAGCCACTCATATGATCAAAGTCTTACACGGCAAGCCATATGAGGAAAGGCTGAGGTATCTGGGACTCTTCAGCCTGAAGCAAAGAAGGGGACCTGGTAGCAGCTTACTGCTACACTAGGGGAGTGCATCAAGGGTTCGGTGACCAACTGTTCATTAGGGAACCTGAGGGGAAAACCAGGAGTAATGGCCTCAAACTCCTGGAAGACTGATTCAGCCTCAACATTAGGAAAAACTTCTTCAAAGTCAGGGTGTCCAGACTGTGGAATAAGCTCCCTCCATAGGTGGTGCAATCACTTACCAGACTAGACAGTCACCTTTCTGGGGTCAGCTGATCCCCAGTTATCTTTCCTGCTTGCTGCAGGGAGCTGGACCCGATGATCATCCAAATTCCTTGTGGCCTTACAATCTATGAATGAATCTGAAATATCTTGGTTTTATGAAATAAAGGTCCTATTTTTTTCTAGTTTCTTTATCATCAAGGTACATGAATGTCATCTCTGTAACTTTCTCTTGACTAAACCTTTGTGATCCCCAGGCATCTCATATCAAATGTTATGACTAAGGCCATAGCTTGCTTTCCAGAACACATTGCCTATTCTGTCTACTCAGATTTAAGAACATCTGGAAAATCATTCTGTGACACTCATTCTATATCCCTTACTATAGATACTACTGTGCCTTCTAGCAACCTAGGGTATGTCCCCATCACAATATGTGCTGCTGCTACTTGTCCGCACTGAACACACATGCACATACGCTCTGGTATGTGGCACATTCCCCCAAATTTCATAGATTTCATAGACATTAGGGCTGGAAGGGACCTTGGAAGATCTTCAAATCCAGCCCCCTACCCTATGGGCAGGAAGTCAGCAGGGGTCATAGGACTCCAGGAAGATAAACATCCAAATGTCTCTTGAAGGCATTCAAAGTAGGTGCTTGAACCACCTCTGGCAGCAGTCTATTCCAGACTTTGGGGGCTCAGACAGTAAAGCAGTTCTTCCTTATGTCCAGCCTGAAATGGTCATGGAGGAGTTTGTGACTATTTGACCTTGTCATCTCTTGGGGTGCTCTGGTGAACAGATGTTCCCCCACATCCTGGTGAGCACCCCTTATAAACTTATAGGCAGCTACCAGATCACCCCCGAGCCTGCGCTTTTCTAGGCTGAAGAGTCCCATAGCTCTCAGTCTTTTATCATGAGGCTTGTTTTCCTGACCTGATCATGCATGTGGCTCTCCTCTGGACTCTCTCAAGCTTCTCCACATCCTTTTTGAATTGTGGAGCCCAAAACTGGATGCTGTACTTCAGCAGTGGCCTCACCAAGGCCAAGTACAATGGGAGAATAACGTCCCAGGATTTGCTTGAGAAACATCTATGGATGCAAGCCAGCGTTTTGGTCACTTTACTAGCCACAGCATCACATTGATGGCTTATGTTCATCTTGTGGTCAGTCATGACCCCCAAGACCCTTTCGTCCATAGTGCTAACCAGCGTAGCACTGCCAAGTCTATAAGCATGTTATGGGTTTTTCTTTCCAAGGTGGAGAACCTTGCATTTTTCAGTGTTAAACACCATCAGGTTCTCATCTGCCCATTTCCTGAGCCTCTCAAGGTCAGCTTGAATCACCCTCCTGTCCTTAGGTGTGGATGCTTTACCCCAAAGTTTGGTGTCATTGACAAACTTGGCCCATCCATTTCTGATACCAATGTCCACATCATTAATGAAGAAGTTTAATAGTATAGGCCCAAGGACAGAGCCTTGTGGGACCCACTGGTCACAGCTCACCATGACAAATGACTTTCATCAACCACCACCCTCTGGGTTCGACCACAGAGCCAATTCCCCAGCCCGTGGATCGTGGTGAAGCTGAGGCCACAGTTGGCCAGTTTTGCTAAGAGGGGATCATGGGATACCAGATCAAAGGATTTTTTAAGGTCAAGATATATGACATCAATCTCTTCTCCATTGTCCAGGTGATAGGTCACCTGGTCATAAAAGGAAATAAGATTGGTTAAGCAAGACCTACCTGCAACAAACCCGTGCTGGCTTTCTGTCAGGATCTTGCCATTGGCCAGTTTGTTAAGAATGGTCCCTTTGATAATCTTTTCTAAGACCTTCCCTGGGATGGAGGTCAAGCTGATGGATCTGTAGTTTGCCAGATCCACTTTCCTCCCTTTCTTGAAGATAGGCACTGGATTGGCTTTCTTCCAATCATTGGGCACTTCACCAGAGTGCCAGGAGTTCTTGAAGATCCATGCCAGGGGCTGGGCTATGACGCTCGCCAGCTCCTTGAGTATCCTGGCATGTAAACTGTCATGGCTGGCTGACTTGAAGGTATCCAGCCTCTCAAGGTGTTCCTTCACAAGGTCAGCATTGATGGAGCGTAAGGAATCTCCCTCACCCAGGTCTTCCCATCCCACAATGGGCAGGGGCATCCCTTGGGACTGGTGAAAAACTGATGCAAAGTACCCAGTTAGTAAGTTAGCTTTTTCATGGGCATCATTTGTCAGTTGTCCCATCTGGTTTAGCAGGGGTCCAATGTTGCCTTTGCTTTTCCTCCAGCTCCCCACATATCTAAAAAAAGACTTTTTATTGTTGTAGATACTTGTAGCCAGTTGGAGTTCAGTCATAGCCTTGGCTGTCCTAGTTCACTCCCTGTAGGTCTGGACCAGTGCAGAATATTCCTCCTTGGAGGTAGATCCAGTCCTCCATCCTTTGTAGGTCTTTCTTTTTAGATGTAGGAGGTCCATTAGTTCCCTGCATAGCCAAGGGGACTGCTGTGCCCTTTGGCTGCTTTTCCTCCGAGATGGGATAGACTTTGCTTGTGCAACCAGGATTGCTACCTTGAGGAGCAACCACTCATCCTGAACTCCCCGCCCCTTTGGGTCGTGGTCCTTTAGGGCCTCACTGACAAGCCACCTGAGCTTGTCAAAGCCAGCTTTCCTGAAGTCGAGGACTTCTGTATTGCTGACTGACTTGCTAGCTTTTTGGCAAATGGTGAAGGTGATCAACTCATAGTCACTGTCACCCAGCTTCCCTTCAATTATTAGATCACTGATTAGGTCATCTCCAGTACCAGGTCAAGCAGCGCTTTACCTCTCGTTGGCCCATAGACTTCTTAAGTCAGATAGAGCTCATCCATGTACATGAGAAAGCTTTGTGACTGTTCAGATTTTGCTGAGCACTCTTCCCACAAGATGTCTGGGTAGTTGAAGTCTCCCATGACAAGCATGCACCAGGACTGTGCGGTCTCAGCCAATTCCCTGGCAAACTCCTGGTCAAGCTCTTGATCCTGGGTAGGAGATTGGTAGTAGAGTCCCATTGTTGTGTCCCCTGTGCTGTGTTCCCTATGGATTTTAACTCAGAGGGTCTCCAGTCATCTACCCTGGATATGTAGATCTCCTTGATATAGACAGCTACACCCCCACCCCTTTTGTCCACTTGATCCCTCCTGTACAGGGTACAGCTGTCTATACCTGTGGCCCAGTCATGGGTGGAGTCCCACCAGGTCTCCGTTATCCCTATGACATCATAATTATTTGTGTTAAGCAGAAGAACAAGTTCCTCCTGTTTATTCCCCAAGCTCCTGGTATTTGTGTTTAGGCATGCAAGTGTCCCTTTGGGGGCCCTTGCCTTGCCTACAGATTGTTCCAGTGCTGGGGCAGGGGTGGGCTCCCTTAAGTGCCTTGGCCTGCTGGCTTTGCAAAGGTTGCTCAGAGGGACAGCAATGGTGTAGTTTCCCCATCCCCTGGTGGGCTTAGTTTAAAGCCCGGTGGAGCAGGTCAGGCAGTATGGCAGTCAGTGGAGAGAGGTGGAAGCCATTCCTTTCCCGCAAAGAAGGGATAGGGGAGGCTGGGACAAGCACCTGGTCTGGCCCCAGCAGCCTTACCCAGAGTCCTAGGGGCCTCTGAGGGCTGCAGGCAAGGCAATCCAGCAGCAGGTAGCCTGGCCAGTAGTTGGAGTAGAGCTCCGGCTGACCAGGCTCTAATTTTGGGTGGCATGCACTGCTGCCAGTTGTACTACCCCACTTTTTTTAACATCAGAACCACCCAGTGTCAACCCCGCCCCACCATGCTACAAATTAACAGTGCAAGGAAAGCCTGCATGTGTGGCCCATGGAGTGTGGGGCACCGCTAGCTCCTTGTGCCACCTGGAGTGCTGAAGCAGCTCTAACCTAGAGTTGCTCCTGCACCTTCTACCTACTACAACACTATGGCACTGGGTGGGGTTGGGGGGGGCTTGTGGGTGGTTGTAGGGTTTGTGGGGTGAGGTATGTCAGTAGTATGGGGGCTGTGTGGAGGTTTGGATGGTTATGGGGTTTGTGGGTCTGGGGGTTGTGGCTGGGTATGTGGGCAGCGGGTTTGTAGGAGTGGTTTGGGGTTCAGTTTGTGGGTGAAGTTTGGGGGGGTCGTGGGGACATGGGGGATTGTGTGCATGGGTGTGGGAGGGACTTTGGGGGGACTGCTTGGGAGGGGTGGATTGCCTGCCCCCACATGGCACGCTGCCCCACCACTTAGCTCACAGCCCCTGGCCACAGGTCTCACATCCCCCCACAGCAGCAGTGGCTGTTACAATACACAGGGCCCACCCCAAGTAGCTTGAAAATTATGTCAGAGGAATATGGCAGCACTGGAAATAGAAACTTCTCAATGCTTATGAAAAAAACATCAGATCATTTATTTGTCTAAATATAGATGATCGTATTTGAAAGTGTTGGTCTATGCGACTTGACTGAGGTCACACACAGGACCAGATCCTTGGTACTTATTTCAGCTGATTACACTGGTGGAACCAGGTGGAAAACTATCCTTAAAATGGCAGTCAAAAATTATCTTGCTTTAGAGAGCTCTTTAGTAAAGAGGCCTGCGCAAAGCAGCTAGTATTCATTTTGGATTTGGAGAGCTTTGAATCAATTTGGACCTTTTAATTGGTCCCCTGATTCAATTTGGATTCAGAGATTCAGCCATTGAATTGGGCTGAATCTCCTCTGAATCAAATCACCACCAAAAGCTTCGCACAGCCCACACTTTATCACCTTTGTTCTATATACTGGGCATTTTGCTGTGTTCTCCAAGCTTGCCCTAAATTTGGTCAGTGTGTTAAAGCAGTCCCACACCTAGAGCTGGTCCAGTAAATGATATTCAGGCATAAGTAGGACTCTATAACAAAAATAAAAGGGGTGGAAACCTTAGATCTGTGGAAAAGTCAGGTATGGATTTCTTTGATGTGCCCATTATTAGTTGACTTCTTGAACCACTAGACTCCCCTGTTAATCTGAGAATTGCAAGCATTTTCATGTTCTCCTTAATAGTTTTAATAGTAAAATCTACATTGCCATATGGAAAGTTTTGCAAATAAGATATAAAAGATTAAAACAAATCATTCTAACATCTCTATTAGAACATCAAAGTATTATTTTAATTAACAAAGATACAGTGCCTGAAAAATACCGTTGTCTCCTTTTTATTATACTTGTCAAGAATGATTTCATTAGTGACATACCCAATTTAAGAGATCAATTATCTTTTGTAATTTCAACTAATAAGTTTATTTTGCAATTAATTATGTCATGCTATTTTAATAGCAATGTGATGTTGAGGGGTAACCAGCATGGGTTTGTGCAAGGCCGATCCTGCCTGACTAACCTGGTCTTTTTCTATGACCAGGTAACAAAGAGCTTAGATGGGAAGGAGGAAGTCGATGTCATCTTCTTGGACTTCCAGAAGGCCTTCGACACAGTGTCCCACCCAATTCTGGCAGGCAAGTTGAGGGACTGCGGCACTGATGCAGTCACATGGGTGGCAAACTGGCTCCAGGGGCGCACCCAGAGAGTGGTGGTGGACAGGTTGATGTTGACCTGGAAGGGTGTGGGCAGTGGAGTCCCCCAGGGCTCAGTCCTTGGGCCGGTGCTGTTCAGCATCTTCATTAGCGAGCTGGACGAGGGTGTGGAGAGCACCCCGTTCATGTTCTCTGATGATACAAGTTTTTGGGGTAAAGTGAATACATCGGCAGGCAGGGACCGCATCCAGGCAGACCTGGATAGGTTAGAGAAGTGGGTGGCTCTGAACAGGATGTAGTTCAACAAAGGCAAGTGCAGGGTGCTGTACCTGAGGAGAGTAAACTGGCATTATGCTTATAGGTTAGGGGCTGACTCTCTCGGCAGCACAGAGGCAGAGAGGGATCTTGGAGTCAGGATTGACTCCAGGATGAATATGAGCCATGGATGCGATGAAGCAATAGGCAGAGCCAATCACACCCTGTCCTGCATCAACAGGGGCATCACTAACAGGTCCAGAGAGGTCTTGCTCCCTCTCTATGCGGTGCTGGTCAAACCGCAGCTGGAGTACTGTGTCCAGTTCTGGGTGCCGCACTTCAAGAAGGACATGGAGAACCTGGAGAAGGTCCAGAGGAGGGCCATTCGTATGGTTGGGGGCCTCCGTGGCCAGCCCTATGAGGAGAGGCTGAGGCACCTGAATCTCTTCAGTCTCTGCAAG